>NC_054478.1:9481924-9801641 GCF_017639515.1 Carcharodon carcharias | reverse complement strand
GAGATGGTGGTGTGTAAGGTATAGTTCCGTGAGGATGTCTATGTCAGGCTGTTGTTTCAGTAGTCTGTTAGACAGCTCTCCCAATTTTGGCAAGATTGACAGAGCTGAATTGGGGTGGTCTGTCAAGTTCCGTTCCTTATTGACTTTCCAATGATTTGATACAACTAAGTTGCTAGCTCGGCCATTTCAGATGGCACTGAAGAGTCAATAACATTACTGTGGGTCTGGAGTAGCATGTAGATCAAGTAAGGAAGATAGATTTCCTTCCCAAGAGGAGATTAGTGAACCAGATGGGTTTTTACAACAATCGACAATGGTTTTATGCTCATCATTACACTTTTAATTCCAGATTTTTATTGAATTCAAGTTTCACCAGCTGCCATGATGGGATTTGAGCCTGGGTCCCCAGGGAATTACCCTGGTTGTCTGGAATACTCGTCCAGTGACAATACCACAACGGCAGCTCTGTATACCATCCCCCTTTGGCCTTTTCAGGAGCATTCATAAGATGTAAATGTGGTTTGGATATTGCACATCGGGAACCTCGACCTGCCACCCACGTCTCATCAAATTTGGCAGAACAAAATTCCAAATTAATTCCCCAACAGTGGGAAACTGATATTTTCATTCACACAGAATTGAGGGCCCCTGCTTGCTACGATTCCTACGACCATCAGGAGCAGAACATTCCACCCCTAGTCTCCATAACAGAAGCAAAAACATTCAGAAAATACATGGACATCATGTCTGTAACTGTTCATGACTTTGATAAACTATAGTGTTGAAGGTCACAGCCCAGCTCAAATATCTGGGCTATGATTGGATGTAATCATCTACATCAGAGCTTCCAAACAATGATCAAAGCTCTCTCTACACTGTCCCCATCAAACACTCCCAGGACAGGTACAGCACGGGGTTAGATACAGAGTAAAGCTCTCTCTACACTGTCCCCATCAAACACTCCCAGGACAGGGACAGCACGGGGTTAGATACAGAGTAAAGCTCTCTCTACACTGTCCCCATCAAACACTCCCAGGACAGGTACAGCACGGGGTTAGATACAGAGTAAAGCTGCCTCTACACTGTCCCCATCAAACACACCCAGGACAGGTACAGCACGGGGTTAGATACAGAGTAAATCTCCCTCTACACTGTCCCCATCAAACACTCCCAGGACGGGTACAGCACGGGGTTAGATACAGAGTAACGCTCCCTCTACACTGTCCCCATCAAACACTCCCAGGACGGGTACAGCACGGGGTTAGATACAGAGTAACGCTCCCTCTACACTGTCCCCATCAAACACACCCAGGACAGGTACAGCACGGGGTTAGATACAGAGTAAATCTCCCTCTACACTGTCCCCATCAAACACTCCCAGGACAGGTACAGCACGGGGTTAGATACAGAGTAAAAGTCCCTCTACACTGTCCCCATCAAACACTCCCAGGACAGGTACAGCACGGGGTTAGATACAGAGTAAATCTCCCTCTACACTGTCCCCATCAAACACTCCCAGGACAGGTCCAGCATGGGGTTAGATACAGAGTAAAGCTCCCTCTACACTGTCCCCATCAAACACTCCCAGGACAGGTACAGCACGGGGTTAGATACAGAGTAAAGCTCCCTCTACACTGTCCCCATCAAACACTCCCAGGACAGGGACAGCACGGGGTTAGATACAGAGTAAAGCTCCCTCTACACTGTGGAGTAGTTTGTTGGGGAGTAGAAACGGAAAGTGGAGAGGTGGTGGAGAGAATGTGATTGAGGATGGAAAAGCAAGGCAGAAGATGGAGGTGAGGGAGTGCAGAGAGGGAGTGAAGAAAGTGGGTTGGAGGGAGGCAGTGAGGCAGCGATGGGAAGGCTCTGAGTGTCTGAGTGATGAGGGAGTCTGTATGGCTTCTCTGACCTTCTCATTGCGGCCCTGAAGGGTCAGCTGGTTGGGCTGTAGTGGGCAGAGCGAGTGTGATTCACACGTCCACAACTGGGACCTGGAATTGGATCATGTTGGTTCTCAGTGGGAGCAGAAACCTAAATTTCATAAATTTAATCTGATTCTGGCCTTGTTTCAACAGCACAGTTGGAGAGTGTGCTGCAGAATGGGTTTAGATCGGGGACTGGGTGGAGAGGAGCAGGTGATGAGAGTGAGTTGGGGTCCTTGCAGGTTTCTGCCAGGTATTGGGGTAAGGGATTGAGGCTGGGGAGACCCATTCAGGTGGTTGGTAACTTTCTCTCCATCTGCTGTGAAATGAGAGAAGACTCTGTAGAGGAATATTATGTTTCTGTTGATCAGCTACATCCATCCCCATGGTAACGAGCCTTTAACAAGAGCCAAAATAAACAGGCTGTGAGCGAGGCTGAGGGCCTGTTTCTGTAATCACATCGACGAGCTGAGAGAACATGAGATCCCTCTGCTGAGGGTCAGTGTGGAAACGCATCATTCAGGAGCGACGGACAGCCTCTGTTCTCTGTGCCCGCCCACAGTGCGTTTGCAGACAAACCTCTGTGCTACAGGGGTGAGGAGAGGGAGGGGGGTGGGGGGGAATCAAAGGGAGGGAGGGAGGGCCTCAACTCTCACCTCCCATCAGCGTCACTCTCTCTCCCGCTGGGCCACAGCTGTGTGAACCATCTCGAGTCAGGAAGGAAATCTTCCTTTAATCTCAGGACCAATGACGCACTGGACAAAGTCAAATGAAATCAAATAATAATCCCAAGAGGGAGCCTGTATTAGAGTGAGCTGAGATCAGTGAGAGAAGGATTACAGTACAATCTTCTAGTCACAACAGCAGGAGGGGGCCACTCAGCCCATTGTACCTGTACTGGCCCATTGAAAAAACTAACTCCCATTCCTCCCGCTCTTTCCCCATAACCTTGCAAATTATTCCCCTTCAAGTGTTTCTCTAATTTCCTTTTGAAAGTTAATCTGCTTCCACCACCCTTTCAGGCAGCACGTTCCAGATCACAGCAACTCACTGTGGAAACGAATTCCCATGACACCTCTGATTCTTTTACTCCTTATCAGAAATCTGGGATCTCTGGTTCCTGACCCTTTAGCTGTGCAGTTTCTCCTTATTCACTCTAACCATACCCCTCATGATTTTGAACACCTCTGTTAAATCTCCCCCTTAACCTTCCCTGCTCTAAGGAGAACAATCCCAGCTTCTCCAGTCTCTCCACATTAATTGAAGTCCCTCATCCCTGCTCCCATCCTGGTAAATCTCCCTCCGCACCCTCTCCAAGGTCTTGATGTCCTTCCTAAAGTGTGGGACCCAGAATTGGACACAAACCTCCAGCTGGAGCCTAACCCAGTGATTTACAAAAGTTTAGCGTAATATATTTTTTACATAATTAGGCCATTTACATAAACAATTCATGGCATGTACAGCATCTGGGCTGACTCCTGGACAGTTACAGTCACTGTCACAAATGCCTCTCCAGCCTGAGTACCTCAGCCTCGATACTGCACTGTGGAACAGGAAAGCATGGGGATAGACAGCTATTTACAGCACAAATACTCCAGGAAACATCCTGAGAAAGCTCGTTCAGGGAAAAGGAAATGTTCCCAGAATGATGTTAAAGGTGGGGACACATGACCATCCACTCAGGGAGCAAAGGATCAGAAACCAGATGACATTGAGAGTGAGATAAACCGAGATTATTAACCCAACGTGCCACTGTCCAACAAACAGGGACCTTACAGTATCAGACAGGAGTGAACATTCCCTTTGAAAAATGGCATAATTTACATATACAGGAGCTGACAATGAGACACACACACGGACCGTACAGGAGTTGACACTGACACACACACACGGACCGTACAGGAGCTGACACTGAGACACACACACACGGACTGTACAGGAGCTGAGACACACACATGGACCGTACAGGACCTGACACTGAGACACACACACGGACCGTACAGGACCTGACACTGAGACACACACACACGGATGGTACAGGGGCTGACACTGAGACACACACACGGACCGTACAGGACCTGACACTGAGACACACACACAGACTGTACAGGAGCTGAAACTGAGTCACACACAAACGGACCACTCAAGAGCTGACACTGAGACACACACACACGGACCGTACAGGAGCTGACACTGAGACACACACACACAGACCGTACAGGACCTGACACTGAGACACACACACACAGACCGTACAGGACCTGACACTGAGACACACACGGACCGTACAGGAGCTGACACTGAGACACACACACGGACCGTACAGGAGCTGACACTGAGACACACACACGGACCATACAGGAGCTGACACTGAGACACACACACATGGACCGTACAGGACCTGACACTGAGACACACACACAGGCAATACAGGAGCTGACACTGAGACACACACACGGACCGTACAGGAGCTGACATTGAGACACACAAACACGGACGGTACAGGAGCTGACACTGAGACACACACACACAGAAGGTACAGGAGCTGACACTGAGACACACACACAGAGATGGTACAGCAGCTGACACTGAGACACACACACATGGACGGTACAGGAGCTGACACTGGGATACACACACACGGACCGTACAGGAGCTGACACTGAGACACATACACACAGACCATACAGGAGCTGACACTGAGACACACACACATGGACCATACAGGAGCTGACACTGAGACACACACACACAGACCATACAGGAGCTGACACTGAGACACACACACACAGACCATACAGGAGCTGACACTGAGACACACACACACGGACCGTACAGGAGCTGACACTGAGACACACATGGACTGTACAGAAGCTGACACTGAGACATACAACAAAGACTGTACAGGAGCTGACACTGAGACACACACACACGGACGGTACAGAAGCTGATACTGAGACACACACACACAGACCGTACAGGAGCTGACACTGAGACACACACAGACCGTACAGGAGCTGACACTGAGACACACAGATGGACGGTACAGGAGCTGACACTGAGACACACACACAGACGGTACAGGAGCTGACACTGAGACACACACACAGACCGTACAGGAGCTGATACTGAGACACACACACACGGACCATACAGGAGCTGACACTGAGACACACACACGGACCGTACAGGAGCTGACACTGAGACACACACACGGACCGTACAGTTGCTGACACTGAGACACACACACACGGATGGTACAGGAGCTGACACTGAGACACACACACGGACCGTACAGGACCTGATACTGAGACACACACACATGGACCGTACAGGAGCTGACACTGAGACACACACACACGGACGGTACAGGAGCTGACACTGAGACACACACATGGACTATACAGGAGCTGACACTGAGACACACACACACACACGGACTGTACAGGAGCTGACACTGAGACACACACGGACCGTACAGGAGCTGACATTGAGACACACACACGGACCGTACAGGAGCTGACACTGAGACACACACGGACAGTACAGGAGCTGACACTGAGACACACACACTGACCGTACAGGAGCTGACACTGAGACACACACACGGACCATACAGGAGCTGACACTGAGACACACACACATGGACCGTACAGGACCTGATACTGAGACACACACACAGACCATACAGGAGCTGACACTGAGACACACACACGGACCGTACAGGAGCTGACACTGAGACACACAAACACGGACGGTACAGGAGCTGACACTGAGACACACACACACAGACGGTACAGGAGCTGACACTGAGACACACACACAGAGATGGTACAGCAGCTGACACTGAGACACACACACATGGACGGTACAGGAGCTGACACTGGGATACACACACACGGACCGTACAGGAGCTGACACTGAGACACATACACACAGACCATACAGGAGCTGACACTGAGACACACACACATGGACCATACAGGAGCTGACACTGAGACACACACACACAGACCATACAGGAGCTGACACTGAGACACACACACACAGACCATACAGGAGCTGACACTGAGACACACACACATGGACCGTACAGGAGCTGACACTGAGACACACATGGACTGTACAGAAGCTGACACTGAGACATACAACAAAGACTGTACAGGAGCTGACACTGAGACACACACACACGGACGGTACAGAAGCTGATACTGAGACACACACAGACCGTACAGGAGCTGACACTGAGACACACACAGACCGTACAGGAGCTGACACTGAGACACACAGATGGACGGTACAGGAGCTGACACTGAGACACACACACAGACGGTACAGGAGCTGACACTGAGACACACACACAGACCGTACAGGAGCTGATACTGAGACACACACACACGGACCATACAGGAGCTGACACTGAGACACACACACGGACCGTACAGGAGCTGACACTGAGACACACACACGGACCGTACAGTTGCTGACACTGAGACACACACACACGGATGGTACAGGAGCTGACACTGAGACACACACACGGACCGTACAGGACCTGATACTGAGACACACACACATGGACCATACAGGAGCTGACACTGAGACACACACACACGGACGGTACAGGAGCTGACACTGAGACACACACATGGACTATACAGGAGCTGACACTGAGACACACACACACACACGGACTGTACAGGAGCTGACACTGAGACACACACGGACCGTACAGGAGCTGACATTGAGACACACACACGGACCGTACAGGAGCTGACACTGAGACACACACGGACAGTACAGGAGCTGACACTGAGACACACATACACGGACCGTAAAGAAGCTGACACTGAGACACACACACGGACCGTACAGGAGCTGACACTGAGACACACACACATGGACCGTACAGGAGCTGACACTGAGACACACACACATGGACTGTACAGGAGCTGACACTGAGACAAACAGACTGTACAGGAGCTGAGACCTGTTTCTCCAGCTTTTGCTGCAAGATGACAGTAGAATCAGTTAGTGAACCTAAATGTAGATAGGTGCCACATGGTGCATTTTGGGAGGACGGGTAAGGAGGACACTTCATGGTAAATAAATGTCTGAACTGCATTTGCTGGATCTGGGGTAGAGATACACAAGTCATTGAAATGGAGCGACACAAGTTAATTAGGCCAAAACTAACAAAGAACGGGAGTTAATTTCTAGAGGAAAAGGAATGAAAAGCAGAGGAGTTAAACTTGTGTAGATCAATGGTTAGGCGACACTTAGAGCAGTGGGAGTTTGGAGAGGGAGGTTTACCTGTAATCAGGGAAGGGGCTAGAGAGGGAAGTTTACCTGTCATCAGGGGAGGGGCTGGAGAGGGAGAGTTACCTGTAATCAGGGGAGGGATGGAGAGGGAGGTTTACCTGTAATCAGGGGAGGGGCTAGAGAGGGAGAGTTACCTGTAATCACAGGAGGGGCTAGAGAGGGAGAGTTACCTGTAATCAGGGGAGGGGCTAGAGAGGGAGAGTTACCTGAAATCAGGGGAGGAGTTGGAGAGGGAGAGTTAGCTGTAATCAGGGGAGGAGTTGGAGAGGGAGATTTAACTGTAATCAGGGGAGGGGCTAGAGAGGGAAGGTTACCTGTAATCAGAGGAGGGGGTGGAGACGGAGAGTTACCTGTGATCAGAGGAGGGGCTAGAGAGGGAAGGTTACCTGTAATCAGGGGAGGGGCTAGAGAGGGAGAGTTACCTGTAATCAGGGGAGGGGCTGGAGAAGGAAGGTTACCTGTAATCAGAGGAGGGGCTAGAGAGGAAAGGTTACCTGTAATCAGAGGAGGCGCTGGAGAGGGAGAGTTACCTGTAATCAGGGGAGGGGCTGGAGGGGCAGGGTTATCTGTAATCAGAGGAGGGGCTAGAGAGGGAAGGTTACCTTTAATCGGGGGAGGGGTTAGAGAGGGACAGTTACCTGTAATCAGGGGAGGGGCTAGAGAGGGAGGTTTACCTGTAATCAGTGGAGGGGCTAGAGAGGGAAGGTTACCTTTAATCAGAGGAGGGATTGGAGAAGGAGAGTTACCTGTAATCAGAGGAGGGGCTGGAGAGGGAGAGTTACCTGTAATCAGAGGAGGCGCTGGAGACGGAGAGTTACCTGTAATCAGGGGAGGGGCTAGAGAGGGAAGGTTACCTGTAATCAGGGGAGGGGCTGGAGAGGGAAGGTTACCTGTAATCAGGGGATGGGCTGGAGAGGGAAGGTTACATGTAATCAGGGGAGGGGCTAGAGAGGGAGAGTTACCTGTAATCAGGGGAGGGGCTGGAGAGGGAGAGTTACCTGTAATCAGGGGAGGGGCTGGAGAGGGAGGGTTATCTGTAATCAGGGGAGGGGCTAGAGAGGGAAGGTTACCTGTAATCAGGGGAGGGGCTAGAGAGGGAGAGTTACCTGTAATCAGGGGAGGGGCTGGAGAAGGAAGGTTACCTGTAATCAGAGGAGGGGCTAGAGAGGAACGGTTACCTGTAATCAGAGGAGGCGCTGGAGAGGGAGAGTTTCCTGTAATCAGGGGAGGGGCTGGAGAGGGAGGGTTATCTGTAATCAGGGGAGGAGTTGGAGAGGGAGAATTACCTATAATCAGGGGAGGGGCTAGAGAGGGAGAGTTACCTGTAATCAGGGGAGGGGCTGGAGAGGGAGGTTTACCTGTAATCAGTGGAGGGGCTAGAGAGGGAAGGTTACCTGTAATCAGAGGAGGGATTGGAGATGTAGAGTTACCTTAATCAGAGGAGGTGCTGGAGACGGAGAGTTACCTGTAATCAGAGGAGGGGCTGGAGAGGGAGGGTTATCGGTAATCAGGGGAGCAGTTGGAGAGGGAAGGTTACCTGTAATCAGGGGAGGGGCTAGAGAGGGAAAGTTACCTGTATTCAGGGGAGGGGCTAGAGAGGGAAGGTTACCTGTAGTCAGGGGTGGGGCTGGAGAGGGAAGTTTACCTGTAATCAGGGGAGGGGCTGGAGAGGGAAGGTTACATGTAATCAGGGGAGGGGCTAGAGAGGGAGAGTAACCTGTAATCAGGGGAGGGGCTGGAGAGGGAGATTTACCTGTAATCAGAGCAGGAACTGGAGAGGGAATGTTACCTGTAATGAGGGGAGGGGCTAGAGAGGGAAGGTTTCCTGTAATCATAGGAGGGGCTGGAGAGGGAGAGTTACCTGTAATCAGGGGAGGGGCTGGAGAGGGAGGTTTACCTGTAATCAGGGGAGGGCTTGGAGAGGGAGAGTTAACTGTAATCAGAGGAGGGATTGGAGAAGTAGAGTTACCTGTAATCAGAGGAGGGGCTGGAGACGGAGAGTTACCTGTAATCAGGGGTGGGGCTGGAAAGGGAGGGTTATCTGTAATCAGGGGAGGAGTTGGAGAGGGAAGGTTACCTGTAATCAGAGGAGGGGCTGGAGAGGGAGAGTTACCTGTAATCAGGGGAGGGGCTGGAGAGGTAGGTTTACCTGTAATCAGTGGAGGGGCTAGAGAGGGAAGGTTACCTGTAATCAGAGGAGGGATTGGAGAAGGTGAGTTACCTGTAATCAGAAGAGGGGCTGGAGAGGGAGAGTTACCTGTAATCAGAGGAGGTGCTGGAGACGGAGAGTTACCTGTAATCAGAGGAGGGGCTGGAGAGGGAGAGTTACCTGTAATCAGGGGAGGGGCTGGAGAGGGAGGGTTATCGGTAATCAGGGGAGCAGTTGGAGAGGGAAGGTTACCTGTAATCAGGGGAGGGGCTAGAGAGGGAAAGTTACCTGTATTCAGGGGAGGGGCTAGAGAGGGAAGGTTACCTGTAGTCAGGGGTGGGGCTGGAGAGGGAAGTTTACCTGTAATCAGGGGAGGGGCTGGAGAGGGAAGGTTACATGTAATCAGGGGAGGGGCTAGAGAGGGAGAGTAACCTGTAATCAGGGGAGGGGCTGGAGAGGGAGATTTACCTGTAATCAGAGCAGGAACTGGAGAGGGAATGTTACCTGTAATGAGGGGAGGGGCTAGAGAGGGAAGGTTTCCTGTAATCATAGGAGGGGCTGGAGAGGGAGAGTTACCTGTAATCAGGGGAGGGGCTGGAGAGGGAGGTTTACCTGTAATCAGGGGAGGGCTTGGAGAGGGAGAGTTAACTGTAATCAGAGGAGGGATTGGAGAAGTAGAGTTACCTGTAATCAGAGGAGGGGCTGGAGACGGAGAGTTACCTGTAATCAGGGGTGGGGCTGGAAAGGGAGGGTTATCTGTAATCAGGGGAGGAGTTGGAGAGGGAAGGTTACCTGTAATCAGAGGAGGGGCTGGAGAGGGAGAGTTACCTGTAATCAGGGGAGGGGCTGGAGAGGTAGGTTTACCTGTAATCAGTGGAGGGGCTAGAGAGGGAAGGTTACCTGTAATCAGAGGAGGGATTGGAGAAGGTGAGTTACCTGTAATCAGAAGAGGGGCTGGAGAGGGAGAGTTACCTGTAATCAGAGGAGGTGCTGGAGACGGAGAGTTACCTGTAATCAGAGGAGGGGCTGGAGAGGGAGAGTTACCTGTAATCAGGGGAGGGGCTGGAGAGGGAGGGTTATCGGTAATCAGGGGAGCAGTTGGAGAGGGAAGGTTACCTGTAATCAGTGGAGGGGCTAGAGAGGGAAAGTTACCTGTAATCAGGGGAGGGGCTAGAGAGGGAAGGTTACCTGTAGTCAGGGGAGGGGCTGGAGAGGGAAGGTTACCTGTAATCAGGGGAGGGGCTGGAGAGGGAAGGTTACATGTAATCAGGGGAGGGGCTAGAGAGGGAAGGTTACCTGTAATCAGGGGAGGGGCTAGAGAGGGAGAGTAACCTGTAATCAGGGGAGGGGCTGCAGAGGGAGAGTTACCTGTAATCGGGGAGGAGTTGGAGAGGGAGATTTACCTGTAATCAGAGCAGGAACTGGAGAGGGAAGGTTACCTGTAATGAGGGGAGGGGCTAGAGAGGGAAGGTTTCCTGTAATCAGGGGAGGGGCTAGAGAGGGAGAGTTACCTGTAATCAGGGGAGGGGCTGGAGAGGGAGGTTTACCTGTAATCAGGGGAGGGCTTGGAGAGGGAGAGTTAACTGTAATCAGAGGAGGGATTGGAGAAGGAGAGTTACCTGTAATCAGAGGAGGGGCTGGAGACGGAGAGTTACCTGTAATCAGGGGAGGGGCTAGAGAGGGAGAGTTACCTGTAATCAGGGGAGGGGCTGGAGAAGGAGGTTTACCTGTAATCAGGGGAGGGCTTGGAGAGGGAGAGTTAACTGTAATCAGAGGAGGGATTGGAGAAGGAGAGTTTCCTGTAATCAGAGGAGGGGCTGGAGACGGAGAGTTACCTGTAATCAGGGGAGGGGCTAGAGAGGGAGTGTTACCTGTAATCAGGGGAGGGTCTAGAGAGGGAAGGTTACCTGTAATCAGAGGAGGGGCTGGAGAGGGAGAGTTACCTGTAATCAGAGGCGGGGCTAGAGAGGGAAGGTTACCTGTAATCACGGGAGGTGCTAGAGAGGGAGGGTTATCTGTAATCAGGGGAGGAGTTGGAGAGGGAAGGTTACCTGTAATCAGAGGAGGGGCTAGAGAGGGAGAGTTATCTGTAATCAGGGGAGGGGCTGGAGAGGGAGTGTTACCCTTAATCAGGGGAGGGGCTGGAGAGGGAGGTTCACCTTTAATCAGTGGAGGGGCTAGAGAGGGAAGGTCACCTGTAATCAGAGGAGGGATTGGAGAAGGAGAGTTAGCTGTAATCAGAGGAGTGGCTGGAGAGGGAGAGTTACCTGTGATCAGGGGAGGGGCTGGAGAGGGAGGGTTATCTGTAATCAGGGGAGCAGTTGGAGAGGGAAGGTTACCTGTAATCAGGGGAGGGGCTAGAGAGGGAAAGTTACCTGTAATCAGGGGAGGGGCTAGAGAGGGAAGGTTACCTGTAATCAGGGGAGGGGCTGGAGAGGGAAGGTTACCTGTATTCAGGGGAGGGGCTGGAGAGGGAGAGTTATCTGTAATCAGTGGAGGGGCTAGAGAGGGAACGTTACCTTTAATCAGAGGAGGGGCTAGAGAATGAGAGTTACCTGTAATCAGTGGAGGGGCTGGAGAGGGAGAGTTAACCTTAATCAGGGGAGGGGCTGGAGAGGGAGGTTTACCTGTAATCAGTGGAGGGGCTAGAGAGGGAAGGTTACCTGTAATCAGGGGAGGGGCTGGAGAGGGAGAGTTAACTGTAATCAGAGGAAGGGCTGGAGAGGGAGATTTACCCTTAATCAGGGGAGGGGCTGGAGATGGAAGGTTACCTGTAATCAGAGGAGGGATTGGAGAAGGAGAGTTACCTGTAATCAGAGGAGGGGCTGGAGACGGAGACTTACCTGTAATCAGAGGAGGGGCTGGAGAGGGCGTGTTACCTGTAATCAGGGGAGGGGCTGGAGAGGGAGGTTATCTGTAATCAGGGGAGCAGTTGGAGAGGGAAGGTTACCTGTAATCAGGGTTGCGGCTAGAGAGGGAAAGTTACCTGTAGTCAGGGGAGGGGCTACAGAGGGAAGGTTATCTGTAATCAGGGGAGGGGCTGGAGAGGGAAGGTTACCTGTAATCAGGGGAGGGGCTGGAGAGGGAGAGTTATCTGTAATCAGTGGAGGGGCTAGAGAGGGAAGTTTACCTGTGATTCGAGGAGGGGCTCGAGAGGGAGAGTTACCTGTAATCAGTGGAGGAGCTGGAGAGGGAGAGTTAACCTTAATCAGGGGAGTGGCTGGAGAGGGAAGGTTACCTGTAATCAGAGGAGGGGCTAGAGAGGCAGAGTTAACTGTAATCAGAGGAGGGGCTGGAGACGGAGAGTTATCTGTAATCAGGGGAGGGTCTGGAGAGGGAAGGTTACCTGTAATCAGAGGAGGGGCTGGAGAGGCAGAGTTAACTGTAATCAGAGGAGGGGCTGGAGACGGAGAGTTATCTGTAATCAGGGGAGGGTCTGGAGAGGGAAGGTTACCTGTAATCAGAGGAGGGGCTGGAGAGGGAGAGTTAACTATAATCAGAGGAGGGATTGGAGAAGGAGAGTTACCTGTAATCAGGGGAGGGGCTAGAGAGGGAGGGTTATCTGTAATCAGGGGAGGAGTTGGAGAGGGAAGGTTACCTGTAATCAGGGGAGGAGTTGGAGAGGTAAGGTTACTTAATCAGGGGAGGGGCTGGAGAGGGAGGGTTATCTGTAATCAGGGGAGGAGTTGGAGAGGGAAGGTTACCTGTAATCAGGGGAGGGGCTAGAGAGGGAAGGTTACCTGTAATCAGGGGAGGAGCTAGAGAGGGTGGCTTACCTGTAATCAGGGGAGGGGCTGGAGAGGGAAGGTTACCTGTAATGAGGGGAGGGGCAGGAGAGGGAGAGTTACCTGTAATCAGGGTAGGGGCTAGAGAGGGAGAGTTAACTGTAATTAGGGGAGGGGCTGGAGAGGGAGGGTTATCTGTAATCAGGGGAGGAGTTGGAGAGGGAACGTTACCTGTAATCAGGGGAGGGGCTAGAGAGGGTAGGTTACCTGTAATCAGGGGAGGGGCTAGAGAGGGTAGGTTACCTGTAATCAGGGGAGGGGCTGGAGAGGGAAGGTTACCTGTAATCAGGGGAGGGGCTGGAGAGGGAGAGTTACCTGTAATCATGGTAGGGGCTAGAGTGGGAAGGTTACCTGTAATCAGAGGAGGGGCTGGAGAGGGAGAGTTACCTGTAATCAGGGGAGGGTCTGGAGAGGGAGAGTTACCTGTAATCAGAGGAGGGGCTAGAGAGGGAACATTACCTGTAATCAGGGGAGGGGCTAGAGAGGGAGAGTTACCTGTAATCAGGGGAGGGGCTGGAGAGGGAAGGTTACCTGTAATCAGGGGAGGGTCTAGAGAGGGAAGGTTACCTGTAATCAGGGGAGGGGCTGGAGAGGGAACGTTACCTGTAATCAGGGGAGGGGCTGGAGAAGGAGAGTTACGGGTAATCAGGGGAGGGATTGGAAAGGGAAGGTTATCTGTAATCAGGGGAGGAGCTAGAGAGGGAAGGTTACCTGTAATCAGGGGAGGGGCTGGAGAGGGAAGGTTACCTGTAATCAGAGGAGAGGCTGGAGACAGAGAGTTATCTGTAATCAGGGGAGGGGCTAGAGAGGGAGGGTTATCTGTAATCAGGGGAGGAGTTGGAGAGGGAAGGTTACCTGTAATCAAGGGAGGAGTTGGAGAGGTAAGGTTACTTAATCAGGGGAGGGGCTGGAGAGGGAGGGTTATCTGTAATCAGGGGAGGAGTTGGAGAGGTAAGGTTACGTAATCGGGGAGGAGTTGGAGAGGTAAGGTTACGTAATCAGGGGAGGGGCTGGAGAGGGAGGGTTATCTGTAATCAGGGAGGAGTTGGAGAGGGAAGGTTACCTGTAATCAGGGGAGAGGCTAGAGAGGGAGGTTTACCTGTAATCAGGGGAGGGGCTAGAGAGGGATATTCACCTGTAATCGGGGAGCGGCTGGAGAGGGAGGGTTACCTCTAATCAGGGGAGTGGTTGGAGAGGGAGAGTTAACTATAATCAGAAGAGGGATTGGAGAAGGAGAGTTACCTGTAATCAGTGGAGGGGCTGGAGAGGGAGGGTTATCTGTAATCAGGGGAGGAGTTGGTGAGGTATGGTTACTTGTAATCAGGGGAGGGGCTGGAGATGGAAGGTTACCTGTAATCAGGGGAGGGGGCTAGAGAGGGAGAGTTACCTGTAATCAGGGGAGGGGCTGTAGAGGGTGGGTTATCTTTAATCAGGGGAGGAGTTGGAGAGGGAAGGTTACCTGTAATCAGAGGAGGGGCTGGAGAGGGAGGGTTATCTGTAATCAGGGGAGGGGCTAGAGAGGGGAGGTTACCTGTAATCAGGGGAGGGGCCAGAGATTTGAGGTTACCTGTAATCAGGGGAGGGGCTGGATAGGGAAGGTTACCTGTAATAAGGGGAGGGGCCGGAGAGGGAGAGTTACCTGTAATCAGGGGAGGGGCTAGAGAGGGAAGGTTGCCTGTAATCAGAGGAGGGGCTGGAGAGGGAGAGTTACCTGTAATCAGAGGAGGGGCTGGATAGGGAAGGTTACCTGTAATCAGAGGAGGGGCTGGAGAGGGAGAGTTACCTGTAATCAGGGGAGGGGCTAGAGAGGGAGAGTTACCTGTAATCAGAGGAGGGGCTGGAGAGGGAGAGTTACCTGTAATCAGGGGAGGGGCTGGAGAGGGAAGGTTACCTGTAATCTGGGGAGGAGTTGGAGAAGGAGGGTTATCTGTAATTGGGGAAAATGTTGAATCAGATGTGAGTTATAATGATATGGAACACACAGCCTGATATGTAGGGGAAGTAGAGTCAATAGTAACTTCGGTAAATTCTTGGAGGGAAACATTTGCAAACACATGGAAAACAGTGGCAGAATTGGACAGAGTCAGCATGGATTTACAAAAGGGAAATCATGCTTGACAAATCTACTGGAAATTTTCGAGGATGTAACCAGTAAAGTTGATGAGGGGGAGCCAGTGGATGTGGTTTATTTCGACTTTCAGAAGGCTCTCGACAAAATCCCACATAAGAGATTGGCGTGTAAAATTAAAGCACATGGGATTGGGGGTAGTGTATTGGGATGGATAGAAAACTGGTTGGCAGACAGGAAACAAAGAGTAGGAATAAACGGGTCTTTTTCTGAATGGCAGGCAGTGACTAGCGGGGTGCCGCAGGGATCGGTGCTGGGACCCCAGTTATTCACAATATATATTAATGATTTAGATGAGGGAATTAAATGTAATATCTCCAGATTTGCATATGACACAAAGCTGGGTGGGAGGGTGAGCTGTGAGGAGGATGCAGAGATGCTTCAGTGTGATTTGGACAAGCTGAGTAAGTGGGCAAATGCATGGCAGATGCAGTATAATGTGGATAAATGTGAGGTTATCCATTTTGGTAGCAAAAACAGGAAGGCAGATTATTATCTGAATGGCTATAAAGTGAGAGAGGGGAATGTGCAATGAGACCTGGGTGTCCTTGTACACCAGTCGCTGAAGGTAAGCATGCAGGTGCAGCAGGTGGTAAAGAAGGCAAATGGTATGTTGGCCTTCATAGCCAGAGGACTCGAGTACAGGAACAGGGACGTCTTGCTGCAATTGCACAGGGCCTTGGTGAGACCACACCTGGAATATTGTGTGCAGTTTTGGTCTCCTTATCTGAGGAAGGATGTTCTTGCTATAGAGGGAGTGCAGCGAAGGTTTACCAGACTGATTCCTGGGATGGCGGGAATGACATATGAGAAGAGATTGAGTCGATTAGGATTACATTCACTGGAGTTCAGAAGAATGAGGGGGGATCTCATAGAAACCTATAAAATGTTAACAGGACTAGACAGGGTAGATGCAGGAAGGATGTTCCTGATGGAGGAGGAGTCCAGAACCAGGGATCACAGTCTGAGGATAAGAGGTAGACCATTTAGGAGTGAGATGAGGAGAAATTTCTTCACCCAGAGAGTGGTGAGTCTGTGGAATTCATTACCACAGAAAGTAGTTGAGGCCAAAACATTGTATGTTTTCAAGAAGGAGTTAGATATAGCTCTTGGGGTGAAAGGGATCAAAGGATATGGGGAGAAAGCGGGAGCAGGCTATTGAGGTGGATGATCAGCCATGATCATAATGAATGGCGGAGCAGGCTCAAAGGGCCGAATGGCCTACTCCTGCTCCTAGTTTCTATGTTTCTATGTGAGGGAATTGCAGAGTGGGATTAATTTAATAACTCTTTAAAAGAGCCAGCACAGGCAAGGTGGACCGAATGGCCTCCTCCTATGTAGTGTGATTCGATAGTTCTAAAGCAACTGTGACTGCATTTCAAAAGTACCTCATTGTCTGTGGAACACTTTGGGACGGAATAGAATCTCTCTTTTCTTCCTTTTCATTGTTGAATGAATGACACAGACTCAATGAACCTGACTGAACTTCACAAGGTTTCATGTTTTCAAGTGTAACACTCCTTGCCCTTGCCTCACCAACCTCCCACCCCTCCCCCCCAACCCTCACCAGGCTCAGGCCAATCAGTGTTCTCTATTACCTACTTCAACAGTCCCAATATTAGCTCCAAGAATGAAACACTATCTATTCATTGGCAGAGGACTGTTTCTAAAATTGACTTTAATATGTGGAAATTTGCTGTCTCATGTCTGACCTCATGGAGTTACTGAATCCTTCACCCTCCAACCAACAAGACACCCCAACGCCTGCTTCTCTTCTCGACCACGCGCTATCTTCTAAAAGACTTCTCCACGTCTCCTTCACTCTCACCTCCAAGAAGTGCAAAGAGCCAATGGACTCCTTTATCAGAAAGATTAAGATGATACGTTCAGATGTCTCTGTCATGTCCATCGCCTCTTCAGCCTGCCTTGCCTAAACTTAATGATCCCCTTGTCCTAGCCCTGAACCCACAACTTCCTCTCATTCTGTCCTATCTCACCTCATGCCCTGCCTGAGCTCATCTTGTCCTTGAGACCCACCTCCAGTTCCCTTGTCTATTTTCCCACTAAAGTGCTGCTCCCCCAGCCTCCGCTCCTAACCTCCATGTTAGCCAACGTTGTAAAAGCTTTACTGCCTTCAGATCCTGACCCTCCTTCAAACCTGCCATCTCCATCCCTCTCCACAAGAAAACAACCTTTGATCCCTCTGTCCTTGCAAACTACCATCCCAATTCCAGCCTCCCTTTCCTTTCCAAAGTCCAGAACCGTGTGTCGCCTCCCAAATCCTTTCCCATCTTTCCTGGAACTCCATGGTCATGGCTGAGTCCTATAGGACAGAGCTGCTAGACTGGGTCTGCAGCAGGTGGTGAGGGAACCAACAAGAGGGAAAAAACATACTTGACCTCATCCTCACCAACCTGCCTGCTGCAGATGCATCTGTCCATGACAGTATCGGTAGGAGTGACCAGCACACAGTCCTTGTGGAGACAAAATCCCACCTTCACATTGAGAATACCCTCCATCGTGTTGTGTGGCACTACCACTGTGTTAAATGGGATAGATTTTGAACAGATCTAGCAACTCAAGACTGGGCATCCATGAGGTGCTGTGGGCCATCAGCAGCAGCAGAATTGTACTCAATCACAATCTGTAACCTCATGGCCCAGCATATCCCCCACTCTACCATTACCATCAAGACGGGGGATCAACCCTGGCTCAATGAAGAGTGCAGGAGGGCATGTCAGGAGCAGCACCAGACATACCTAAAAATGAGGTGTCAACCTGGTGAAGCTACAACACAGGACTACTTGCATACCAAACAGCATAAGCAGCAAGTAGTAGACAGGGCTAAGCGATCCCACAACCAACGGATCAGATCTGAGCTCTGCAGTCCTGCCACATCCAGTCATGAATGGTGGTGGAAAATTAAACAACTCCCTGGAGGAGGAGGCTCCACGAATATCCCCATCCTCAATGATGGAGGAGCCCAGCACATCAGTGCAAAAGATAAGGCTGAAGTATTTGTTACAATCTTCAGCCAGAAGTGCCAAATGGATGATCCATCTCAGCCTCCTCCTGAGGTCCCCAGCATCACAGATGCCAGTCTTCAGCCAATTCGATTCACTCCACATGATATCAAGAAACGGCTGAAGGCATTGGATACTGCAAAGGCTATGGGCACTGACAATATTCTGGTAATAGTACTGAAGACTTGTGCTCCAGGACTTGCTGTGCCCCTAGCCAAGCTGTTCCAGTACAGCTACAACACTGGCATCTACCCGGCTATGTGGAAAATTGCCCAGGTATGTCCTGTACACAAAAAGCAGGACAAATCCAACCCGGCCAATTACCGCCCCATCAGTCTACTCTCAATCATCAGTAAAGCAACAGCGCTATCAAGCGGCACTTGCTTAGCAATAACCTGCTCACTGATGCCCAGTTTGGGTTCTGCCAGGGCCACTCAGCTCCTCACCTCATTACAGCTTTGGTTCAAACATGGATAAAAGAGCTGAACTCGTGAGGTGAAGTGAGAGTGACTAACCTTGACATCAAGGCAGCATTTGACAGAGTGTGGCATTGGGGAGCCCCAGCAAAACTGGAGTCAATGGGAATCGGGGGGAAAACTCTCCGCTGGGTAGAGTCATACCTAGCACAAAGGAAGATGGTTGTGGTTGTTGGAGGTCAGTCATCTCAGTTCCAGGACATCACTGCAGGAGTTCCTCAGGGTATTGTCCTTGGCCCAACTATCTTCAGCTGCTTCATCAATGACCTTCCTTCCATCATAAAGTCAGAAGTGGGGATGTTCGCTGATGATTGCACAATGTTCAGCACCATTCGTGACTCCTCAGATACTGAAGCAGTCCATGTCCAAATGCAGCAAGACCTGGACAATATCTAGGCTTGGACTGACAAGTGGCAAGTAACATTCACACCACAGAAGTGTCAGGCAATGACCATCTCCAAGAAGAGGGAATCCAACCATTGCCCCTTGATGCTCAAGGCATTACCATCACTGAATCCTGCACTAGCAACATCCTGGGGGTTACCATTGACCAGAAACTGAACTGGACTAGCCATATAAATACTGTGGCTGCAAGAGCAGGTCAGAGGCTGGGAATCCTGTGGTGAGTAACTCACCTTCTGACTCCCCAAAGCCTGTCCACCATCTACAAGGCACAAGTCAGGAGTGTGATGGAATACTCCCCGCTTGCCTGGATGAATGCAGCTCCCACAACACTCAAGAAGCTTGACACCATCCAGGACAAAGCAGCCCGCTTGATTGGCACCACATCCATAAACATTCACTCCCTCCACCACCGACACACAGTAGCAGCAGTGTGTGTACCACCTACAAGATGCACTGCAGCAATTCATCAAGGCTCCTGAGACAGCACCTTCCAAACCCACGACCACTACCATCTAGAAGGACAAAGGCAGCAGATAGATGGGAACACCACCACCTGGATGTTCCCCTCCAAGACACTCACCATCCTGATTTGGAAATATATCACCATTCTTTCACTGTCACTGGGTCAAAATCCTGGAATTCCCTCCCTAACAGCACTGTGGGTGCACCTACACCACACGGACTGCAGCGGTTCAAGAAGGCAGCTCACCACCACCTTCTCTAGGGCAATTAGGGATGGGCAATAAATACTGGCCCAAGCCAGTGAAGCCCACATCCCATGAATGATTTTTAAAAAGTTACATTTTCCTATAATTAAGGAGACCAGTGCTGTACACAAATCGACAGATGTGGTCTTGCCAGTGCCCTGTACAACTGAAGCATAACCTCCCTACTTTTGTATTCAATTCCCTTCACACTAAATGATAACATTCTATTCGGTCTCCTAAATATCTGCTGTACCTGCACACTAGCCTTTTGTGATTCCTGATTTCGGACACCCTGATCCCTCTGAATCTCAGAACTCTGCAGTCTCTCACTATTTAATTAATATGCTTCTACTTTTATTCTTCCTGCCAAAATGAACAATTTCGGATTTGCTCACATTATAATTCATGTGCCAGATCTTTGCCCACTCACTTAATCTATCTATGTCACTTTGTAATCTCCTTATGTCCTCTTCACAATTTACTTTGCTACATATCCTGGTGCCATCAGCAAATTTAGCCCCCATTCCTTCGGCCCCTTCATCCAAGTCATTTATATCAATTGTAAAATGTTGGGGTCCCAGCACTGATCCCTGTGGCACACCGCTCGTCATACCCTGCCCACCAGAAAATGATCCATTTGGGAAGAATGTCAAGACCTCGGAGAGGGTGCGGAGGAGGCTAATTATAATGGTACGAGGAATGAGAGACATGGAGAAGCTGGGATTGTTTTCCTTAAAGCAGGGAAGGTTAAGGGGAGATTTAATAGAGATGTTATACAGGGTTTTGATAGAGTATATAAAGAGAAACTGTTTCCAATAACAGGAGGGTTGGTAATCAGGGAGACACAGATTGAAGGGATTCGGCAAGAGAACCAGAAGGAGAGATAAAGGGGAATGTTTTGTTCCACAGTGAGTTGTTGTGATCTGGAAGGCGCTGCCTGCAAGGACGGTGGAAGCAGATTCAATAATAACTTCCAAAAGGGTATTGGATAAATAGCTGAAGAGGAAGAAATTTGCAGGGCTATGGGGGGTTGGGGGGGGGGGGGCGTGCGTGGAAGCAGGGGGAGTATGATTAATTGCATAGCTTTTACAAAGAGTCAGCACAAGTAGGATGGGCTGAACGGCCTCTCCCTGTGCTGGAAGATTTTATGGCCCCACAGCCGACGATATCACTCGGAGTGAGTGTAAGTGAGCCCTCACATCAATTACAGGAGAGCTTGGATATCAGGGCTCTGATTGGCAACTGGGCATAGGTCAAGAGAAGTGTTGATGACTAAACCTTGGGTGGGAATAGTTACTTCACCAGTTCCCATAGAGCGAGAGTGCAAGAGAAGTGAGAGAGGGAAGTGCTGCAGGATAGAGCGAAACAGTCTGCAAACAGCTAAGTGACTGACACGCGCCGAAGCGAGAACACAGGCTGGTCACCAGCTCCCAGCACCAGAGACACATATCCTGGGTCAGAAACTACCCTGGGTACCCACCACATATACTTCACTCAGGATTTTCAACGCAACATTCCAATATTCTTGGGAAACATCTGTTTCAGTTCTATTTTCATTACTGGCTGGAAGGGTTGAATGTGCTCTTGGAAATGGTCGGTTGAGATTTTCTGTCAGCCATGAGGAAGTGCACAAGATGTTTGAGCACGAGCCAGTGGAATAGCTTTTGAAGGTTTCTCCAGCACAGGGGTGGAGGGGGAGGGGGATGGGTGGGGAGGTGGGGAGCAGTGTGGAAGGTGTATTAAACTCGTGCTTTCTCACCATGTCAGCTGTGGGTCAATCACGTTCTCTCCGCTCAGTCAGACGATTCTAGGCTCATAACATTTCTGAGATTTGACCACAAAATCCAGGCTGACATGCAGAGTACTGAGGGAGTGCTGCACTGTCAGAGGGTCAGTACTGAGGGAGTGCTGCAATGTCAGAGGGTCAGTACTGAGGGAGTGCTGCACTGTCAGAGGGTCAGTACTGAGGGGGAGCTGCACTGTCAGAGGGTCAGTACTGAGGGAATGCTGCACTGTCAGAGGGTCAGGACTGAGGGAGAGCTGCAATGTCAGAGGGTCAGTACTGAGGGAGAGCTGCAATGTCAGAGGGTCAGTAAAGAGGGAGTGCTGCAATGTCAGAGGGTCAGTAATGAGGGAGAGCTGCACTGTCAGGGGGTCAGTACTGAGGGACTGCTGCACTGTCAGAGGGTCAGTACTGAGGGAGTGCTGCACTGACAGAGGGTCAGTACTGAGGGAGAGCTGCACTGTCAGAGGGTCAGTACTGAGGAAGTGCTGCACTGTCATAGCGTCAGTAATGAGGGAGTGCTGCACTGTTAGAGGGTCAGTACTGAGGGGGTGCTGCACTGTCGGAGGGTCAGAACTGAGGGAGTGCTGCACTGTTAGAGGGTCAGTACTGAGGGAGTGCTGCACTGTCAGAGGGTCAGTACTGACCGAGTGCTGCACTGTCAGAGGGTCAGTACTGAGGAGTGCTGCACTGTCGGAGGGTCTGTACTGAGGAAGTGCTGCACTCTCAGAGGGTCAGAACTGAGGGAGAGTTGCACTGTCAGAGGGTCAGTAAAGAGGGAGTGCTGCACTGTCAGAGGGTCAGTACTGAGGGAGAGCTGCACTGTCAGAGGGTCAGTAAAGAGGGAGTGCCGCACTGTCAGAGAGTCAGTACTGAGGGAGAGCTGCACTGTCAGAGGGTCAGTACTGAGGGACTGCTGCACTGTCAGAGGGTCAGTACTGAGGGGGTGCTGCACTGTCAGAGAGTCAGTACTGAGGGAGTGCTGCACTGTCATAGCGTCAGTACTGAGGGAGTGCTGCACTGTCAGGAGGGTCAGTACTGAGGGAGTGCTGCACTGTCAGAGGGTCAGTACTGAGGAAGTGCTGCACTGTCATAGCGTCAGTACTGAGGGAGTGCTGCACTGTTAGAGGGTCAGTAATGAGGGTGTGCTGCACTGTTGGAGGGTCAGAACTGAGGGATTGCTGCACTGTCAGAGGGTACGAACTGGGGGAGTGCTGCGCTGTCAGAACACCAGTACTGAGGAAGTGCTGCACAGTTGGAGGGTCAGTACTGAGGGAGTGCAGCACTGTCAGAGGGTACGAACTGGGGGAGTGCTGCGCTGTCAGAACACCAGTACTGAGGAAGTGCTGCACAGTTGGAGGGTCAGTACTGAGGGAGTGCTGCACTGTCAGAGGGTCAGTACTGAGGGAGTGCTGCACTGTCAGAGTGTCAGTACTGAGGGAGTGCTGCACTGTCAGAGGGTCAGTACTGAGGGAGTGCTGCACTGTCAGAGGGTCAGTACTGAGGGAGAGCTGCACTGTCGGTGGGTCAGTACTGAGGGAGTGCTGCACTGTCAGAGACTCAGTACTGAGGGAGTGCTGCACTGTCAGAGAGTCAGTACTGAGGGAGTGCTGCACTGTCAGAGACTCAGTACTGAGGGAGTGCTGCACTGTCGGTGGGTCAGTACTGAGGGAGTGCTGTACTGTCGGTGGGTCAGTACTGAGGGAGTGCTGCACTGTCAGAGAGTCAGTACTGAGGGAGTGCTGCACTGTCAGAGACACAGTACTGAGGGAGTGCTGCACTGTCGGTGGGTCAGTACTGAGGGAGCGCTGCACTGTCAGAGGGTCAGTACTGAGGGATTGCTGCACTGACGGAGGTTCAGCACAGAGGTGATGCTGAACTGTCAGAGGTTCAGTACTGAGGGAGTGCTGTACTGTCAGAGGGTCAGTACTGAGGGAGTGCTGCACTGTCAGTGGGTCAGTACTGAGGGAGTGCTGCACTGTCAGAGGGTCAGTACTGAGGGAGTGCTGCACTGTCAGAGAGTCAGTACTGAGGGAGTGCTGCACTGTCGGTGGGTCAGTACTGAGGGAGTGCTGCACTGTCAGAGAGTCAGTACTGAGGGAGTGCTGCACTGTCAGAGACACAGTACTGAGGGAGTGCTGCACTGTCGGTGGGTCAGTACTGAGGGAGCGCTGCACTGTCAGAGGGTCAGTACTGAGGGATTGCTGCACTGACGGAGGTTCAGCACAGAGGTGATGCTGAACTGTCAGAAGTTCAGTACTGAGGGAGTGCTGTACTGTCAGAGTGTCAGTACTGAGGGAGTGCTGCACTGTCAGTGGGTCAGTACTGAGGGAGTGCTGCACTGTCAGAGGGTCAGTACTGAGGGAGTGCTGCACTGTCAGAGACTCAGAACTGAGGGAGTGCTGCTCTGTCGGTGGGTCAGTACTGAGGGAGTGCTGCACTGTCGGTGGGTCAGTACTGAGGGAGTGCTGCACTGTCAGAGAGTCAGTACTGAGGGAGTGCTGCACTGTCAGAGACACAGTACTGAGGGAGTGCTGCACTGTCGGTGGGTCAGTACTGAGGGAGCGCTGCACTGTCAGAGGGTCAGTACTGAGGGATTGCTGCACTGACGGAGGTTCAGCACAGAGGTGATGCTGAACTGTCAGAAGTTCAGTACTGAGGGAGTGCTGCACTGTCAGAGGGTCAGTACTGAGGGAGTGCTGCACTGTCAGTGGGTCAGTACTGAGGGAGTGCTGCACTGTCAGATAGCCAGTACTGAGGGAGTGCTGCACTGTCAGAGGGTACGAACTGGGGGAGTGCTGCGCTGTCAGAACACCAGTACTGAGGAAGTGCTGCACAGTTGGAGGGTCAGTACTGAGGGAGTGCTGCACTGTCAGAGGGTCAGTACTGAGGGAGTGCTGCACTGTCAGAGTGTCAGTACTGAGGGAGTGCTGCACTGTCAGAGGGTCAGTACTGAGGGAGTGCTGCACTGTCAGAGGGTCAGTACTGAGGGAGAGCTGCACTGTCGGTGGGTCAGTACTGAGGGAGTGCTGCACTGTCAGAGAGTCAGTACTGAGGGAGTGCTGCACTGTCAGAGAGTCAGTACTGAGGGAGTGCTGCACTGTCAGAGACTCAGTACTGAGGGAGTGCTGCACTGTCGGTGGGTCAGTACTGAGGGAGTGCTGCACTGTCGGTGGGTCAGTACTGAGGGAGTGCTGCACTGTCAGAGAGTCAGTACTGAGGGAGTGCTGCACTGTCAGAGACACAGTACTGAGGGAGTGCTGCACTGTCGGTGGGTCAGTACTGAGGGAGCGCTGCACTGTCAGAGGGTCAGTACTGAGGGATTGCTGCACTGACGGAGGTTCAGCACAGAGGTGATGCTGAACTGTCAGAGGTTCAGTACTGAGGGAGTGCTGTACTGTCAGAGGGTCAGTACTGAGGGAGTGCTGCACTGTCAGTGGGTCAGTACTGAGGGAGTGCTGCACTGTCAGAGGGTCAGTACTGAGGGAGTGCTGCACTGTCAGAGAGTCAGTACTGAGGGAGTGCTGGACTGTCGGTGGGTCAGTACTGAGGGAGTGCTGCACTGTCAGATGGTCAGTACTGAGGGAGTGCTGCACTGTCAGAGACACAGTACTGAGGGAGTGCTGCACTGTCGGTGGGTCAGTACTGAGGGAGCGCTGCACTGTCAGAGGGTCAGTACTGAGGGATTGCTGCACTGACGGAGGTTCAGCACAGAGGTGATGCTGAACTGTCAGAAGTTCAGTACTGAGGGAGTGCTGTACTGTCAGAGTGTCAGTACTGAGGGAGTGCTGCACTGTCAGTGGGTCAGTACTGAGGGAGTGCTGCACTGTCAGAGGGTCAGTACTGAGGGAGTGCTGCACTGTCAGAGACTCAGAACTGAGGGAGTGCTGCTCTGTCGGTGGGTCAGTACTGAGGGAGTGCTGCACTGTCGGTGGGTCAGTACTGAGGGAGTGCTGCACTGTCAGAGAGTCAGTACTGAGGGAGTGCTGCACTGTCAGAGACACAGTACTGAGGGAGTGCTGCACTGTCGGTGGGTCAGTACTGAGGGAGCGCTGCACTGTCAGAGGGTCAGTACTGAGGGATTGCTGCACTGACGGAGGTTCAGCACAGAGGTGATGCTGAACTGTCAGAAGTTCAGTACTGAGGGAGTGCTGCACTGTCAGAGGGTCAGTACTGAGGGAGTGCTGCACTGTCAGTGGGTCAGTACTGAGGGAGTGCTGCACTGTCAGATAGCCAGTACTGAGGGAGCGCTGCACTGTCAGAGGGTCAGTACTGAGGGATTGCTGCACTGACGGAGGTTCAGCACAGAGGTGATGCTGAACTGTCAGAAGTTCAGTACTGAGGGAGTGCTGCACTGTCAGAGGGTCAGTACTGAGGGAGTGCTGCACTCTCAGTGGGTCAGTACTGAGGGAGTGCTGCACTGTCAGATAGCCAGTACTCAGGGAATGCTGCACTGTCAGAGGGTAAGTACTGAGGGACTGCTGCACTGTCAGAGAGTCAGTACTGAGGGAGGGCTGCACTTTCGGAGGGTAAGTACTGAGGGAGTGCTGCACTTTCAGAGAGTCAGTACTGAGGGAGGGCTGCACTGTCAGAGAGTCAGTACTGAGGGAGGGCTGCACTGTCAGAGAGTCAGTACTCAGGGAGTGCTGCACTGTCAGAGTGTCAGTACTGAGGGAGGGCTGCACTGTCAGAGAGTCAGTACTCAGGGAGTGCTGCACTGTCGGAGGGTAATTACTTAGGAAGTGCCGAACTGTCAGAGTGTCAGTACTCAGGGAATGCTGCACTGTCAGAGGGTCAGTACTGAGGGAGTGCTGCACTGTCAGAGAGTCAGTACTCAGGGAATGCTGCACTGTCGGAGGGTCAGTACTGAGGGAGTGCTCCACTGTCAGAGGGTCAGTACTGAGGGAGTGCTGCACTGTCAGAGGGTCAGTACTGAGGGAGTGCTGCAGTGTCAGAGGGTCAGTACTGAGGGAGTGCTGCACTGTCAGAGGGTCAGTACTGAGGGAGTGCTGCTCTGTCAGAGGGTCAGTACTGAGGGAGTGCTGCACTGTCAGAGATGCCATTTCTCAGATGAGATATTCAGCTGAGGTCCCGCTCTGCCCTTTCCCATTTAATTAAAGGAAAACCACACCCACTACTCGAAGATGAGCCATCGAGTTCTCTCCGCAGCTCTGACCCCCTCAACCAACATCATGAAATTTAATGATCTGGCGATGATTTCATTCCTGTTTGTCAGATGCTGCCAGTGGAAATTGCCTGCTGGTGTTCTATTACAACACTGACCAGAACTCACATGTCTACGGCTGTCGGCAGTTTTATATTCCTGTTCACTCCCCACTGCCCACCGCAACCCCACCCCCCCACCAAACCCACCTCACGCTTTTCATTTCTTCCAGACATCCTTTGAGGTATCTTTCTCCCATTCAGTGCACCACTGATGGTGGGATTATTACCTAATTTGTTCCACTCTGTGAAATCCCCTCTCTACCTGCGTCTCCTTATTGAACACCCTCCTTAACAACCTCCCTCTGATTGGAAGCCTGTTTCCCTGCTCCCGAACTGCCCTATCCTTACTGAGCATTGCTGCACTGGGAATTGGACCATCTTATGTCAATGAAACCTCTTTCATTACAAGCCCCGTCTTCTCCCTTCTCTGAAGTCGCTGCTATTTGTTCCAGTACAGTTCCATGGTCACTAAGCATTCGATGAAATTTGTAAAACACCTGAACCTGAGAACAACAGCTTTGTAATTATGTAGCACCTTGCACATCCCAAACCGCTTCACAAGAACAGGCCACAGAGGATGGATCCAGTAGTGAGTCAGAAGAGGGGCACAGTGAGGAGAACACTGAGGGTGTGGAGACAGACCTCGGGAACCTCCAGGGAGGCAGGGACACCAGGGACGCCTTGATCCAACACTCCTTCAGCTAGGCTGCCAAAGATCTGCTTCCACCTCATACCAGGACTGCCACCCCCAACCCGGGTGTCTGAAATGACCCTTTCAATTGACCCCACAGTCCACTCAGTGCCTGTGTAATAAAGTTTAGAGTCACTGACGTCCAGCATTACACACTGGAGTACCCCACACCAAAATAAATAAGTGAAGCTACTCAGGCCATTATGACAAAAGCAAACCTTGTATAATTTTCACACTCAAAACAAATTAACATGACAGCTCTGGTGTTCAGGGCCACACCAGCAAACATATGAACAAAACATTACAGAACAGAAGATCAGCCGTGACCAGTCCCTCTTGTGCTCCCGGTGCCTTTAATTTACATTTGTGAGCGCTACATCTTAGTGCCCCCACCCCACCCCCCCCCCACCCCCCTCACTGGCACCGGTGTCGGAGACATCCCACTCACTCTGCTGTCCTGTTGGCCTTGATGACCTTGGCATCGTCCTCTGGCCAGTGGAGCCTGTGCTGTCCCTGCCTGGGAGGGAGTGTCCAGCACCAGGGCTGGCATCTCCCCAGCCCTCGCAGCCTCATCAGATGCCACGGTCACTGGCAGAGGGGCGGAGGAGCTGCTGCCCTTATCCAGAGCGCCCTGAGAGAAGCCCACAGAGACGCAAGGCAGCTCGTTCACCAATGTGAGGTCACTCTGGACCTCCCTGCTCACCATTGATGGACGGGCACCTAGCTGGGATACTGGGTGCCTCATCCATCTCCCACACTGACACTGACCACCTGAGCTCATTACCTGTGTGAGAGCTGCAGGTCCGAGAGCAACCCCAGGAACCTCTGATTCTGTCTCTGGAGCTGCCTCTCCATGAGAGTCGTTATTCTCTCAATGGAGGAGGCAGTGCACACGGCCATGAGGGTCATTGTATTGTTCATGCTCCACATGGACTCCTCCACAACAGAGACCAGGGTCACAGACCCTCATGGATCTCCACCAGATCCTCCCACACATCCCCCTGGACATCCAGCATCTGCTGCCTAATGGACGACTCCAGAGACTCATCATCTGCCTTTGACTGAGCATCGTCCTGGTCTCCAGCCGCCTCCCACTGCCGGCGCCCTGGGCACTCTCTGCCTCCACCTGCACCTCAAGCGAGTGTGAAGTGCCCTCACCAATGTGCACCGAGATACTAGCCAATGATCTAATGCCCACTGAGCTGCTGGTATCTGCGCTGGTGCCTGGTTCAGAGAGCGGGTGTGGCGCAGGTGCAAGTGAAGCCAGGTGGTCCTCCGATGTCAGGGGTGGGTCTTCGGGGTCCAGAGAGTGAGTGGCTCCTGGTGAATCTAAGGGAGAACAAGGACATGTCATTAGTTAAAGTCATCACCCTGTCACTGTGCATGCCAGGCACCTTGGTGAGACAGTGGGGATCTGCATCATGGTGCCATCATCTTCCAGTGATCAATGGGGGCTCCATCTTCGAGGCTCATATCAATGAGGAGACTAGACTCGAATGGTTGCCCAATGTGAAACTCTCACCTCTGTGCCCTGTACTCTTACCTTCACCTGGTCCCCCCGCCTCGCCACACCCGGTTGCC
The DNA here is from genome assembly GCF_017639515.1 of Carcharodon carcharias. Taxonomy (NCBI): domain Eukaryota; kingdom Metazoa; phylum Chordata; class Chondrichthyes; order Lamniformes; family Lamnidae; genus Carcharodon; species Carcharodon carcharias. The sequence goes on along the minus strand of NC_054478.1, from coordinate 9,772,443 downwards.
CGGGGAATGTGCCGGCTCCCGAGCTCCAGGACATCCTGCTCGAACCAGGAGAGCAGCAGCAGGTTGGATGGGGCCTCCACCTGTCCATGGCCCCTCTGCCTGGTTATGGCTCCTCTTCTCCTGAAAGGACAGAGGAGCATTGATGAGTCCACTCTCTACCTGCAGCCCCATTGCAGCCTGGCCAACCCCAGCTGAGGAACACCTCGCAGGGCACATCCGAGTCTTTCGGCCTCGAGCCACAAGGCACTAAGGCCAAGCAGCCAGGGCTCACCCCCTTGGCCAGCTCCAGAGTGATGGACAGTTGGCGCTCAGACTCTAACACCCCTGAGCTCCACAGGGGGACGGCCAGACCTTAACACCTCACCACACTGACCCATGCCAACATGGTACTCATCCTTCCTCAGCACAGCAGGTCATTGAACCAGTCCCAGCACCGCACCCATGTGAGTTGCGCCATGTCACAGCTGCTGAGCAGCGTTGGCACCTCCTCGCATGCCCTCTGGGTGAGGTGCGCTGACCTCCTCCTCCCACCTCTGGGGACAAGGGGGTCCCTCCTGGCAGCCACCTCCTCCAGGAGGACCGCGAGGCCCTCGTCCGAAAAGCAGAGGGCCGAGTGCCCACTTGTCCGGCCCTCCTGCCGGGCGTCTCCAGCCGCGCTCGACTCCATCACTTCAGTTTGGGGTCGCAGGGGAGGAGTCCTTCAGTGGCAACCTCCCAGGGGCTGCCTGGGCCAATATTAAACTGGCCACCAAGTCACCATTGGACCCAGTGACTGATAGGCCCCCACCCCCACTCAGCCCTTTCCGACCAGTGCTGAGCCACATTTCACGCTGGGTGGGCCTGAATTGGCCAGTCAATGTGAAATCGTGGTCGGGGGCCAATCGTGCCAGTGCCCATTGCCTGGCTGCTCCTGAGCCCACACACCATGCCCACCAACTGTGCCTGCCCACTGCGCCAGATCACCATGTCCATTCACTGTGCCCAATCACCGTGCCTGCCCACCGCACCCGCCCACCGCACCTGCCCACAGTGCCCACCCACAGTGCCCACCCACTGTGCCCACCAACTGTGCCCGCCCACTGTGCCTGCTCACCATGCCTGCCCACTGAGCCCGCCCACTGTGCCTGCCCACTGTGCCTGCTCAACATGCCTGCCCACTGCACCCAACCACTGCACCCGCCCACGGTGCCCACCCACCATGCCTGCCCACTGTGCCCACCCACTGTGCCTACCCACCATGCCTGTCCACTGCACCCAACCACCGCACCCACCCACTGTGCCCACCCACCATGCCTGCCCACTGCACCCGACCACCGCACCCACACACTGTGCCCGCTCACTTTGCCCGCTCACTGTGCCCGCTCACTGTGCCCGCTCACTGTGCCTGTCCACTGTGCCTGTCCACTGGCCCTGTCCACTGTGCCTGTCCACTGTGCCCGCTCACTGTGCCTGTCCACAGTGCCTGTCCACTGTGCCCGCTCACTGTGCCTGTCCACTGTGCCCGCTCACTGTGCCCGCTCACTGTGCCTACTCACTGTGCCCGCTCACTGTGCCCACTCACTGTGCCCACTCACTGTGCCCGCTCACTGTGCCTGTCCACTGTGCCTGCTTACTGCGCCCACTCACTGTGCCCGCTCACTGTGCCTGTCCACTGTGCCTGCTCACTGTGCCCGCTCACTGTGCCTGCTCACTGTGCCCGCTCACTGTGCCCACTCACTGTGCCCGCTCACTGTGCCCACTCACTGTGCCCGCTCACTGTGCCTGCTCACTGTGCCTGCTCACTGTGCCCGCTCACTGTGCCCGCTCACTGTGCCCGCTCACTGTGCCTGTCCAATGTGCCTGCTCACTGTGCCCACTCACTGGGCCCGCTCACTGTGCCTGTCCACTGTGCCCACTCACTGTTCCTGCTCACTGTGCCTGTCCACTGTGCCCACTCACTGTGCCCGCTCAACGTGCCCGCTCACTGTGCCCACTCACTGTGCCCACTCACTGTGCCCGCTCACTGTGCCCGCTCACTGTGCCTGTCCACTGTGCCCGCTCACTGTGCCCACTCACTGTGCCCACTCTGTGCCCACTCACTGTGCCCGCTCACTGTGCCTGTCCATGTGCTCACTCACTGTGCCCGCTCACCGTGCCCGCTCACTGTGCCCGCTCACTGAACCTGCTCACTGTGCCCGATCACTGTGCACGCTCACTGTGCCTGTCCACTGTGCCCGCTCACTGTGTCCGCTCACTGTGCCTGTCCACTGTGCCCGCTCACTGTGCCCGCTCACTGTGCCTGTCCACTGTGCCCACTCACTGTGCCCGCTCACTGTGCCTGTCCACTGTGCCCGCTCACTGTGCCCGCTCACTGTGCCCGCTCACTGTGCACGCTCACTGTGCTCGCTCACTGTGCCTGCTCACTGTGCCTGTCCACTGTGCCCGCTCACTGTGCCCGCTCACTGTGCCCGCTCACTGTGCCTGTCCACTGTGCCCGCTCACTGTGCCCGCTCACTGTGCCTGTCCACTGTGCCTGTCCACTGTGCCTGTCCACTGTGCCTGTCCACTGTGCCCACTCACTGTGCCTGTCCACTGTGCCCGCTCACTGTGCCCACTCACTGTGCCCGCTCACTGTACCCGCTCACTGTGCCCGCTCACTGTGCCCGCTCACTGCGCCTGCTCACTGTGCCTGTCCACTGTGCCCTCTCCCTGTGCCCACTCACTGTGCCTGTCCACTGTGCCAGCTCACTGTGCCCGCTCACTGTGCCTGTCCACTGTGCCCACTCACTGTGCCTGTCCACTGTGCCTGCTCACTGTGCCCGCTCACTGTGCCTGTCCACTGTGCCCGCTCACTGTGCCCGCTCACTGTGCCTGTCCACTGTGCCTGTCCACTGTGCCTGTCCACTGTGCCCGCTCACTGTGCCTGTCCACTGTGCCCGCTCACTGTGCCTGTCCACTGTGCCCGCTCACTGTGCCCGCTCACTGTGCCTGTCCACTGTGCCTGTCCACTGTGCCTGTCCACTGTGCCTGTCCACTGTGCCTGTCCACTGTGCCCGCTCACTGTGCCTGTCCACTTTGCCCGCTCACTGTGCACGCTCACTGTGCCTGCTCACTGTGCCTGTCCACCGTGCCCGCTCACTGTGCCCGCTCACTGTGCCTACTCACTGTGCCCGCTCACTGTGCCCACTCACTGTGCCTTCCACTGTGCCCGCTCACTGTGCCCGCTCACTGTGCCTGTCCACTGTGCCTGTCCACTGTGCCTGTCAACTGTGCCTGTTCACTGTGCCTGTCCACTGTGCCTGTCCAATGTGCCTGTCCACTGTGCCCGCTCACTGTGCCCGCTCACTGTGCCCACTCACTGTGCCCGCTCACTGTGCCTGTCCACTGTGCCTGTCCACTGTGCCTGTCCACTGTGCCCGCTCACTGTGACTGTCCACTGTGCCCGCTCACTGTGCCCGCTCACTGTGCCTGTCCACTGTGCCCGCTCACTGTGCCTGTCCACTGTGCCCGCTCACTGTGCCCGCTCACTGTGCCTGTCCACTGTGCCTGCTCACTGTGCCCGCTCTCTGTGCCTGTCCACAGTGCCCGCTCACTGTGCCCGTCCACTGTGCCCGCTCACTGTGCCCGCTCACTGTGCCTGTCCACTGTGCCCGCTCACTGTGCCTGCTCACTGTGCCCGCTCACTGTGCCCACTAACTGTGCCCGCTCACTGTGCCCACTCACTGAGCCTGTCCACTGTGCCCACTCACTCTGCCCGCTCACTGTGCCTGTCCACTGTGCCCGCTCACTGTGCCCACTCACTGTGCCCGCTCACTGTGCCCGCTCACTGTGCCCACTCACTGTGCCCGCTCACTGTGCCCACTCACTGAGCCTGTCCACTGTGCCCGCTCACTGTGCCCGCTCACTGTGCCTGTCCACTGTGCCTGTCCACTGTGCCCGCTCACTGTGCCCACTCACTGTGCCCGCTCACTGTGCACATTCACTGTGCCTGCTCACTGTGCCCGCTCACTGTGCCTGTCCACTGTGCCTGTCCACTGTGCCCGCACACTGCCCGCTCACAGTGCCTGCTCACTGTGCCCGCTCACTGTGCCCGCTCACTGTGCCTGTCCACTGTGCCTGTCCACTGTGCCCGCTCACTGTGCCCGCTCACTGTGCCCGCTCACTGTGCCTGTCCACTGTGCCCGCTCACTGTGCCCGCTCACTGTGCCTGTCCACTGTGCCCGCTCACTGTGCCTGCTCACTGTGCCCGCTCACTGTGCCCGCTCACTGTGCCCGCTCACTGAGCCTGTCCACTGTGCCCTCTCACTGTGCCCGCTCACTGTGCCTGTCCACAGTGCCTGTCCACTGAGCCTGCTCACTGTGCCCGCTCACTGTGCCCACTCACTGTGCCCACTCACTGTGCCCGCTCACTGTGCCCGCTCACTGTGCCTGTCCACTGTGCCTGTCCACTGTGCCTGCACACTGTGCCCGCTCACTGTGCCTGCTCACTGTGCCCGCTCACTGTGCCCGCTCACTGTGCCTGTCCACTGTGCCTGTCCACAGTGCCCGCTCACTGTGCCCGCTCACTGTGCCCGCTCACTGTGCCCACTCACTGTGCCCGTCCACTGTGCCCGCTCACTGTGCCTGTCCACTGTGCCTGTCCACTGTGCCTGTCCACTGTGCCCGCTCACTGTGCCTGCTCACTGTGCCTGTCCACTGTGCCCGCTCACTGTGCCCGCTCACTGTGCCTGTCCACTGTGCCAGCTCACTGTGCCTGTCCACTGAGCCCGCTCACTGTGACGGTCCACTGTGCCAGTCCACTGTGCCCGCTCACTGTGCCCGCTCACTGTGCCTGTCCACTGTGCCCGCTCACTGTGACCACTCACTGTGCCCACTCACTGTGCCCGCTCACTGTTCCTGTCCACTGTGCCCGCTCACTGTGCCCGCTCACTGTGCCTGTCCACTGTGCCTGTCCACTGTGCCCGATCACTGTGCCCGCTCACTGTGCCTGTCCACTGTGCCCGCTCACTGTGCCCGCTCACTGTGCCCACTCACTGTGCCCACTCACTGTGCCCACTCATTGTGCCCACTCACTGAGCCTGTCCACTGTGCCCGCTCACTGTGCCCGCTCACTGTGCCTGTCCACTGTGCCTGTCCACTGTGCCCGCTCACTGTGCCCACTCACTGTGCCCGCTCACTGTGCACATTCACTGTGCCTGCTCACTGTGCCCGCTCACTTTGCCTGTCCACTGTGCCTGTCCACTGTGCCCGCACACTGTGCCCGCTCACTGTGCCTGCTCACTGTGCCCGCTCACTGTGCCCGCTCACTGTGCCTGTCCACTGTGCCTGTCCACTGTGCCCGCTCACTGTGCCCGCTTACTGGGCCCGCTCAATGTGCCTTTCCACTGTGCCTGTCCACTGTGCCCGCTCACTGTGCCCGCTCACTGTGCCTGTCCACTGTGCCCGCTCACTGTGCCTGCTCACTGTGCCCGCTCACTGTGCCCGCTCACTGTGCCCGCTCACTAAGCCTGTCCACTGTGCCCACTCACTGTGCCCGCTCACTGTGCCTGTCCACAGTGCCTGTCCACTGAGCCCGCTCACTGTGCCCGCACACTGTGCCCACTCACTGTGCCCACTCACTGTGCCTGTCCACTGTGCCTGTCCACTGTGCCCGCACACTGTGCCCGCTCACTGTGCCTGCTCACTGTGCCCGCTCACTGTGCCCGCTCACTGTGCCTGTCCACTGTGCCTGTCCACAGTGCCCACTCACTGTGCCCACTCACTGTGCCCGCTCACTGTGCCCACTCACTGTGCCTGTCCACTCTGCCCGCTCACTGTGCCCGCTCACTGTGCCTGTCCACTGTGCCAGCTCACTGTGCCTGTCCACTGAGCCCGCTCACTGTGACGGTCCACTGTGCCTGTCCACTGTGCCCGCTCACTGTGCCTGTCCACTGTGCCCGCTCACTGTGCCCACTCACTGTGCCCGCTCACTGTGCCCGCTCACTGTGCCTGTCCACTGTGCCCGCTCACTGTGCCCGCTCACTGTGCCTGTCCACTGTGCCTGTCCACTGAGCCCGCTCACTGTGCCCGCTCACTGTGCCTGTCCACTGTGCCTGCTCACTGTGCCTGTCCACTGTGCCCGCTCACTGTGCCCGTTCACTGTGCCCACTCACTGTGCCCGCTCACTGTGCCTGCTCACTGTGCCCCTCACTGTGCCCGCTCACTGTGCCCGCTCACTGTGCCCGCTCACTGTGCCTGTCCACTGTTCCCGCTCACTGTGCCTGTCCACTGTGCCCGCTCACTGTGCCCATTCACTGTGCCTGCTCACTGTGCCTGCTCACTCTGCCCGCTCACTGTGCCACCTCACTGTGCCTGCTCACTGTGCCCGCTCACTGTGCCCGCTCACTGTGCCTGTCCACTGTGCCCACTCACTGTGCCCGCTCACTGTGCCTGCTCAGTGTGCCCGCTCACTGTGCCTGTCCACTGTGCCCACTCACTGTGCCTGTCCACTGTGCCTGTCCACTGTGCCTGTCCACTGTGCCCACTCACTGTGCCCGCAAAACTGTGCCTGCTCACTGTGCCTGTCCACAGTGCCCACTCACTGTGCCTGCTCACTGAGCCCGCTCACTGTGCCCGCTCACTGTGCCCACTCACTGTGCCTGTCCACTGTGCCCGCTCACTGTGCCTGTCCACTATGCCCACTCACTGTGCCCGCTCACTGTGCCTTTCCACTGTGCCCGCTCACTGTGCCCACTCACTGTGCCCGCTCACTGTGCCTGTCCACTGTGCCTGCTCACTGTGCCCGCTCACTGTGCCCGCTCACTGTGCCCACACACTTTGCCTGTCCACTGTGCCCGCTCACTGTGCCCACTCACTTTGCCTGTCCACTGTGACCGCTCACTGTGCCCGCTCAATGTGCCTGTCCACTGTGCCTGTCCACTGTGCCCGCTCACTCTGCCTGCTCACTGTGCCTGTCCACTGTGCCCACTCACTTTGCCTGTCCACTGTGCCCGCTCACTGTGCCCACTCACTTTGCCTGTCCACTGTGACCGCTCACTGTGACCGCTCAATGTGCCTGTCCACTGTGTCTGTCCACTGTGCCCGTTCACTGTGCCCGCTCACTGTGCCTGTCCACTGTGCCTGTCCACTGTGCCTGTCCACTGTGCCCGCTCACTGTGCCCGCTCACTGTGCCTGTCCACTCTGCCTGTCCACTGTGCCTGTCCACTGTGCCCGCTCACTGTGCCCGCTCACTGTGCCTTCCACTGTGCCCGCTCACTGTGCCCGATCACTGTGCCTGTCCACTGTGCCTGTCCACTGTGCCTGTCCACTGTGCCTGTTCACTGTGCCTGTCCACTGTGCCTGTCCACTGTGCCTGTCCACTGTGCCCGCTCACACTGCCCGCTCACTGTGCCCGCTCACTGTGCCGACTCACTGTGCCCGCTCACTGTGCCCACTCACTGTGCCCGCTCACTGTGCCTGTCCACTGTGCCTGTCCACTGTGCCCGCTCACTGTGCCCGCTCACTGTGCCCGCTCACTGTGCCTGTCCACTGTGCCCGCTCACTGTGCCTGTCCACTGTGCCCGCTCACTTTGCCTGTCCACTGTGCCCGCTCACTGTGCCCGCTCACTGTGCCCACTCACTGTGCCCACTCACTGTGCCCGCTCACTGTGCCTGTCCACTGTGCCCACTCACTGTGCCCGCTCACTGTGCCCACTCACTGTGCCCACTCACTGTGCCCGCTCACTGTGCCTGCTCACTGTGCCCGCTCACTGAGCCCGCTCACTGTGCCTGTCCACTGTGCCTGTCCACTGTGCCCGCTCACTGTGCCTGCTCACTGTGCCCGCTCACTGTGCCTGTCCACTGTGTCCGCTCACTGTGCCCGCTCACTGTGCCTGTCCACTGTGCCCGCTCACTGTGCCTGCTCACTGTGCCCGCTCACTGTGCCCGCTCACTGTGCCCGCTCACTGTGCCTGTCCACAGTGCCTGTCCACTGTGCCCGCTCACTGTGCCCGCTCACTGTGCCCACTCACTGTGCCCACTCACTGTGCCCGCTCACTGTGCCTGTCCACTGTGCCTGTCCACTGTGCCCGCTCACTGTGCCACCTCACTGTGCCTGCTCACTGTGCCCGCTCACTGTGCCCGCTCACTGTGCCTGTCCACTGTGCCCACTCACTGTGCCCGCTCACTGTGCCTGCTCAGTGTGCCCGCTCACTGTGCCTGTCCACTGTGCCCACTCACTGTGCCCGCTCACTGTGCCTGCTCACTGTGCCTGTCCACAGTGCCCACTCACTGTGCCTGCTCACTGAGCCCGCTCACTGTGCCCGCTCACTGTGCCCACTCACTGTGCCTGTCCACTGTGCCCGCTCACTGTGCCTGTCCACTATGCCCGCTCACTGTGCCCGCTCACTGTGCCCGCTCACTGTGCCTTTCCACTGTGCCCGCTCACTGTGCCCACTCACTGTGCCCGCTCACTGTGCCTGTCCACTGTGCCTGCTCACTGTGCCCGCTCACTGTGCCCGCTCACTGTGCCCACACACTTTGCCTGTCCACTGTGCCCGCTCACTGTGCCCACTCACTTTGCCTGTCCACTGTGACCGCTCACTGTGCCCGCTCAATGTGCCTGTCCACTGTGCCTGTCCACTGTGCCCGCTCACTCTGCCTGCTCACTGTGCCTGTCCACTGTGCCCACTCACTTTGCCTGTCCACTGTGCCCGCTCACTGTGCCCACTCACTTTGCCTGTCCACTGTGACCGCTCACTGTGACCGCTCAATGTGCCTGTCCACTGTGTCTGTCCACTGTGCCCGTTCACTGTGCCCGCTCACTGTGCCTGTCCACTGTGCCTGTCCACTGTGCCTGTCCACTGTGCCCGCTCACTGTGCCCGCTCACTGTGCCTGTCCACTCTGCCTGTCCACTGTGCCTGTCCACTGTGCCCGCTCACTGTGCCCGCTCACTGTGCCTTCCACTGTGCCCGCTCACTGTGCCCGCTCACTGTGCCTGTCCACTGTGCCTGTCCACTGTGCCTGTCCACTGTGCCTGTTCACTGTGCCTGTCCACTGTGCCTGTCCACTGTGCCTGTCCACTGTGCCCGCTCACACTGCCCGCTCACTGTGCCCGCTCACTGTGCCGACTCACTGTGCCCGCTCACTGTGCCCACTCACTGTGCCCGCTCACTGTGCCTGTCCACTGTGCCTGTCCACTGTGCCCGCTCACTGTGCCCGCTCACTGTGCCCGCTCACTGTGCCTGTCCACTGTGCCCGCTCACTGTGCCTGTCCACTGTGCCCGCTCACTGTGCCTGTCCACTGTGCCCGCTCACTGTGCCCGCTCACTGTGCCCACTCACTGTGCCCACTCACTGTGCCCGCTCACTGTGCCTGTCCACTGTGCCCACTCACTGTGCCCGCTCACTGTGCCCACTCACTGTGCCCACTCACTGTGCCCGCTCACTGTGCCTGCTCACTGTGCCCGCTCACTGAGCCCGCTCACTGTGCCTGTCCACTGTGCCTGTCCACTGTGCCCGCTCACTGTGCCTGCTCACTGTGCCCGCTCACTGTGCCTGTCCACTGTGCCCGCTCACTGTGCCCGCTCACTGTGCCTGTCCACTGTGCCCGCTCACTGTGCCTGCTCACTGTGCCCGCTCACTGTGCCCGCTCACTGTGCCCGCTCACTGTGCCTGTCCACAGTGCCTGTCCACTGTGCCCGCTCACTGTGCCCGCTCACTGTGCCCACTCACTGTGCCCACTCACTGTGCCCGCTCACTGTGCCTGTCCACTGTGCCTGTCCACTGTGCCCGCTCACTGTGCCTGCTCACTGTGCCTGTCTACTGTGCCTGTCCACTGTGCCCGCTCACTGTGCCCGCTCACTGTGCCCGCTCACTGTGCCTGTCCACTGTGCCCGCTCACTGTGCCTGTCCACAGTGCCCGCTCACTGTGCCTGTCCACTGTGCCTGCTCACTGTGCCCACTCACTGTGCCCTCTCACTGTGCCCACTCACTGTGCCTGTCCACTGTGCCCGCTCACTGTGCCTGTCCACTGTGCCCGCTCACTGTGCCTGTCCACTGTGCCTGTCCACTGTGCCTGCCACTGTGCCCGCTCACTGTGCCCGCTCACTGTGCCTGTCCACTGTGCCCGCTCACTGTGCCTGCTCACTGTGCCTGTCCACTGTGCCAGCTCACTGTGCCTGTCCACTGTGCCCGCTCACTGTGACTGTCCACTGTGCCTGTCCACTGTGCCCGCTCACTGTGCCCACTCACTGTGCCTGTCCACTGTGCCCGCTCACTGTGCCCACTCACTGTGCCCGCTCACTGTGCCCGCTCACTGTGCCTGTCCACTGTGCCCGCTCACTGTGCCCGCTCACTGTGCCCGCTCACTGTGCACATTCACTGTGCCTGCTCACTGTGCCCACTCACTGTGCCTGTCCACTGTGCCTCTCCACTGTGCCTGCACACTGTGCCCGCTCACTGTGCCTGCTCAATGTGCCTGCTCACTGTGCCCGCTCACTGTGCCTGTCCACTGTGCCTGTCCTTTGTGCCCGCTCACTGTATCCGCTCACTGTGCCCGCTCACTGTGCCTGTCCACTGTGCCCACTCACTGTGCCCGCTCACTGTGCCTGTCCACTGTGCCCGCTCACTGTGCCTGCTCACTGTGCCCGCTCACTGTGCCTGCTCACTGTGCCCACTCACTGAGCATGTCCACTGTGCCGGCTCACTGTGCCCGCTCACTGTGCCTGTCCACTGCGCCTGTCCACTGTGCCCGCTCACTGTGCCCACTCACTGTGCCTGTCCACTGTGCCTGTCCACTGTGCCCACACACTGTGCCCACTCACTGTGCCTGCTCACTGTGCCCGCTCACTGTGCCCGCTCACTGTGCCTGTACACTGTGCCTGTCCACTGTGCCTGCTCACTGTGCCCGCTCACTGTGCCCGCTCACTGTGCCTGTCCACTGTGCCCGCTCACTGTGCCCGCTCACTGTGCCTGTCCACTGTGCCTGTCCACTGTGCCCGCTCACTGTGCCCGCTCACTGTGCCCACTCACTGTGCCTGTCCACTGTGCCCGCACACTGTGCCCGCTAACTGTGCCTGTCCACTGTGCCCGCTCACTGTGCCTGTCCACTGTGCCCGCTCACTGTGCCCGCTCACTGTGCCTGTCCACTGTGCCTGCTCACTGTGCCTGTCCACTGTGCCCGCTCACTGTGCCCGCTCACTGTGTCTGTCCACTGTGCCCACTCACTTTGCCCACTCACTGTGCCTGTCCACTGTGCCCACTCACTGTGCCTGTCCACTGTGCCCGCTCACTGGACCCGCTCACTGTGCCTGTCCACTGTGCCCGCTCACTGTGCCCGCTCACTGTGCCCACTCACTGAGCCCACTCACTGTGCCCGCTCACTGTGCCCGCTCACTGAGCCTGTCCACTGTGCCCGCTCACTGTGCCCGCTCACTGTGCCTGTCCACTGTGCCTGTCCACTGTGCCCGCTCACTGTGCCCACTCACTGTGCCCGCTCACTGTGCACATTCACTGTGCCTGCTCACTGTGCCCACTCACTGTGCCTGTCCACTGTGCCTGTCCACTGTGCCCGCACACTGTGCCCGCTCACTGTGCCTGCTCAATGTGCCTGCTCACTGTGCCCGCTCACTGTGCCTGTCCACTGTGCCTGTCCACTGTGCCCGCTCACTGTACCTGCTCACTGTGCCCGCTCACTGTGCCTGTCCACTGTGCCCACTCACTGTGCCCGCCCACTGTGCCTGTCCACTGTGGCCGCTCACTGTGCCTGTTCACTGTGCCCGCTCACTGTGCCCGCTCACTGTGCCCACTCACTGAGCCTGTCCACTGTGCCTGCTCACTGTGCCCGCTCACTGTGCCTGTCCACTGTGCCTGTCCACTGTGGCGCCTCACTGTGCCCACTCACTGTGCCCGCTCACTGTGCCCACTCACTGTGCCAGCTCACTGTGCCCACTCACTGTGCCTGTCCACTGTGCCTGTCCACTGTGCCCGCACACTGTGCCCACTCACTGTGCCTGCTCACTGTGCCCGCTCACTGTGCCCGCTCACTGTGCCTGTACACTGTGCCTGTCCACTGTGCCTGCTCACTGTGCCCGCTCACTGTGCCCGCTCACTGTGCCCACTCACTGTGCCTGTCCACTGTGCCCGCTCACTGTGCCTGTCCACTGTGCCCGCTCACTGTGCCTGTCTACTGTGCCTGTCCACTGTGCCTGTCCACTGTGCCCGCTCACTGTGCCTGCTCACTGTGCCTGTCCACTGTGCCCGCTCACTGTGCCCGCTCACTGTGCCCATTCACTGTGCCTGCTCACTGTGCCTGCTCACTCTGCCCGCTCACTGTGCCACCTCACTGTGCCTGCTCACTGTGCCCGCTCACTGTGCCCGCTCACTGTGCCTGTCCACTGTGCCCACTCACTGTGCCCGCTCACTGTGCCTGCTCAGTGTGCCCGCTCACTGTGCCTGTCCACTGTGCCCACTCACTGTGCCTGTCCACTGTGCCTGTCCACTGTGCCTGTCCACTGTGCCCACTCACTGTGCCCGCTCACTGTGCCTGCTCACTGTGCCTGTCCACAGTGCCCACTCACTGTGCCTGCTCACTGAGCCCGCTCACTGTGCCCGCTCACTGTGCCCACTCACTGTGCCTGTCCACTGTGCCCGCTCACTGTGCCTGTCCACTATGCCCGCTCACTGTGCCTGCTCACTGTGCCTGCTCACTGTGCCTTTCCACTGTGCCCGCTCACTGTGCCCACTCACTGTGCCCGCTCACTGTGCCTGTCCACTGTGCCTGCTCACTGTGCCCGCTCACGGTGCCCGCTCACTGTGCCCACACAATTTGCCTGTCCACTGTGCCCGCTCACTGTGCCCACTCACTTTGCCTGTCCACTGTGACCGCTCACTGTGCCCGCTCAATGTGCCTGTCCACTTTGCCTGTCCACTGTGCCCGCTCACTCTGCCTGCTCACTGTGCCTGTCCACTGTGCCCACTCACTTTGCCTGTCCACTGTGCCCGCTCACTGTGCCCACTCACTGAGCCTGTCCACTGTGCCCGCTCACTGTGCCGCTCACTGTGCCTGTCCACTGTGCCTGTCCACTGTGCCCGCTCACACTGCCCGCTCACTGTGCCCGCTCACTGTGCCCACTCACTGTGACCGCTCACTGTGCCCACTCACTGTGCCCGCTCACTGTGCCTGTCCACTGTGCCTGTCCACTGTGCCCGCTCACTGTGCCCGCTCACAGTGCCCGCTCACTGTGCCTGTCCACTGTGCCCGCTCACTGTGCCTGTCCACTGTGCCCGCTCACTGTGCCTGTCCACTGTACCCGCTCACTGTGCCCGCTCACTTGCCTGTCCACTGTGCCTGCTCACTGTGCCTGTCCACTGTGCCCGCTCACTGTGCCTGTTCACTGTGCCCGCTCACTCTGCCCGCTCACTGTGGCTGTCCACTGTGCCCGCTCACTGTGCCTGTCCACTGTGCCCGCTCACTGTGCCCGCTCACTGTGCCCACTCACTGTGCCCACTCACTGTGCCTGCTCACTGTGCCTGCTCACTGAGCCTGTCCACTGTGCCCGCTCACTGTGCCCGCTCACTGTGCCTGTCCACTGTGCCTGTCCACTGTGCCCACTCACTGTGCCCACTCACTGTGCCCGCTCACTGTGCACATTCACTGTGCCTGCTCACTGTGCCCGCTCACTGTGCCTGTCCACTGTGCCTGTCCACTGTGCCCGCACACTGTGCCCGCTCACTGTGCCTGCTCACTGTGCCCGCTCACTGAGCCCGCTCACTGTGCCTGTCCACTGTGCCTGTCCACTGTGCCCGCTCACTGTGCCTGCTCACTGTGCCCGCTCACTGTGCCTGTCCACTGTGCCCGCTCACTGTGCCCGCTCACTGTGCCTGTCCACTGTGCCCGCTCACTGTGCCTGCTCACTGTGCCCGCTCACTGTGCCCGCTCACTGTGCCTGTCCAGAGTGCCTGTCCACTGTGCCCGCTCACTGTGCCCGCTCACTGTGCCCACTCACTGTGCCCACTCACTGTGCCCGCTCACTGTGCCTGTCCACTGTGCCTGTCCACTGTGCCCGCTCACTGTGCCCGCTCACTGTGCCTGTCAACTGTGCCTGTCCACTGTGCCCGCTCACTGTGCCTGCTCACTGTGCCCGCTCACTGTGCCCGCTCACTGTGCCTGTCCACTGTGCCCGCTCACTGTGCCTGTCCACTGTGCCTGCTCACTGTGCCTGTCCACTGTGCCCGCTCACTGTGCCCACTCACTGTGCCCTCTCACTGTGCCCACTCACTGTGCCTGTCCACTCTGCCCGCTCACTGTGCCCGCTCACTGTGCCCACTCACTGTGCCTGCTTACTGTGCCCGCTCACTGTGCCTGTCCACTGTGCCTGTCCACTGTGCCCGCTCACTGTGCCCGCTCACTGTGCCCACTCACTGTGCCCACTCACTGTGCCCGCTCACTGTGCCTGTCCACTGTGCCTGTCCACTGTGCCCGCTCACTGTGCCCGCTCACTGTGCCTGTCTACTGTGCCTGTCCACTGTGCCCGCTCACTGTGCCCGCTCACTGTGCCCGCTCACTGTGCCCGCTCACTGTGCCTGTCCACTGTGCCCGCTCACTGTGCCTGTCCACTGTGCCCGCTCACTGTGCCCACTCACTGTGCCCTCTCAATGTGCCCACTCACTGTGCCAGTCCACTGTGCCCGCTCACTGTGCCTGTCCACTGTGCCCGCTCACTGTGCCTGTCCACTGTGCCTGTCCACTGTGCCTGCCACTGTGCCCGCTCACTGTGCCCGCTCACTGTGCCTGTCCACTGTGCCCGCTCACTGTGCCTGCTCACGGTGCCTGTCCACTGTGCCAGCTCACTGTGCCTGTCCACTGTGCCCGCTCACTGTGACTGTCCACTGTGCCTGTCCACTGTGCCCGCTCACTGTGCCCGCTCACTGTGCCTGTCCACTCTGCCCGCTCAATGTGCCCACTCACTGTGCCCACTCACTGTGCCTGCTCACTGTGCCTGTCCACTGTGCCCGCTCACTGTGCCCGCTCACTGTGCCCGCTCACTGTGCACATTCACTGTGCCTGCTCACTGTGCCCACTCACTGTGCCTGTCCACTGTGCCTGTCCACTGTGCCTGCACACTGTGCCCCCTCACTGTGCCTGCTCAATGTGCCTGTCCACTGTGCCTGTCCTTTGTGCCCGCTCACTGTATCCGCTCACTGTGCCCGCTCACTGTGCCCGCTCACTGTGCCCGCTCACTGTGCACATTCACTGTGCCTGCTCACTGTGCCCGCTCACTGTGCCTGTCCACTGTGCCTGTCCTTTGTGCCCGCTCACTGTATCCGCTCACTGTGCCCGCTCACTGTGCCTGTCCGCTGTGCCCACTCACTGTGCCCGCTCACTGTGCCTGTCCACTGTGCCCACTCACTGTGCCTGCTCACTGTGCCCGCTCACTGTGCCTGCTCACTGTGCCCACTCACTGAGCATGTCCACTGTGCCCGCTCACTGTGCCCGCTCACTGTGCCTGTCCACTGCGCCTGGCCACTGTGCCCGCTCACTGTGCCCACTCACTGTGCCCGCTCACTGTGCCCACTCACTGTGCCCGCTCACTGTGCCCACTCACTGTGCCTGTCCACTGCGCCTCTCCACTGTGCCCACACACTGTGCCCACTCACTGTGCCTGCTCACTGTCCCCGCTCACTGTGCCCGCTCACTGTTCCTGTACAGTGTGCCCGCACACTGTGCCCACTCACTGTGCCTGCTCACTGTGCCCGCTCACTGTGCCCGCTCACTGTGCCTGTACACTGTGCCTGTCCACTGTGCCTGCTCACTGTGCCCGCTCACTGTGCCCGCTCACTGTGCCCGCTCACTGTGCCTGTCCACTGTGCCCGCTCACTGTGCCTGTCCACTGTGCCCGCTCACTGTGCCTGTCCACTGTGCCTGTCCACTGTGCCTGTCCACTGTGCCCGCTCACTGTGCCTGCTCACTGTGCCTGTCCACTGTGCCCGCTCACTGTGCCCGCTCACTGTGCCCATTCACTGTGCCTGCTCACTGTGCCTGCTCACTCTGCCCGCTCACTGTGCCACCTCACTGTGCCTGCTCACTGTGCCCGCTCACTGTGCCCGCTCACTGTGCCTGTCCACTGTGCCCACTCACTGTGCCCGCTCACTGTGCCTGCTCAGTGTGCCCGCTCACTGTGCCTGTCCACTGTGCCCACTCACTGTGCCTGTCCACTGTGCCTGTCCACTGTGCCTGTCCACTGTGCCCACTCACTGTGCCCGCTCACTGTGCCTGCTCACTGTGCCTGTCCACAGTGCCCACTCACTGTGCCTGCTCACTGAGCCCGCTCACTGTGCCCGCTCACTGTGCCCACTCACTGTGCCTGTCCACTGTGCCCGCTCACTGTGCCTGTCCACTATGCCCGCTCACTGTGCCTGCTCACTGTGCCTGCTCACTGTGCCTTTCCACTGTGCCCGCTCACTGTGCCCACTCACTGTGCCCGCTCACTGTGCCTGTCCACCGTGCCTGCTCACTGTGCCTTTCCACTGTGCCCGCTCACTGTGCCCGCTCACTGTGCCCGCTCACTGTGCCTGTCCACTGTGCCTGTCCACTGTGCCCACGCACACTGCCCGCTCACTGTGCCCGCTCACTGTGCCCACTCACTGTGACCGCTCACTGTGCCCACTCACTGTGCCCGCTCACTGTGCCTGTCCACTGTGCCTGTCCACTGTGCCCGCTCACTGTGCCCGCTCACTGTGCCCGCTCACTGTGCCTGTCCACTGTGCCCGCTCACTGTGCCTGTCCACTGTGCCCGCTCACTGTGCCTGTCCACTGTGCCCGCTCACTGTGCCCGCTCACTTGCCTGTCCACTGTGCCTGCTCACTGTGCCTGTCCACTGTGCCCGCTCACTGTGCCTGTTCACTGTGCCCGCTCACTCTGCCCGCTCACTGTGGCTGTCCACTGTGCCCGCTCACTGTGCCTGTCCACTGTGCCCGCGCACTGTGCCCGCTCACTGTGCCTGTCCACTGTGCCCGCTCACTGTGCCCGCTCACTGTGCCCACTCACTGTGCCCACTCACTGTGCCTGCTCACTGTGCCTGCTCACTGAGCCTGTCCACTGTGCCCGCTCACTGTGCCCGCTCACTGTGCCTGTCCACTGTGCCTGTCCACTGTGCCCACTCACTGTGCCCACTCACTGTGCCCGCTCACTGTGCACATTCACTGTGCCTGCTCACTGTGCCCGCTCACTGTGCCTGTCCACTGTGCCTGTCCACTGTGCCCGCACACTGTGCCCACTCACTGTGCCTGCTCACTGTGCCCGCTCACTGAGCCCGCTCACTGTGCCTGTCCACTGTGCCTGTCCACTGTGCCCGCTCACTGTGCCTGCTCACTGTGCCCGCTCACTGTGCCTGTCCACTGTGCCCGCTCACTGTGCCCGCTCACTGTGCCTGTCCACTGTGCCCGCTCACTGTGCCTGCTCACTGTGCCCGCTCACTGTGCCCGCTCACTGTGCCTGTCCAGAGTGCCTGTCCACTGTGCCCACTCACTGTGCCCGCTCACTGTGCCCACTCACTGTGCCCACTCACTGTGCCCGCTCACTGTGCCTGTCCACTGTGCCTGTCCACTGTGCCCGCTCACTGTGCCCGCTCACTGTGCCTGTCTACTGTGCCTGTCCACTGTGCCCGCTCACTGTGCCTGTCCACTGTGCCCGCTCACTGTGCCTGTCCACTGTGCCCGCTCACTGTGCCCACTCACTGTGCCCTCTCACTGTGCCCACTCACTGTGCCTGTCCACTCTGCCCGCTCACTGTGCCCTCTCACTGTGCCCACTCACTGTGCCTGCTTACTGTGCCCGCTCACTGTGCCTGTCCACTGTGCCTGTCCACTGTGCCCGCTCACTGTGCCCGCTCACTGTGCCCACTCACTGTGCCCACTCACTGTGCCCGCTCACTGTGCCTGTCCACTGTGCCTGTCCACTGTGCCCGCTCACTGTGCCCGCTCACTGTGCCTGTCTACTGTGCCTGTCCACTGTGCCCGCTCACTGTGCCCGCTCACTGTGCCCGCTCACTGTGCCCGCTCACTGTGCCTGTCCACTGTGCCCGCTCACTGTGCCTGTCCACTGTGCCCGCTCACTGTGCCTGCTCACTGTGCCCACTCACTGAGCATGTCCACTGTGCCCGCTCACTGTGCCCGCTCACTGTGCCTGTCCACTGCGCCTGGCCACTGTGCCCGCTCACTGTGCCCACTCACTGTGCCCGCTCACTGTGCCCACTCACTGTGCCCGCTCACTGTGCCCACTCACTGTGCCTGTCCACTGCGCCTGTCCACTGTGCCCACACACTGTGCCCACTCACTGTGCCTGCTCACTGTCCCCGCTCACTGTGCCCGCTCACTGTGCCTGTACACTGTGCCTGTCCACTGTGCCTGCTCACTGTGCCCGCTCACTGAGCACGCTCACTGTGCCTGTCCACTGTGCCCGCTCACTGTGCCCGCTCACTGTGCCTGTCCACTGTGCCTGTCCACTGTGCCTGTCCACTGTGCCCGCTCACTGTGCCCGCTCACTGTGCCCACTCACTTTGCCTGTCCACCGTGCCCGCTCACTGTGCCTGTCCACTGTGCCCGCTCACTGTGCCTGTCCACTGTGCCCGCTCACTGTGCCCGCTCACTGTGCCTGTCCACTGTGCCTGCTCACTGTGCCTGTCCACTGTGCCCGCTCACTGTGCCCGCTCACTGTGCCTGTCCACTGTGCCCACTCACTTTGCCCACTCACTGTGCCTGTCCACTGTGCCCGTTCACTGTGCCTGTCCACTGTGCCCGCTCACTGGGCCCGCTCACTGTGCCTGTCCACTGTGCCCGCTCACTGTGCCCGCTCACTGTGCCCACTCACTGAGCCCACTCACTGTGCCCGCTCACTGTGCCTGCTCACTGAGCCTGTCCACTGTGCCCGCTCACTGTGCCCGTTCACTGTGCCTGTCCACTGTGCCCGCTCACTGGGCCCGCTCACTGTGCCTGTCCACTGTGCCCGCTCACTGTGCCTGCTCACTAAGCCCGCTCACTGTGCCCGCTCACTGTGCCTGTCCACTGTGCCTGTCCACTGTGCCCGCTCACTGTGCCCACTCACTGTGCCCGCTCACTGTGCACATTCACTGTGCCTGCTCACTGTGCCCACTCACTGTGCCTGTCCACTGTGCCTGTCCACTGTGCCCGCACACTGTGCCCGCTCACTGTGCCTGCTCAATGTGCCTGCTCACTGTGCCCACTCACTGTGCCTGTCCACTGTGCCTGTCCACTGTGCCCGCTCACTGTACCTGCTCACTGTGCCCGCTCACTGTGCCTGTCCACTGTGCCCACTCACTGTGCCCGCTCACTGTGCCTGTCCACTGTGGCCGCTCACTGTGCCTGTTCACTGTGCCCGCTCACTGTGCCCGCTCACTGTGCCCACTCACTGAGCCTGTCCACTGTGCCCGCTCACTGTGCCCGCTCACTGTGCCTGTCCACTGTGCCTGTCCACTGTGGCCGCTCACTGTGCCCACTCACTGTGCCCGCTCACTGTGCCCACTCACTGTGCCCGCTCACTGTGCCCACTCACTGTGCCTGTCCACTGTGCGTGTCCACTGTGCCCGCACACTGTGCCCACTCACTGTGCCTGCTTACTGTGCCTGCTCACTGTGACCGCTCACTGTGCCTGTACACTGTGCCTGTCCACTGTGCCTGCTCACTGTGCCCGCTCACTGTGCCCGCTCACTGTGCCCGCTCACTGTGCCTGTCCACTGTGCCCGCTCACTGTGCCTGTCCACTGTGCCCGCTCACTGTGCCTGTCCACTGTGCCTGTCCACTGTGCCTGTCCACTGTGCCCGCTCACTGTGCCTGCTCACTGTGCCTGTCCACTGTGCCCGCTCACTGTGCCCGCTCACTGTGCCTGCTCACTGTGCCCGCTCAATGTGCCTGTCCACTGTGCCTGTCCACTGTGCCCGCTCACTGTGCCCACTCACTGTGCCTGTCCACTGTGCCCGTTCACTGTGCCCGCTCACTGTGCCTGCTCACTGTGCCTGCTCACTGTGCCCGCTCACTGTGCCTGTCCACTGTGCCTGTCCACTGTGCCCGCTGACTGTGACCACTCACTGTGCCTGTCCACTGTGCCCGCTCACTGTGCCTGTCCACTGTGCCCGCTCACTGTGCCTGTCCACTTTTCCCGCTCACTGTGCCTGTCCACTGTGCCTGTCCACTGTGCCCGCTCACTGTGCCTGTCCACTGTGCCTGTCCACTGTGCCCGCTCACTGTGCCCGCTCACTGTGCCTGCTCACTAAGCCCGCTCACTGTGCCCGCTCACTGTGCCTGTCCACTGTGCCTGCTCACTGTGTCTGTTCACTGTGCCCACTCACTGTGCCTGCTCACTGTGCCCGCTCACTGTGCCCCTCACTGTGCCCCCTCACTGTGCCCACTCACTGTGCCCGCTCACTGTCCCTGTCCACTGTGCCCGCTCACTGTGCCTGTTCACTGTGCCTGCTCACTGTGCCCGTTCACTGTGCCTGCTCACTGTGCCTGCTCACTGTGCCTGCTCACTGTGCCCGCTCACTGTGCCTGTCCACTGTGCCTGTCCACTGTGCCCGCTGACTGTGACCACTCACTGTGCCCGTTCACTGTGCCTGCTCACTGTGCCTGCTCAATGTGCCCGCTCACTGTGCCTGTCCACTGTGCCCGCTCACTGTGCCTGCTCACTGTGCCCGCTCACTGTGCCCGCTCACTGTGCCTGTCCAGAGTGCCTGTCCACTGTGCCTGCTCACTGTGCCCGCTCACTGTGCCCACTCACTGTGCCCACTCACTGTGCCCGCTCACTATGCCTGTCCACTGTGCCTGTCCACTGTGCCCGCTCACTGTGCCCGCTCACTGTGCCTGTCTACTGTGCCTGTCCACTGTGCCCGCTCACTGTGCCTGCTCACTGTGCCCGCTCACTGTGCCCGCTCACTGTGCCTGTCCACTGTGCCCGCTCACTGTGCCTGTCCACTGTGCCCGCTCACTGTGCCTGTCCACTGTGCCCGCTCACTGTGCCCACTCACTGTGCCCTCTCACTGTGCCCACTCACTGTGCCTGTCCACTCTGCCCGCTCACTGTGCCCTCTCACTGTGCCCACTCACTGTGCCTGCTTACTGTGCCCGCTCACTGTGCCTGTCCACTGTGCCTGTCCACTGTGCCCGCTCACTGTGCCCGCTCACTGTGCCCACTCACTGTGCCCACTCACTGTGCCCGCTCACTGTGCCTGTCCACTGTGCCTGTCCACTGTGCCCGCTCACTGTGCCCGCTCACTGTGCCTGTCTACTGTGCCTGTCCACTGTGCCCGCTCACTGTGCCCGCTCACTGTGCCCGCTCACTGTGCCCGCTCACTGTGCCTGTCCACTGTGCCCGCTCACTGTGCCTGTCCACTGTGCCCGCTCACTGTGCCTGTCCACTGTGCCCGCTCACTGTGCCCACTCACTGTGCCCTCTCAATGTGCCCACTCACTGTGCCAGTCCACTCTGCCCACTCACTGTGCCTGTCCACTGTGCCCGCTCACTGTGCCTGTCCACTGTGCCTGTCCACTGTGCCTGCCACTGTGCCCGCTCACTGTGCCCGCTCACTGTGCCTGTCCACTGTGCCCGCTCACTGTGGCTGCTCACTGTGCCTGTCCACTGTGCCAGCTCACTGTGCCTGTCCACTGTGCCCGCTCACTGTGACTGTCCACTGTGCCTGTCCACTGTGCCCGCTCACTGTGCCCGCTCACTGTGCCTGTCCACTGTGCCCGCTCACTGTGCCCACTCACTGTGCCCGCTCACTGTGCCCGCTCACTGTGCCTGTCCACTGTGCCCGCTCACTGTGCCCGCTCACTGTGCCCGCTCACTGTGCACATTCACTGTGCCTGCTCACTGTGCCCACTCACTGTGCCTGTCCACTGTGCCTGTCCACTGTGCCTGCACACTGTGCCCGCTCACTGTGCCTGCTCAATGTGCCTGCTCACTGTGCCCGCTCACTGTGCCTGTCCACTGTGCCTGTCCTTTGTGCCCGCTCACTGTATCCGCTCACTGTGCCCGCTCACTGTGCCTGTCCGCTGTGCCCACTCACTGTGCCCGCTCACTGTGCCTGTCCACTGTGCCCGCTCACTGTGCCTGCTCACTGTGCCCGCTCACTGTGCCTGCTCACTGTGCCCACTCACTGAGCATGTCCACTGTGCCCGCTCACTGTGCCCGGTCACTGTGCCTGTCCACTGCGCCTGGCCACTGTGCCCGCTCACTGTGCCCACTCACTGTGCCCGCTCACTGTGCCCACTCACTGTGCCCGCCCACTGTGCCCACTCACTGTGCCTGTCCACTGCGCCTGTCCACTGTGCCCACACACTGTGCCCACTCACTGTGCCTGCTCACTGTCCCCGCTCACTGTGCCCGCTCACTGTGCCTGTACACTGTGCCTGTCCACTGTGCCTGCTCACTGTGCCCGCTCACTGAGCACGCTCACTGTGCCTGTCCACTGTGCCCGCTCACTGTGCCCGCTCACTGTGCCTGTCCACTGTGCCTGTCCACTGTGCCTGTCCACTGTGCCCGCTCACTGTGCCCGCTCACTGTGCCCACTCACTGTGCCTGTCCACTGTGCCCGCTCACTGTGCCTGTCCACTGTGCCCGCTAACTGTGCCTGTCCACTGTGCCCGCTCACTGTGCCCGCTCACTGTGCCTGTCCACTGTGCCTGCTCACTGTGCCTGTCCACTGTGCCCGCTCACTGTGCCCGCTCACTGTGCCTGTCCACTGTGCCCACTCACTTTGCCCACTCACTGTGCCTGTCCACTGTGCCCGCTCACTGTGCCTGTCCACTGTGCCCGCTCACTGGGCCCGCTCACTGTGCCTGTCCACTGTGCCCGCTCACTGTGCCCGCTCACTGTGCCCACTCACTGAGCCCACTCACTGTGCCCGCTCACTGTGCCCGCTCACTGAGCCTGTCCACTGTGCCCGCTCACTGTGCCCGCTCACTGTGCCTGTCCACTGTGCCTGTCCACTGTGCCCGCTCACTGTGCCCACTCACTGTGCCCGCTCACTGTGCACATTCACTGTGCCTGCTCACTGTGCCCACTCACTGTGCCTGTCCACTGTGCCTGTCCACTGTGCCCGCACACTGTGCCCGCTCACTGTGCCTGCTCAATGTGCCTGCTCACTGTGCCCGCTCACTGTGCCTGTCCACTGTGCCTGTCCACTGTGCCCGCTCACTGTACCTGCTCACTGTGCCCGCTCACTGTGCCTGTCCACTGTGCCCACTCACTGTGCCCGCTCACTGTGCCTGTCCACTGTGGCCGCTCACTGTGCCTGTTCACTGTGCCCGCTCACTGTGCCCGCTCACTGTGCCCACTCACTGAGCCTGTCCACTGTGCCCGCTCACTGTGCCCGCTCACTGTGCCTGTCCACTGTGCCTGTCCACTGTGGCCGCTCACTGTGCCCACTCACTGTGCCCGCTCACTGTGCCCACTCACTGTGCCCGCTCACTGTGCCCACTCACTGTGCCTGTCCACTGTGCCTGTCCACTGTGCCCGCACACTGTGCCCACTCACTGTGCCTGCTCACTGTGCCTGCTCACTGTGCCCGCTCACTGTGCCTGTACACTGTGCCTGTCCACTGTGCCTGCTCACTGTGCCCGCTCACTGTGCCCGCTCACTGTGCCCGCTCACTGTGCCTGTCCACTGTGCCCGCTCACTGTGCCTGTCCACTGTGCCCGCTCACTGTGCCTGTCCACTGTGCCTGTCCACTGTGCCTGTCCACTGTGCCCGCTCACTGTGCCTGCTCACTGTGCCTGTCCACTGTGCCCGCTCACTGTGCCCGCTCACTGTGCCTGCTCACTGTGCCCGCTCAATGTGCCTGTCCACTGTGCCTGTCCACTGTGCCCGCTCACTGTGCCCACTCACTGTGCCTGTCCACTGTGCCCGTTCACTGTGCCCGCTCACTGTGCCTGCTCACTGTTCCTGCTCACTGTGCCCGCTCACTGTGCCTGTCCACTGTGCCTGTCCACTGTGCCCGCTGACTGTGACCACTCACTGTGCCTGTCCACTGTGCCCGCTCACTGTGCCTGTCCACTGTGCCCGCTCACTGTGCCTGTCCACTTTTCCCGCTCACTGTGCCTGTCCACTGTGCCTGTCCACTGTGCCCGCTCACTGTGCCTGTCCACTGTGCCTGTCCACTGTGCCCGCTCACTGTGCCCGCTCACTGTGCCTGCTCACTAAGCCCGCTCTCTGTGCCCGCTCACTGTGCCTGTCCACTGTGCCTGCTCACTGTGTCTGTTCACTGTGCCCACTCACTGTGCCTGCTCACTGTGCCCGCTCACTGTGCCCCTCACTGTGCCCCCTCACTGTGCCCACTCACTGTGCCCGCTCACTCTCCCTGTCCACTGTGCCCGCTCACTGTGCCTGTCCACTGTGCCCGCTCACTGTGCCCGTTCACTGTGCCTGCTCACTGTGCCTGCTCACTGTGCCTGCTCACTGTGCCCGCTCACTGTGCCTGTCCACTGTGCCTGTCCACTGTGCCCGCTGACTGTGACCACTCACTGTGCCTGTCCACTGTGCCCGCTCACTGTGCCTGTCCACTGTGCCCGCTCACTGTGCCTGTCCACTTTTCCCGCTCACTGTGCCTGTCCACTGTGCCTGTCCACTGTGCCCGCTCACTGTGCCTGTCCACTGTGCCTGTCCACTGTGCCCGCTCACTGTGCCCGCTCACTGTGCCTGCTCACTAAGCCCGCTCACTGTGCCCGCTCACTGTGCCTGTCCACTGTGCCTGCTCACTGTGTCTGTTCACTGTGCCCACTCACTGTGCCTGCTCACTGTGCCCGCTCACTGTGCCCCTCACTGTGCCCCTCACTGTGCCCACTCACTGTGCCCGCTCACTGTCCCTGTCCACTGTGCCCGCTCACTGTGCCTGTCCACTGTGCCCGCTCACTGTGCCCGTTCACTGTGCCTGCTCACTGTGCCTGCTCACTGTGCCCACTCACTGTGCCCCCTCACTGTGCCCGCTCACTGTGCCTGCTCACTGTGCCCGCTCACTGTGCCTGTCCACTGTGCCCGCTCACTGTGCCCACTCACTGTGCCTGTCCACTGTGCCCACTCACTGTGCCCGCTCACTGTGCCTGCTCACTGTGCCCGCTCACTGTGCCTGTCCACTGTGCCCACTCACTGTGCCTGTCCACTGTGCCTGTCCACTGTGCCTGTCCACTGTGCCTGTCCACTGTGCCCACTCACTGTGCCCGCTCACTGTGCGTGCTCACTGTGCCTGTCCACAGTGCCCACTCATTGTGCCCGCTCACTGTGCCTGCTCACTGTGCCCGCTCACTGTGCCCACTCACTGTGCCTGTCCACTGTGCCTGCTCACTGTGCCCGCTCACTGTGCCCGAAAACTGTTCCTGTCCACTGTGCCCGCTGACTGTGCCCGCTCACTGTGCCCGCTCACTGTGCCTGTCCACTGTGCCTGCTCACTGTGCCCGCTCACTGTGCCCGCTCACTGTGCCCACTCACTTTGCCTCTCCACTGTGCCCGCTCACTGTGCCCACTCACTTTGCCTGTCCACTGTGACCGCTCACTGTGCCCGCTCAATGTGCCTGTCCACTGTGCCTGTCCACTGTGCCTGCTCACTGTGCCCGCTCACTGTGCCTGTCCACTGTGCCTGCTCACTGTGCCTGTCCTCTGAGCCCGCTCACTGTGCCCGCTCACTGTGCCTGTCCACTGTGCCCGCTCACTGTGCCCGCTCTCTGTGACTGTCCACAGTGCCCGCTCACTGTGCCCGTCCACTGTGCCCGCTCACTGTGCCCGCTCACTGTGCCTGTCCACTGTGCCCGCTCACTGTGCCCGCTCACTGTGCCCGCTCACTGTGCCCACTCACTGTGCCCACTCACTGTGCCCACTCACTGAGCCTGTCCACTGTGCCCGCTCACTGTGCCCGCTCACTGTGCCTGTCCACTGTGCCTGTCCACTGTGCCCGCTCACTGTGCCCACTCACTGTGCCCGCTCACTGTGCACATTCACTGTGCCTGCTCACTGTGCCCGCTCACTGTGCCTGTCCACTGTGCCTGTCCCTGTGCCCGCACACTGTGCCCGCTCACAGTGCCTGCTCACTGTGCCCGCTCACTGTGCCCGCTCACTGAGCCTGTCCACTGTGCCTGTCCACTGTGCCCGCTCACTGTGCCCGCTCACTGTGCCCGCTCACTGTGCCTGTCCACTGTGCCCGCTCACTGTGCCCGCTCACTGTGCCTGTCCACTGTGCCCGCTCACTGTGCCTGCTCACTGTGCCCGCTCACTGTGCCCACTCACTGTGCCCGCTCACTGAGCCTGTCCACTGTGCCCGCTCACTGTGCCCGCTCACTGTGCCTGTCCACAGTGCCTGTCCACTGAGCCCGCTCACTGTGCCCGCTCACTGTGCCCACTCACTGTGCCCACTCACTGTGCCCGCTCACTGTGCCCGCTCACTGTGAATGTCCACTGTGCCTGTCCACTGTGCCTGCACACTGTGCCCGCTCACTGTGCCTGCTCACTGTGCCCGCTCACTGTGCCCGCTCACTGTGCCTGTCCACTGTGCCTGTCCACAGTGCCCGCTCACTGTGCCCGCTCACTGTGCCCGCTCACTGTGCCCACTCACTGTGCCTGTCCACTGTGCCCGCTCACTGTGCCTGTCCACTGTGCCTGTCCACTGTGCCTGTCCACTGTGCCCGCTCACTGTGCCTGCTCACTGTGCCTGTCCACTGTGCCCGCTCACTCTGCCCGCTCACTGTGCCTGTCCACTGTGCCAGCTCACTGTGCCTGTCCACTGAGCCCGCTCACTGTGACGGTCCACTGTGCCTGTCCACTGTGCCCGCTCACTGTGCCCGCTCACTGTGCCTGTCCACTGTGCCCGCTCACTGTGCCCACTCACTGTGCCCGCTCACTGTGCCCACTCACTGTTCCTGTCCACTGTGCCCGCTCACTGTGCCCGCTCACTGTGCCTGTCCACTGTGCCTGTCCACTGTGCCCGCTCACTGTGCCCGCTCACTGTGCCTGTCCACTGTGCCCGCTCACTGTGCCCGCTCACTGTGCCCGCTCACTGTGCCCACTCACTGTGCCCGCTCACTGTGCCCACTCACTGAGCCTGTCCACTGTGCCCGCTCACTGTGCCCGCTCACTGTGCCTGTCCACTGTGCCTGTCCACTGTGCCCGCTCACTGTGCCCACTCACTGTGCCCGCTCACTGTGCACATTCACTGTGCCTGCTCACTGTGCCCGCTCACTTTGCCTGTCCACTGTGCCTGTCCACTGTGCCCGCACACTGTGCCCGCTCACTGTGCCTGCTCACTGTGCCCGCTCACTGTGCCCGCTCACTGTGCCTGTCCACTGTGCCTGTCCACTGTGCCCGCTCACTGTGCCCGCTCACTGTGCCCGCTCAATGTGCCTGTCCACTGTGCCTGTCCACTGTGCCCGCTCACTGTGCCCGCTCACTGTGCCTGTCCACTGTGCCCGCTCACTGTGCCTGCTCACTGTGCCCGCTCACTGTGCCCGCTCACTGTGCCCTCTCACTAAGCCTGTCCACTGTGCCCGCTCACTGTGCGCACTCACTGTGCCTGTCCACAGTGCCTGTCCACTGAGCCCGCTCACTGTGCCCACACACTGTGCCCACTCACTGTGCCCACTCACTGTGCCCACTCACTGTGCCCGCTCACTGTGCCTGTCCACTGTGCCTGTCCACTGTGCCCGCTCACTGTGCCTGTCCACTGTGCCCGCTCACTGTGTCCATTCACTGTGCCTGCTCACTGTGCCTGCTCACTCTGCCCGCTCACTGTGCCACCTCACTGTGCCTGCTCACTGTGCCCGCTCACTGTGCCCGCTCACTGTGCCTGTCCACTGTGCCCGCTCACTGTGCCCGCTCACTGTGCCTGTCCACTGTGCCCACTCACTGTGCCCGCTCACTGTGCCTGCTCAGTGTGCCCGCTCACTGTGCCTGTCCACTGTGCCCACACACTGTGCCTGTCCACTGTGCCTGTCCACTGTGCCCACTCACTGTGCCCGCTCACTGTGCCTGCTCACTGTGCCTGTCCACAGTGCCCACTCACTGTGCCTGCTCACTGTGCCCGCTCACTGTGCCCGCTCACTGTGCCCACTCACTGTGCCTGTCCACTGTGCCCGCTCACTGTGCCTGTCCACTATGCCCGCTCACTGTGCCCGCTCACTGTGCCCGCTCACTGTGCCTTTCCACTGTGCCCGCTCACTGTGCCCACTCACTGTGCCCGCTCACTGTGCCTGTCCACTGTGCCTGCTCACTGTGCCTGCTCACTGTGCCCGCTCACTGTGCCCACACACTTTGCCTGTCCACTGTGCCCGCTCACTGTGCCCACTCACTTTGCCTGTCCACTGTGACCGCTCACTGTGCCCGCTCAATGTGCCTGTCCACTGTGCCTGTCCACTGTGCCCGCTCACTCTGCCTGCTCACTGTGCCTGTCCACTGTGCCCACTCACTTTGCCTGTCCACTGTGACCGCTCACTGTGACCGCTCAATGTGCCTGTCCACTGTGTCTGTCCACTGTGCCCGTTCACTGTGCCCGCTCACTGTGCCTGTCCACTGTGCCTGTCCACTGTGCCTGTCCACTGTGCCCGCTCACTGTGCCCGCTCACTGTGCCTGTCCACTCCTCCTGTCCACTGTGCCTGTCCACTGTGCCCGCTCACTGTGCCCGCTCACTGTGCCTTCCACTGTGCCCGCTCACTGTGCCCGCTCACTGTGCCTGTCCACTGTGCCTGTCCACTGTGCCTGTCCACTGTGCCTGTTCACTGTGCCTGTCCACTGTGCCTGTCCACTGTGCCTGTCCATTGTGCCCGCTCACACTGCCCGCTCACTGTGCCCGCTCACTGTGCCCGCTCACTGTGCCCGCTCACTGTGCCCACTCACTGTGCCCGCTCACTGTGCCTGTCCACAGTGCCTGTCCACTGTGCCCGCTCACTGTGCCCGCTCACTGTGTCCGCTCACTGTGCCTGTCCACTGTGCCCGCTCACTGTGCCTGTCCACTGTGCCCGCTCACTGTGCCTGTCCACTGTGCCCGCTCACTGTGCCCACTCACTTTGCCTGTCCACTGTGACCGCTCACTGTGCCCGCTCAATGTGCCTGTCCACTGTGCCTGTCCACCGTGCCCGCTCACTGTGCCTGTCCACTGTGCCCGCTCACTGTGCCCTTCACAGTGCCTGTCCACTGTGCCCGCTCACTGTGCCCGCTCACTGTGCCTGTCCACTGTGCCCGCTCACTGTGCCTGCTCACTGTGCCCGCTCACTGTGCCCGCTCACTGTGCCCGCTCACTGATCCTGTCCACTGTGCCCGCTCACTGTGCCCGCTCACTGTGCCTGTCCACAGTGCCTGTTCACTGAGCCCGCTCACTGTGCCCGCTCACTGTGCCCACTCACTGTGCCCACTCACTGTGCCCGCTCACTGTGCCCGCTCACTGTGAATGTCCACTGTGCCTGTCCACTGTGCCTGCACACTGTGCCCGCTCAATGTGCCTGCTCACTGTGCCCGCTCACTGTGCCCGCTCACTGTGCCTGTCCACTGTGCCTGTCCACAGTGCCCGCTCACTGTGCCCGCTCACTGTGCCCGCTCACTGTGCCCACTCACTGTGCCTGTCCACTGTGCCCGCTAACTGTGCCTGTCCACTGTGCCTGTCCACTGTGCCTGTCCACTGTGCCCGCTCACTGTGCCTGCTCACTGTGCCTGTCCACTGTGCCCGCTCACTGTGCCCGCTCACTGTGCCTGTCCACTGTGCCAGCTCACTGTGCCTGTCCACTGAGCCCGCTCACTGTGACGGTCCACTGTGCCTGTCCACTGTGCCCGCTCACTGTGCCCGCTCACTGTGCCTGTCCACTGTGCCCGCTCACTGTGCCCACTCACTGTGCCCGCTCACTGTGCCCACTCACTGTTCCTGTCCACTGTGCCCGCTCACTGTGCCCGCTCACTGTGCCTGTCCACTGTGCCTGTCCACTGTTCCCGCTCACTGTGCCCGCTCACTGTGCCTGTCCACTGTGCCCACTCACTGTGCCCGCTCACTGTGCCCGCTCACTGTGCCCACTCACTGTGCCCGCTCACTGTGCCCACTCACTGAGCCTGTCCACTGTGCCCGCTCACTGTGCCCGCTCACTGTGCCTGTCCACTGTGCCTGTCCACTGTGCCCGCTCACTGTGCCCACTCACTGTGCCCGCTCACTGTGCACATTCACTGTGCCTGCTCACTGTGCCCGCTCACTTTGCCTGTCCACTGTGCCTGTCCACTGTGCCCGCACACTGTGCCCGCTCACTGTGCCTGCTCACTGTGCCCGCTCACTGTGCCCGCTCACTGTGCCTGTCCACTGTGCCTGTCCACTGTGCGTGCTCACTGTGCCCGCTCACTGTGCCCGCTCAATGTGCCTGTCCACTGTGCCTGTCCACTGTGCCCGCTCACTGTGCCCGCTCACTGTGCCTGTCCACTGTGCCCGCTCACTGTGCCTGCTCACTGTGCCCGCTCACTGTGCCCGCTCACTGTGCCCACTCACTAAGCCTGTCCACTGTGCCCGCTCACTGTGCCCACTCACTGTGCCTGTCCACAGTGCCTGTCCAATGAGCCCGCTCACTGTGCCCACACACTGTGCCCACTCACTGTGCCCACTCACTGTGCCCACTCACTGTGCCCGCTCACTGTGCCTGTCCACTGTGCCTGTCCACTGTGCCCGGACACTGTGCCCGCTCACTGTGCCTGCTCACTGTGCCCGCTCACTGTGCCCGCTCACTGTGCCTGTCCACTGTGCCTGTCCACAGTGCCCGCTCACTGTGCCTGCTCACTGTGCCTGTCCACTGTGCCCGCTCACTGTGCCCGCTCACTGTGCCTGTCCACTGTGCCAGCTCACTGTGCCTGTCCACTGAGCCCGCTCACTGTGACGGTCCACTGTGCCTGTCCACTGTGCCCGCTCACTGTGCCTGTCCACTGTGCCCGCTCACTGTGCCCGCTCACTGTGCCTGTCCACTGTGCCTGTCCACTGTGCCCGCTCACTGCGCCCGCTCACTGTGCCTGTCCACTGTGCCCGCTCACTGTGCCTGTCCACTGTGCCCGCTCACTGTGCCCGTTCACTGTGCCCAATCACTGTGCCTGCTCACTGTGCCCGCTCACTGTGCCCCTCACTGTGCCCGCTCACTGTGCCCACTCACTGTGCCCGCTCACTGTGCCTGTCCACTGTGCCCGCTCAATGTGTCTGTCCATTGTGCCCGCTCACTGTGTCCATTCACTGTGCCTGCTCACTGTGCCTGCTCACTCTGCCCGCTCACTGTGCCACCTCACTGTGCCTGCTCACTGTGCCCGCTCACTGTGCCCGCTCACTGTGCCTGTCCACTGTGCCCGCTCACTGTGCCCGCTCACTGTGCCTGTCCACTGTGCCCACTCACTGTGCCCGCTCACTGTGCCTGCTCAGTGTGCCCGCTCACTGTGCCTGTCCACTGTGCCCACTCACTGTGCCTGTCCACTGTGCCTGTCCACTGTGCCTGTCCACTGTGCCCACTCACTGTGCCCGCTCACTGTGCCTGCTCACTGTGCCTGTCCACAGTGCCCACTCACTGTGCCTGCTCACTGTGCCCGCTCACTGTGCCCGCTCACTGTGCCCACTCACTGTGCCTGTCCACTGTGCCCGCTCACTGTGCCTGTCCACTATGCCCGCTCACTGTGCCCGCTCACTGTGCCCGCTAACTGTGCCATTCCACTGTGCCTGCTCACTGTGCCCACTCACTGTGCCCACTCACTGTGCCTGTCCACTGTGCCTGCTCACTGTGCCTGCTCACTGTGCCCGCTCACTGTGCCCACACACTTTGCCTGTCCACTGTGCCCGCTCACTGTGCCCACTCACTTTGCCTGTCCACTGTGACCGCTCACTGTGCCCGCTCAATGTGCCTGTCCACTGTGCCTGTCCACTGTGCCCGCTCACTCTGCCTGCTCACTGTGCCTGTCCACTGTGCCCACTCACTTTGCCTGTCCACTGTGCCCGCTCACTGTGCCCACTCACTTTGCCTGTCCACTGTGACCGCTCACTGTGACCGCTCAATGTGCCTGTCCACTGTGTCTGTCCAGTGTGCCCGTTCACTGTGCCCGCTCACTGTGCCTGTCCACTGTGCCTGTCCACTGTGCCTGTCCACTGTGCCCGCTCACTGTGCCCGCTCACTGTGCCTGTCCACTCTGCCTGTCCACTGTGCCTGTCCACTGTGCCCGCTCACTGTGCCCGCTCACTGTGCCTTCCACTGTGCCCGCTCACTGTGCCCGCTCACTGTGCCTGTCCACTGTGCCTGTCCACTGTGCCTGTCCACTGTGCCTGTTCACTGTGCCTGTCCACTGTGCCTGTCCACTGTGCCTGTCCATTGTGCCCGCTCACACTGCCCGCTCACTGTGCCCGCTCACTGTGCCCACTCACTGTGCCCGCTCACTGTGCCCACTCACTGTGCCCGCTCACTGTGCCTGTCCACTGTGCCTGTCCACTGTGCCCGCTCACTGTGCCCGCTCACTGTGCCCGCTCACTGTGCCTGTCCACTGTGCCCGCTCACTGTGCCTGTCCACTGTGCCCGCTCACTGTGCCCGTTCACTTGCCTGTCCACTGTGCTTGCTCACTGTGCCTGTCCACTGTGCCCGCTCACTGTGCCTGTCCACTGTGCCCGCTCACTGTGCCCGCTCACTGTGCCTGTCCACTGTGCCCGCTCACTGTGCCCGCTCACTGTGCCCACTCACTGTGCCCACTCACTGTGCCCGCTCACTGTGCCTGCTCACTGAGCCTGTCCACTGTGCCCGCTCACTGTGCCCGCTCACTGTGCCTGTCCACTGTGCCTGCTCACTGTGCCTGCTCACTGTGCCCGCTCACTGTGCCCACACACTATGCCTGTCCACTGTGCCCGCTCACTGTGCCCACTCACTTGGCCTGTCCACTGTGACCGCTCACTGTGCCCGCACAATGTGCCTGTCCACTGTGCCTGTCCACTGTGCCCGCTCACTCTGCCTGCTCACTGTGCCTGTCCACTGTGCCCACTCACTTTGCCTGTCCACTGTGACCGCTCACTGTGACCGCTCAATGTGCCTGTCCACTGTGTCTGTCCACTGTGCCCGCTCACTGTGCCTGCTCAATGTGCCTGCTCACTGTGCCCGCTCACTGTGCCTGTCCACTGTGCCCGCTCACTGTGCCTGTCCACTGTGCCTGTCCACTGTGCCTGCCACTGTGCCCGCTCACTGTGCCCGCTCACTGTGCCTGTCCACTGTGCCCGCTCACTGTGCCTGCTCACTGTGCCTGTCCACTGTGCCAGCTCACTGTGCCTGTCCACAGTGCCCGCTCACTGTGACTGTCCACTGTGCCTGTCCACTGTGCCCGCTCACTGTGCCCGCTCACTGTGCCTGTCCACTGTGCCCGCTCACTGTGCCCACTCACTGTGCCCGCTCACTGTGCCAGCTCACTGTGCCAGACCACTGTGCCCGCTCACTGTGCCCGCTCACTGTGCCCGCTCACTGTGCACATTCACTGTGCCTGCTCACTGTGCCCACTCACTGTGCCTGTCCACTGTGCCTGTCCACTGTGCCTGCACACTGTGCCCGCTCACTGTGCCTGCTCAATGTGCCTGCTCACTGTGCCCGCTCACTGTGCCTGTCCACTGTGCCCGCTCACTGTATCCGCTCACTGTGCCCGCTCACTGTGCCTGTCCACTGTGCCCGCTCACTGTGCCCGCTCACTGTGCCTGTCCACTGTGCCCACTCACTGTGCCCGCTCACTGTGCCCACTCACTGTGCCCACTCACTGTGCCCGCTCACTGTGCCTGCTCACTGTGCCCGCTCACTGAGCCCGCTCACTGTGCCTGTCCACTGTGCCTGTCCACTGTGCCCGCTCACTGTGCCTGCTCACTGTGCCCGCTCACTGTGCCTGTCCACTGTGCCCGCTCACTGTGCCCGCTCACTGTGCCTGTCCACTGTGCCCGCTCACTGTGCCCGCTCACTGTGCCTGTCCACTGTGCCTGTCCACTGTGCCTGTCCACTGTGCCTGCTCACTGTGCCCGCTCACTGTGCCCGCTCACTGTGCCTGTCCACTGTGCCCGCTCACTGTGCCCGCTCACTGTGCCTGTCCACTGTGCCTGTCCACTGTGCCTGTCCACTGTGCCTGTTCACTGTGCCTGTCCACTGTGCCTGTCCACTGTGCCTGTCCATTGTGCCCGCTCACACTGCCCGCTCACTGTGCCCGCTCACTGTGCCCGCTCACTGTGCCCGCTCACTGTGCCCACTCACTGTGCCCGCTCACTGTGCCTGTCCACTGTGCCTGTCCACTGTGCCCGCTCACTGTGCCCGCTCACTGTGCCCGCTCACTGTGCCTGTCCACTGTGCCCGTTCACTGTGCCTGTCCACTGTGCCCGCTCACTGTGCCAGTCCACTGTGCCCGCTCACTGTGCCCGTTCACTTGCCTGTCCACTGTGCCTGCTCACTGTGCCTGTCCACTGTGCCCGCTCACTGTGCCTGTCCACTGTGCCCGCTCACTCTGCCCGCTCACTGTGGCTGTCCACTGTGCCCGCTCACTGTGCCTGTCCACTGTGCCCGCTCACTGTGCCCGATCACTGTGCCTGTCCACTGTGCCCGCTCACTGTGCCCGCTCACTGTGCCCACTCACTGTGCCCACTCACTGTGCTTGCTCACTGTGCCTGCTCACTGAGCCTGTCCACTGTGCCCGCTCACTGTGCCCGCTCACTGTGCCTGTCCACTGTGCCTGTCCACTGTGCCCACTCACTGTGCCCGCTCACTGTGCCCGCTCACTGTGCCTGTCCACTGTGCCCGCTCACTGTGCCTGCTCACTGTGCCCGCTCACTGTGCCCGCTCACTGTGCCCGCTCACTGTGCCTGTCCACAGTGCCTGTCCACTGTGCCCGCTCACTGTGCCCGCTCACTGTGCCCACTCACTGTGCCCACTCACTGTGCCCGCTCACTGTGCCTGTCCACTGTGCCTGTCCACTGTGCCCGCTCACTGTGCCACCTCACTGTGCCTGCTCACTGTGCCCGCTCACTGTGCCCGCTCACTGTGCCTGTCCACTGTGCCCACTCACTCTGCCTGCTCACTGTGCCTGTCCACTGTGCCCACTCACTTTGCCTGTCCACTGTGCCCGCTCACTGTGCCCACTCACTGTGCCCGCTCACTGTGCCCGCTCACTGTGCCTGTCCACTGTGCCCGCTCACTGTGCCTGTCCACTGTGCCCGCTCACTGTGCCTGTCCACTGTGCCCACTCACTGTGCCCGCTCACTGTGCCTGCTCACTGAGCCTGTCCACTGTGCCCGCTCACTGTGCCCGCTCACTGTGCCTGTCCACTGTGCCTGCTCACTGTGCCTGCTCACTGTGCCCGCTCACTGTGCCCACACACTATGCCTGTCCACTGTGCCCGCTCACTGTGCCCACTCACTTGGCCTGTCCACTGTGACCGCTCACTGTGCCCGCTCAATGTGCCTGTCCACTGTGCCTGTCCACTGTGCCCGCTCACTCTGCCTGCTCACTGTGCCTGTCCACTGTGCCCACTCACTTTGCCTGTCCACTGTGACCGCTCACTGTGTCCGCTCAATGTGCCTGTCCACTGTGTCTGTCCACTGTGCCCGCTCACTGTGCCTGCTCAATGTGCCTGCTCACTGTGCCCGCTCACTGTGCCTGTCCACTGTGCCCGCTCACTGTGCCTGTCCACTGTGCCTGTCCACTGTGCCTGCCACTGTGCCCGCTCACTGTGCCCGCTCACTGTGCCTGTCCACTGTGCCCGCTCACTGTGCCTGCTCACTGTGCCTGTCCACTGTGCCAGCTCACTGTGCCTGTCCACAGTGCCCGCTCACTGTGACTGTCCACTGTGCCTGTCCACTGTGCCCGCTCACTGTGCCCGCTCACTGTGCCTGTCCACTGTGCCCGCTCACTGTGCCCACTCACTGTGCCCGCTCACTGTGCCCGCTCATTGTGCCTGTCCACTGTGCCCGCTCACTGTGCCCGCTCACTGTGCCCGCTCACTGTGCACATTCACTGTGCCTGCTCACTGTGCCCACTCACTGTGCCTGTCCACTGTGCCTGTCCACTGTGCCTGCACACTGTGCCCGCTCACTGTGCCTGCTCAATGTGCCTGCTCACTGTGCCCGCTCACTGTGCCTGTCCACTGTGCCCGCTCACTGTATCCGCTCACTGTGCCTGCTCACTGTGCCTGTCCACTGTGCCCACTCACTGTGCCCGCTCACTGTGCCTGTCCACTGTGCCCGCTCACTGTGCCTGCTCACTGTGCCCGCTCACTGTGCCCGCTCACTGTGCCCACTCACTGAGCCTGTCCACTGTGCCCGCTCACTGTGCCCGCTCACTGTGCCTGTCCACTGTGCCTGTCCACTGTGCCCGCTCACTGTGCCCACTCACTGTGCCCGCTCACTGTGCCCACTCCCTGTGCCTGTCCACTGTGCCTGTCCACTGTGCCCGCACACTGTGCCCACACACTGTGCCTGCTCACTGTGCCCGCTCACTGTGCCCGCTCACTGTGCCTGTACACTGTGCCTGTCCACTGTGCCTGCTCACTGTGCCCGCTCACTGTGCCCGCTCACTGTGCCTGTCCACTGTGCCCGCTCACTGTGCCCGCTCACTGTGCCTGTCCACTGTGCCTGTCCACTGTGCCTGTCCACTGTGCCTGCTCACTGTGCCCGCTCACTGTGCCCGCTCACTGTGCCTGTCCACTGTGCCCGCTCACTGTGCCCGCTCACTGTGCCTATCCACTGTGCCTGTCCACTGTGCCTGTCCACTGTGCCTGTTCACTGTGCCTGTCCACTGTGCCTGTCCACTGTGCCTGTCCATTGTGCCCCCTCACACTGCCCGCTCACTGTGCCCGCTCACTGTGCCCGCTCACTGTGCCCGCTCACTGTGCCCACTCACTGTGCCCGCTCACTGTGCCTGTCCACTGTGCCTGTCCACTGTGCCCGCTCACTGTGCCCGCTCACTGTGCCCGCTCACTGTGCCTGTCCACTGTGCCCGCTCACTGTGCCTGTCCACTGTGCCCGCTCACTGTGCCAGTCCACTGTGCCCGCTCACTGTGCCCGTTCACTTGCCTGTCCACTGTGCCTGCTCACTGTGCCTGTCCACTGTGCCCGCTCACTGTGCCTGTCCACTGTGCCCGCTCACTCTGCCCGCTCACTGTGGCTGTCCACTGTGCCCGCTCACTGTGCCTGTCCACTGTGCCCGCTCACTGTGCCCGCTCACTGTGCCTGTCCACTGTGCCCGCTCACTGTGCCCGCTCACTGTGCCCACTCACTGTGCCCACTCACTGTGCTTGCTCACTGTGCCTGCTCACTGAGCCTGTCCACTGTGCCCGCTCACTGTGCCCGCTCACTGTGCCTGTCCACTGTGCCTGTCCACTGTGCCCACTCACTGTGCCCACTCACTGTGCCTGTCCACTGTGCCTGTCCACTGTGCCCGCTCACTGTGCCTGCTCACTGTGCCCGCTCACTGTGCCTGTCCACTGTGCCCACTCACTGTGCCCGCTCACTGTGCCTGTCCACTGTGCCCGCTCACTGTGCCTGCTCACTGTGCCCGCTCACTGTGCCCGCTCACTGTGCCCGCTCACTGTGCCTGTCCACAGTGCCTGTCCACTGTGCCCGCTCACTGTGCCCACTCTCTGTGCCCACTCACTGTGCCCACTCACTGTGCCCGCTCACTGTCCCTGTCCACTGTGCCTGTCCACTGTGCCCGCTCACTGTGCCCGCTCACTGTGCCTGTCCACTGTGCCTGACCACTGTGCCCGCTCACTGTGCCCGCTCACTGTGCCCGCTCACTGTGCCCGCTCACTGTGCCTGTCCACTGTGCCCGCTCACTGTGCCTGTCCACTGTGCCCGCTCACTGTGCCTGTCCACTGTGCCCGCTCACTGTGCCCACTCACTGTGCCCTCTCACTGTGCCCACTCACTGTGCCTGTCCACTGTGCCCGCTCACTGTGCCTGTCCACTGTGCCCGCTCACTGTGCCTGTCCACTGTGCCTGTCCACTGTGCCTGCCACTGTGCCCGCTCACTGTGCCCGCTCACTGTGCCTGTCCACTGTGCCCGCTCACTGTGCCTGCTCACTGTGCCTGTCCACTGTGCCAGCTCACTGTGCCTGTCCACTGTGTCCGCTCACTGTGACTGTCCACTGTGCCTGTCCACTGTGCCCGCTCACTGTGCCCGCTCACTGTGCCTGTCCACTGTGCCCGCTCACTGTGCCCACTCACTGTGCCCGCTCACTGTGCCCGCTCACTGTGCCTGTCCACTGTGCCCGCTCACTGTGCCCGCTCACTGTGCACATTCACTGTGCCTGCTCACTGTGCCCACTCACTGTGCCTGTCCACTGTGCCTGTCCACTGTGCCTGCACACTGTGCCCGCTCACTGTGCCTGCTCAATGTGCCTGCTCACTGTGCCCGCTCACTGTGCCTGTCCACTGTGCCCGCTCACTGTGCCTGTCCACTGTGCCTGTCCACTGTGCCTGCCACTGTGCCCGCTCACTGTGCCCGCTCACTGTGCCTGTCCACTGTGCCCGCTCACTGTGCCTGCTCACTGTGCCTGTCCACTGTGCCAGCTCACTGTGCCTGTCCACAGTGCCCGCTCACTGTGACTGTCCACTGTGCCTGTCCACTGTGCCCGCTCACTGTGCCCGCTCACTGTGCCTGTCCACTGTGCCCGCTCACTGTGCCCACTCACTGTGCCCGCTCACTGTGCCCGCTCACTGTGCCTGTCCACTGTGCCCGCTCACTGTGCCCGCTCACTGTGCCCGCTCACTGTGCACATTCACTGTGCCTGCTCACTGTGCCCACTCACTGTGCCTGTCCACTGTGCCTGTCCACTGTGCCTGCACACTGTGCCCGCTCACTGTGCCTGCTCAATGTGCCTGCTCACTGTGCCCGCTCACTGTGCCTGTCCACTGTGCCTGTCCACTGTGCCCGCTCACTGTATCCGCTCACTGTGCCCGCTCACTGTGCCTGTCCACTGTGCCCACTCACTGTGCCCGCTCACTGTGCCTATCCACTGTGCCCGCTCACTGTGCCTGCTCACTGTGCCTGCTCACTGTGCCCGCTCACTGTGCCCACTCACTGAGCCTGTCCACTGTGCCCGCTCACTGTGCCCGCTCACTGTGCCTGTCCACTGTGCCTGTCCACTGTGCCCGCTCACTGTGCCCACTCACTGTGCCCGCTCACTGTGCCCACTCACTGTGCCTGTCCACTGTGCCTGTCCACTGTGCCCGCACACTGTGCCCACTCTCTGTGCCTGCTCACTGTGCCCGCTCACTGTGCCCGCTCACTGTGCCTGTACACTGTGCCTGTCCACTGTGCCTGCTCACTGTGCCCGCTCACTGTGCCCGCTCACTGTGCCTGTCCACTGTGCCCGCTCACTGTGCCCGCTCACTGTGCCTGTCCACTGTGCCTGTCCACTGTGCCTGTCCACTGTGCCTGCTCACTGTGCCCGCTCACTGTGCCCACTCACTGTGCCTGTCCACTGTGCCCACTCACTGTGCCCGCTCACTGTGCCTGTCCACTGTGCCCGCTCACTGTGCCTGTCCACTGTGCCCGCTCACTGTGCCCGCTCACTGTGCCTGTCCACTGTGCCTGCTCACTGTGCCTGTCCACTGTGCCCGTTCACTGTGCCCGCTCACTGTGCCTGTCCACTGTGCCCACTCACTTTGCCCACTCACTGTGCCTGTCCACTGTGCCCGCTCACTGTGCCTGTCCACTGTGCCCGCTCACTGTGCCCGCTCACTGTGCCTGTCCACTGTGCCCGCTCACTGTGCCCGCTCACTGTGCCCACTCACTGAGCCCACTCACTGTGCACGCTCACTGTGCCCGCTCACTGAGCCTGCCCACTGTGCCCGCTCACTGTGCCCACTCACTGTGCCCTCTCACTGTGCCCACTCACTGTGCCTGTCCACTGTGCCCGCTCACTGTGCCTGTCCACTGTGCCCGCTCACTGTGCCTGTCCACTGTGCCTGTCCACTGTGCCTGTCCACTGTGCCCACTCACTGTGCCTGCTCACTGTGCCTGTCCACTGTGCCCGCTCACTGTGCCCGCTCACTGTGCCTGCTCACTGTGCCCGCTCAATGTGCCTGTACACTGTGCCTGTCCACTGTGCCCGCTCACTGTGCCCTCTCACTGTGCCTGTCCACTGAGCCCGCTCACTGTGCCCGCTCACTGTGCCTGCTCACTGTGCCCGCTCACTGTGCCTGTCCACTGTGCCTGTCCACTGTGCCCGCTGACTGTGACCACTCACTGTGCCTGTCCACTGTGCCCGCTCACTGTGCCTGTCCACTGTGCCCGCTCACTGTGCCTGTCCACTTTTCCCGCTCACTGTGCCTGTCCACTGTGCCTGTCCACTGTGCCCGCTCACTGTGCCTGTCCACTGTGCCTGTCCACTGCGCCCGCTCACTGTGCCCGCTCACTGTGCCTGCTCACTAAGCCCGCTCACTGTGCCCGCTCACTGTGCCTGTCCACTGTGCCTGCTCACTGTGACTGTTCACAGTGCCCACTCACTGTGCCTGCTCACTGTGCCCGCTCACTGTGCCCCTCACTGTGCCCCCTCACTGTGCCCACTCACTGTGCCCACTCACTGTCCCTGTCCACTGTGCCCGCTCACTGTGCCTGTCCACTGTGCCCGCTCACTGTGCCCGTTCACTGTGCCTGCTCACTGTGCCTGCTCACTGTGCCCGCTCACTGTGCCCCCTCACTGTGCCCGCTCACTGTGCCTGCTCACTGTGCCTGCTCACTGTGCCTGTCCACTGTGCCCGCTCACTGTGCCCACTCACTGTGCCTGTCCACTGTGCCCACTCACTGTGCCTGCTCACTGTGCCTGCTCACTGTGCCCGCTCACTGTGCCTGTCCACTGTGCCCACTCACTGTGCCTGTCCACTGTGCCTGTCCACTGTGCCTGTCCACTGTGCCCACTCACTGTGCCCGCTCACTGTGCCTGCTCACTGTGCCTGTCCACAGTGCCCACTCACTGTGCCCGCTCACTGTGCCTGCTCACTGTGCCTGCTCACTGTGCCCACTCACTGTGCCTGTCCACTGTGCCCGCTCACTGTGCCTGTCCACTATGCCCGCTCACTGTGCCCGCTCACTGTGCCCGAAAACTGTGCCTGTCCACTGTGCCCGCTCACTGTGCCCACTCACTGTGCCCGTTCACTGTGCCTGTCCACTGTGCCTGCTCACTGTGCCCGCTCACTGTGCCCACTCACTGTGCCCACTCACTTTGCCTGTCCACTGTGCCCGCTCACTGTGCCCACTCACTTTGCCTGTCCACTGTGAACGCTCACTCTGCCCGCTCAATGTGCCTGTCCACTGTGCCTGTCCACTGTGCCCGCTCACTGTGCCCGCTCACTGTGCCTGTCCACTGTGCCCGCTCACTGTGCCCACTCACTTTGCCTGTCCACTGTGCCCGCTCACTGTGCCCACTCACTTTGCCTGTCCACTGTGACCGCTCACTGTGCCAGATCAATGTGCCTGTCCACTGTGCCTGTCCACTGTGCCCGCTCACTGTGCCCACTCACTGTGCCTGTCCACTGTGCCTTTCCACTGTGCCTGTCCACTGTGCCTGTCCACTGTGCCCGCTCACTGTGCCCGCTCACTGTGCCTGTCTACTGTGCCTGTCCACTGTGCCTGTCCACTGTGCCTGTCCACTGTGCCCGCTCACTGTGCCCGCTCACTGTGCCTGTCCACTCTGCCTGTCCACTGTGCCTGTCCACTGTGCCCACTCACTGTGCCTGCTCACTGTGCCCACTCACTGTGCCCCTCACTGTGCCCCCTCACTGTGCCCACTCACTGTGCCCGCTCACTCTCCCTGTCCACTGTGCCCGCTCACTGTGCCCGCTCACTGTGCCTGTCCACTGTGCCCGCTCACTGTGCCCACTCACTGTGCCTGTCCACTGTGCCCGCTCACTGTGCCCACTCACTGTGCCCGCTCACTGTGCCCGCTCACTGTGCCTGTTCACTGTGCCCGCTCACTGTGCCCGCTCACTGTGCCCGCTCACTGTGCACATTCACTGTGCCTGCTCACTGTGCCCACTCACTGTGCCTGTCCACTGTGCCTGTCCACTGTGCCTGCACACTGTGCCCGCTCACTGTGCCTGCTCAATGTGCCTGCTCACTGTGCCCGCTCACTGTGCCTGTCCACTGTGCCTGTCCACTGTGCCCGCTCACTGTATCCGCTCACTGTGCCCGCTCACTGTGCCTGTCCACTGTGCCCACTCACTGTGCCCGCTCACTGTGCCTGTCCACTGTGCCCGCTCACTGTGCCTGCTCACTGTGCCTGCTCACTGTGCCCGCTCACTGTGCCCACTCACTGAGCCTGTCCACTGTGCCCGCTCACTGTGCCCGCTCACTGTGCCCACTCACTGTGCCCGCTCACTGTGCCCACTCACTGTGCCTGTCCACTGTGCCTGTCCACTGTGCCCGCACACTGTGCGCACTCTCTGTGCCTGCTCACTGTGCCCGCTCACTGTGCCCGCTCACTGTGCCTGTACACTGTGCCTGTCCACTGTGCCTGCTCACTGTGCCCGCTCACTGTGCCCGCTCACTGTGCCTGTCCACTGTGCCCGCTCACTGTGCCCGCTCACTGTGCCTGTCCACTGTGCCTGTCCACTGTGCCTGTCCACTGTGCCTGCTCACTGTGCCCGCTCACTGTGCCCACTCACTGTGCCTGTCCACTGTGCCCACTCACTGTGCCCGCTCACTGTGCCTGTCCACTGTGCCCGCTCACTGTGCCTGTCCACTGTGCCCGCTCACTGTGCCCGCTCACTGTGCCTG
Source organism: Carcharodon carcharias (assembly GCF_017639515.1). Taxonomy (NCBI): domain Eukaryota; kingdom Metazoa; phylum Chordata; class Chondrichthyes; order Lamniformes; family Lamnidae; genus Carcharodon; species Carcharodon carcharias. Next base: position 9,729,722 of record NC_054478.1, on the reverse strand, counting down.
TCCACTGTGCCTGCTCACTGTGCCTGTCCACTGTGCCCGTTCACTGTGCCCGCTCACTGTGCCTGTCCACTGTGCCCACTCACTGTGCCCACTCACTGTGCCTGTCCACTGTGCCCGCTCACTGTGCCGGTCCACTGTGCCCGCTCACTGTGCCCGCTCACTGTGCCTGTCCACTGTGCCCGCTCACTGTGCCCGCTCACTGTGCCCACTCACTGAGCCCACTCACTGTGCACGCTCACTGTGCCCGCTCACTGAGCCTGCCCACTGTGCCCGCTCACTGTGCCCACTCACTGTGCCCTCTCACTGTGCCCACTCACTGTGCCTGTCCACTGTGCCCGCTCACTGTGCCTGTCCACTGTGCCCGCTCACTGTGCCTGTCCACTGTGCCTGTCCACTGTGCCTGTCCACTGTGCCCACTCACTGTGCCTGCTCACTGTGCCTGTCCACTGTGCCCGCTCACAGTGCCCGCTCACTGTGCCTGCTCACTGTGCCCGCTCAATGTGCCTGTACACTGTGCCTGTCCACTGTGCCCGCTCACTGTGCCCACTCACTGTGCCTGTCCACTGAGCCCGCTCACTGTGCCCGCTCACTGTGCCCGCTCACTGTGCCTGCTCACTGTGCCCGCTCACTGTGCCTGTCCACTGTGCCTGTCCACTGTGCCCGCTGACTGTGACCACTCACTGTGCCTGTCCACTGTGCCCGCTCACTGTGCCTGTCCACTGTGCCCGCTCACTGTGCCTGTCCACTTTTCCCGCTCACTGTGCCTGTCCACTGTGCCTGTCCACTGTGCCCGCTCACTGTGCCTGTCCACTGTGCCTGTCCACTGCGCCCGCTCACTGTGCCCGCTCACTGTGCCTGCTCACTAAGCCCGCTCACTGTGCCCGCTCACTGTGCCTGTCCACTGTGCCTGCTCACTGTGACTGTTCACAGTGCCCACTCACTGTGCCTGCTCACTGTGCCCGCTCACTGTGCCCCTCACTGTGCCCCCTCACTGTGCCCACTCACTGTGCCCACTCACTGTCCCTGTCCACTGTGCCCGCTCACTGTGCCTGTCCACTGTGCCCGCTCACTGTGCCCGTTCACTGTGCCTGCTCACTGTGCCTGCTCACTGTGCCCGCTCACTGTGCCCCCTCACTGTGCCCGCTCACTGTGCCTGCTCACTGTGCCCGCTCACTGTGCCTGTCCACTGTGCCCGCTCACTGTGCCCACTCACTGTGCCTGTCCACTGTGCCCACTCACTGTGCCTGCTCACTGTGCCTGCTCACTGTGCCCACTCACTGTGCCTGTCCACTGTGCCCACTCACTGTGCCTGTCCACTGTGCCTGTCCACTGTGCCTGTCCACTGTGCCCACTCACTGTGCCCGCTCACTGTGCCTGCTCACTGTGCCTGTCCACAGTGCCCACTCACTGTGCCCGCTCACTGTGCCTGCTCACTGTGCCTGCTCACTGTGCCCACTCACTGTGCCTGTCCACTGTGCCCGCTCACTGTGCCTGTCCACTATGCCCGCTCACTGTGCCCGCTCACTGTGCCCAAAAACTGTGCCTGTCCACTGTGCCCGCTCACTGTGCCCGCTCACTTTGCCTGTCCACTGTGCCCGCTCACTGTGCCCGCTCACTGTGCCCACTCACTGTGCCCACTCACTTTGCCTGTCCACTGTGCCCGCTCACTGTGCCCACTCACTTTGCCTGTCCACTGTGAACGCTCACTCTGCCCGCTCAATGTGCCTGTCCACTGTGCCTGTCCACTGTGCCCGCTCACTGTGCCCGCTCACTGTGCCTGTCCACTGTGCCCGCTCACTGTGCCCACTCACTTTGCCTGTCCACTGTGCCCGCTCACTGTGCCCACTCACTTTGCCTGTCCACTGTGACCGCTCACTGTGCCAGATCAATGTGCCTGTCCACTGTGCCTGTCCACTGTGCCCGCTCACTGTGCCCACTCACTGTGCCTGTCCACTGTGCCTTTCCACTGTGCCTGTCCACTGTGCCTGTCCACTGTGCCCGCTCACTGTGCCCGCTCACTGTGCCTGTCTACTGTGCCTGTCCACTGTGCCTGTCCACTGTGCCTGTCCACTGTGCCCGCTCACTGTGCCCGCTCACTGTGCCTGTCCACTCTGCCTGTCCACTGTGCCTGTCCACTGTGCCCACTCACTGTGCCTGCTCACTGTGCCCGCTCACTGTGCCCCTCACTGTGCCCCCTCACTGTGCCCACTCACTGTGCCCGCTCACTCTCCCTGTCCACTGTGCCCGCTCACTGTGCCTGTCCACTGTGCCCGCTCACTGTGCCCGTTCACTGTGCCTGCTCACTTTGCCTGCTCACTGTGCCTGCTCACTGTGCCCGCTCACTGTGCCTGTCCACTGTGCCTGTCCACTGTGCCCGCTGACTGTGACCACTCACTGTGCCTGTCCACTGTGCCCGCTCACTGTGCCTGTCCACTGTGCCCGCTCACTGTGCCTGTCCACTTTTCCCGCTCACTGTGCCTGTCCACTGTGCCTGTCCACTGTGCCCGCTCACTGTGCCTGTCCACTGTGCCTGTCCACTGTGCCCGCTCACTGTGCCCGCTCACTGTGCCTGCTCACTAAGCCCGCTCACTGTGCCCGCTCACTGTGCCTGTCCACTGTGCCTGCTCACTGTGTCTGTTCACTGTGCCCACTCACTGTGCCTGCTCACTGTGCCCGCTCACTGTGCCCCTCACTGTGCCCCTCACTGTGCCCACTCACTGTGCCCGCTCACTGTCCCTGTCCACTGTGCCCGCTCACTGTGCCTGTCCACTGTGCCCGCTCACTGTGCCCGTTCACTGTGCCTGCTCACTGTGCCTGCTCACTGTGCCCACTCACTGTGCCCCCTCACTGTGCCCGCTCACTGTGCCTGCTCACTGTGCCCGCTCACTGTGCCTGTCCACTGTGCCCGCTCACTGTGCCCACTCACTGTGCCTGTCCACTGTGCCCACTCACTGTGCCCGCTCACTGTGCCTGCTCACTGTGCCCGCTCACTGTGCCTGTCCACTGTGCCCACTCACTGTGCCTGTCCACTGTGCCTGTCCACTGTGCCTGTCCACTGTGCCTGTCCACTGTGCCCACTCACTCTGCCCGCTCACTGTGCGTGCTCACTGTGCCTGTCCACAGTGCCCACTCATTGTGCCCGCTCACTGTGCCTGCTCACTGTGCCCGCTCACTGTGCCCACTCACTGTGCCTGTCCACTGTGCCTGCTCACTGTGCCCGCTCACTGTGCCCGAAAACTGTTCCTGTCCACTGTGCCCGCTCACTGTGCCCGCTCACTGTGCCCGCTCACTGTGCCATTCCACTGTGCCTGCTCACTGTGCCCGCTCACTGTGCCCACTCACTGTGCCCACTCACTTTGCCTCTCCACTGTGCCCGCTCACTGTGCCCGCTCACTGTGCCTGTCCACTGTGCCCGCTCACTGTGCCCGCTCACTGGGCCTGTCCACTGTGCCCGCTCACTGTGCCCGCTCACTGTGCCTGTCCACTGTGCCCGCTCACTGTGCCCACTCACTGTGCCCGCTCACTGTGCCCACTCACTGTTCCTGTCCACTGTGCCCGCTCACTGTGCCCGCTCACTGTGCCTGTCCACTGTGCCTGTCCACTGTGCCCGCTCACTGTGCCCGCTCACTGTGCCTGTCCACTGTGCCCGCTCACTGTGCCCGCTCACTGTGCCCGCTCACTGTGCCCACTCACTGTGCCCGCTCACTATGCCCACTCACTGAGCCTGTCCACTGTGCCCGCTCACTGTGCCCGCTCACTGTGCCTGTCCACTGTGCCTGTCCACTGTGCCCGCTCACTGTGCCCACTCACTGTGCCCGCTCACTGTGCACATTCACTGTGCCTGCTCACTGTGCCCGCTCACTTTGCCTGTCCACTGTGCCTGTCCACTGTGCCCGCACACTGTGCCCGCTCACTGTGCCTGCTCACTGTGCCTGCTCACTGTGCCCGCTCACTGTGCCTGTCCACTGTGCCTGTCCACTGTGCCCGCTCACTGTGCCCGCTCACTGTGCCCGCTCAATGTGCCTGTCCACTGTGCCTGTCCACTGTGCCCGCTCACTGTGCCCGCTCACTGTGCCTGTCCACTGTGCCCGCTCACTGTGCCTGCTCACTGTGCCCGCTCACTGTGCCCGCTCACTGTGCCCTCTCACTAAGCCTGTCCACTGTGCCCGCTCACTGTGCGCACTCACTGTGCCTGTCCACAGTGCCTGTCCACTGAGCCCGCTCACTGTGCCCACACACTGTGCCCACTCACTGTGCCCACTCACTGTGCCCACTCACTGTGCCCGCTCACTGTGCCTGTCCACTGTGCCTGTCCACTGTGCCCGCTCACTGTGCCTGTCCACTGTGCCCGCTCACTGTGTCCATTCACTGTGCCTGCTCACTGTGCCTGCTCACTCTGCCCGCTCACTGTGCCACCTCACTGTGCCTGCTCACTGTGCCCGCTCACTGTGCCCGCTCACTGTGCCTGTCCACTGTGCCCGCTCACTGTGCCCGCTCACTGTGCCTGTCCACTGTGCCCACTCACTGTGCCCGCTCACTGTGCCTGCTCAGTGTGCCCGCTCACTGTGCCTGTCCACTGTGCCCACTCACTGTGCCTGTCCACTGTGCCTGTCCACTGTGCCCACTCACTGTGCCCGCTCACTGTGCCTGCTCACTGTGCCTGTCCACAGTGCCCATTCACTGTGCCTGCTCACTGTGCCCGCTCACTGTGCCCGCTCACTGTGCCCACTCACTGTGCCTGTCCACTGTGCCCGCTCACTGTGCCTGTCCACTATGCCCGCTCACTGTGCCCGCTCACTGTGCCCGCTCACTGTGCCTTTCCACTGTGCCCGCTCACTGTGCCCACTCACTGTGCCCGCTCACTGTGCCTGTCCACTGTGCCTGCTCACTGTGCCTGCTCACTGTGCCCGCTCACTGTGCCCACACACTTTGCCTGTCCACTGTGCCCGCTCACTGTGCCCACTCACTTTGCCTGTCCACTGTGACCGCTCACTGTGCCCGCTCAATGTGCCTGTCCACTGTGCCTGTCCACTGTGCCCGCTCACTCTGCCTGCTCACTGTGCCTGTCCACTGTGCCCACTCACTTTGCCTGTCCACTGTGCCCGCTCACTGTGCCCACTCACTTTGCCTGTCCACTGTGACCGCTCACTGTGACCGCTCAATGTGCCTGTCCACTGTGTCTGTCCACTGTGCCCGTTCACTGTGCCCGCTCACTGTGCCTGTCCACTGTGCCTGTCCACTGTGCCTGTCCACTGTGCCCGCTCACTGTGCCCGCTCACTGTGCCTGTCCACTCCTCCTGTCCACTGTGCCTGTCCACTGTGCCCGCTCACTGTGCCCGCTCACTGTGCCTTCCACTGTGCCCGCTCACTGTGCCCGCTCACTGTGCCTGTCCACTGTGCCTGTCCACTGTGCCTGTCCACTGTGCCTGTCCACTGAGCCCGCTCACTGTGCCCGCTCACTGTGCCCGCTCACTGTGCCTGCTCACTGTGCCCGCTCACTGTGCCTGTCCACTGTGCCTGTCCATTGTGCCCACTGACTGTGACCACTCACTGTGCCTGTCCACTGTGCCCGCTCACTGTGCCTGTCCACTGTGCCCGCTCACTGTGCCTGTCCACTTTTCCCGCTCACTGTGCCTGTCCACTGTGCCTGTCCACTGTGCCCGCTCACTGTGCCTGTCCACTGTGCCTGTCCACTGCGCCCGCTCACTGTGCCCGCTCACTGTGCCTGCTCACTAAGCCCGCTCACTGTGCCCGCTCACTGTGCCTGTCCACTGTGCCTGCTCACTGTGACTGTTCACAGTGCCCACTCACTGTGCCTGCTCACTGTGCCCGCTCACTGTGCCCCTCATTGTGCCCCCTCACTGTGCCCACTCACTGTGCCCACTCACTGTCCCTGTCCACTGTGCCCGCTCACTGTGCCTGTCCACTGTGCCCGCTCACTGTGCCCGTTCACTGTGCCTGCTCACTGTGCCTGCTCACTGTGCCCGCTCACTGTGCCCCCTCACTGTGCCCGCTCACTGTGCCTGCTCACTGTGCCCGCTCACTGTGCCTGTCCACTGTGCCCGCTCACTGTGCCCACTCACTGTGCCTGTCCACTGTGCCCACTCACTGTGCCTGCTCACTGTGCCTGCTCACTGTGCCCGCTCACTGTGCCTGTCCACTGTGCCCACTCACTGTGCCTGTCCACTGTGCCTGTCCACTGTGCCTGTCCACTGTGCCCACTCACTGTGCCCGCTCACTGTGCCTGCTCACTGTGCCTGTCCACAGTGCCCACTCACTGTGCCCGCTCACTGTGCCTGCTCACTGTGCCTGCTCACTGTGCCCACTCACTGTGCCTGTCCACTGTGCCCGCTCACTGTGCCTGTCCACTATGCCCGCTCACTGTGCCCGCTCACTGTGCCCGAAAACTGTGCCTGTCCACTGTGCCCGCTCACTGTGCCCGCTCACTGTGCCCGCTCACTGTGCCTGTCCACTGTGCCCGCTCACTGTGCCCGCTCACTGTGCCCAATCACTGTGCCCACTCACTTTGCCTGTCCACTGTGAACGCTCACTCTGCCCGCTCAATGTGCCTGTCCACTGTGCCTGTCCACTGTGCCCGCTCACTGTGCCCGCTCACTGTGCCTGTCCACTGTGCCCGCTCACTGTGCCCACTCACTTTGCCTGTCCACTGTGCCCGCTCACTGTGCCCACTCACTTTGCCTGTCCACTGTGACCGCTCACTGTGCCAGATCAATGTGCCTGTCCACTGTGCCTGTCCACTGTGCCCGCTCACTGTGCCCACTCACTGTGCCTGTCCACTGTGCCTTTCCACTGTGCCTGTCCACTGTGCCTGTCCACTGTGCCCGCTCACTGTGCCCGCTCACTGTGCCTGTCTACTGTGCCTGTCCACTGTGCCTGTCCACTGTGCCTGTCCACTGTGCCCGCTCACTGTGCCCGCTCACTGTGCCTGTCCACTGTGCCTGTCCACTGTGCCTGTCCACTGTGCCCACTCACTGTGCCTGCTCACTGTGCCCGCTCACTGTGCCCCTCACTGTGCCCCCTCACTGTGCCCACTCACTGTGCCCGCTCACTCTCCCTGTCCACTGTGCCCGCTCACTGTGCCTGTCCACTGTGCCCGCTCACTGTGCCCGTTCACTGTGCCTGCTCACTGTGCCTGCTCACTGTGCCTGCTCACTGTGCCCGCTCACTGTGCCTGTCCACTGTGCCTGTCCACTGTGCCCGCTGACTGTGACCACTCACTGTGCCTGTCCACTGTGCCCGCTCACTGTGCCTGTCCACTGTGCCCGCTCACTGTGCCTGTCCACTTTTCCCGCTCACTGTGCCTGTCCACTGTGCCTGTCCACTGTGCCCGCTCACTGTGCCTGTCCACTGTGCCTGTCCACTGTGCCCGCTCACTGTGCCCGCTCACTGTGCCTGCTCACTAAGCCCGCTCACTGTGCCCGCTCACTGTGCCTGTCCACTGTGCCTGCTCACTGTGTCTGTTCACTGTGCCCACTCACTGTGCCTGCTCACTGTGCCCGCTCACTGTGCCCCTCACTGTGCCCCTCACTGTGCCCACTCACTGTGCCCGCTCACTGTCCCTGTCCACTGTGCCCGCTCACTGTGCCTGTCCACTGTGCCCGCTCACTGTGCCCGTTCACTGTGCCTGCTCACTGTGCCTGCTCACTGTGCCCACTCACTGTGCCCCCTCACTGTGCCCGCTCACTGTGCCTGCTCACTGTGCCCGCTCACTGTGCCTGTCCACTGTGCCCGCTCACTGTGCCCACTCACTGTGCCTGTCCACTGTGCCCACTCACTGTGCCCGCTCACTGTGCCTGCTCACTGTGCCTGTCCACTGTGCCTGTCCACTGTGCCCACTCACTGTGCCCGCTCACTGTGCGTGCTCACTGTGCCTGTCCACAGTGCCCACTCATTGTGCCCGCTCACTGTGCCTGCTCACTGTGCCCGCTCACTGTGCCCACTCACTGTGCCTGTCCACTGTGCCTGCTCACTGTGCCCGCTCACTGTGCCCGAAAACTGTTCCTGTCCACTGTGCCCGCTCACTGTGCCCGCTCACTGTGCCCGCTCACTGTGCCTGTCCACTGTGCCTGCTCACTGTGCCCGCTCACTGTGCCCGCTCACTGTGCCCACTCACTTTGCCTCTCCACTGTGCCCGCTCACTGTGCCCGCTCACTGTGCCTGTCCACTGTGCCCGCTCACTGTGCCCGCTCACTGGGCCTGTCCACTGTGCCCGCTCACTGTGCCCGCTCACTGTGCCTGTCCACTGTGCCCGCTCACTGTGCCCCCTCACTGTGCCCACTCACTGTGCCCGCTCACTCTCCCTGTCCACTGTGCCCGCTCACTGTGCCTGTCCACTGTGCCCGCTCACTGTGCCCGTTCACTGTGCCTGCTCACTGTGCCTGCTCACTGTGCCTGCTCACTGTGCCCGCTCACTGTGCCTGTCCACTGTGCCTGTCCACTGTGCCCGCTGACTGTGACCACTCACTGTGCCTGTCCACTGTGCCCGCTCACTGTGCCTGTCCACTGTGCCCGCTCACTGTGCCTGTCCACTTTTCCCGCTCACTGTGCCTGTCCACTGTGCCTGTCCACTGTGCCCGCTCACTGTGCCTGTCCACTGTGCCTGTCCACTGTGCCCGCTCACTGTGCCCGCTCACTGTGCCTGCTCACTAAGCCCGCTCACTGTGCCCGCTCACTGTGCCTGTCCACTGTGCCTGCTCACTGTGTCTGTTCACTGTGCCCACTCACTGTGCCTGCTCACTGTGCCCGCTCACTGTGCCCCTCACTGTGCCCCTCACTGTGCCCACTCACTGTGCCCGCTCACTGTCCCTGTCCACTGTGCCCGCTCACTGTGCCTGTCCACTGTGCCCGCTCACTGTGCCCGTTCACTGTGCCTGCTCACTGTGCCTGCTCACTGTGCCCACTCACTGTGCCCCCTCACTGTGCCCGCTCACTGTGCCTGCTCACTGTGCCCGCTCACTGTGCCTGTCCACTGTGCCCGCTCACTGTGCCCACTCACTGTGCCTGTCCACTGTGCCCACTCACTGTGCCCGCTCACTGTGCCTGCTCACTGTGCCTGTCCACTGTGCCTGTCCACTGTGCCCACTCACTGTGCCCGCTCACTGTGCGTGCTCACTGTGCCTGTCCACAGTGCCCACTCATTGTGCCCGCTCACTGTGCCTGCTCACTGTGCCCGCTCACTGTGCCCACTCACTGTGCCTGTCCACTGTGCCTGCTCACTGTGCCCGCTCACTGTGCCCGAAAACTGTTCCTGTCCACTGTGCCCGCTCACTGTGCCCGCTCACTGTGCCCGCTCACTGTGCCTGTCCACTGTGCCTGCTCACTGTGCCCGCTCACTGTGCCCGCTCACTGTGCCCACTCACTTTGCCTCTCCACTGTGCCCGCTCACTGTGCCCGCTCACTGTGCCTGTCCACTGTGCCCGCTCACTGTGCCCGCTCACTGGGCCTGTCCACTGTGCCCGCTCACTGTGCCCGCTCACTGTGCCTGTCCACTGTGCCCGCTCACTGTGCCCACTCACTGTGCCCGCTCACTGTGCCCACTCACTGTTCCTGTCCACTGTGCCCGCTCACTGTGCCCGCTCACTGTGCCTGTCCACTGTGCCTGTCCACTGTGCCCGCTCACTGTGCCCGCTCACTGTGCCTGTCCACTGTGCCCGCTCACTGTGCCCGCTCACTGTGCCCGCTCACTGTGCCCACTCACTGTGCCCGCTCACTATGCCCACTCACTGAGCCTGTCCACTGTGCCCGCTCACTGTGCCCGCTCACTGTGCCTGTCCACTGTGCCTGTCCACTGTGCCCGCTCACTGTGCCCACTCACTGTGCCCGCTCACTGTGCACATTCACTGTGCCTGCTCACTGTGCCCGCTCACTTTGCCTGTCCACTGTGCCTGTCCACTGTGCCCGCACACTGTGCCCGCTCACTGTGCCTGCTCACTGTGCCCGCTCACTGTGCCCGCTCACTGTGCCTGTCCACTGTGCCTGTCCACTGTGCCCGCTCACTGTGCCCGCTCACTGTGCCCGCTCAATGTGCCTGTCCACTGTGCCTGTCCACTGTGCCCGCTCACTGTGCCCGCTCACTGTGCCTGTCCACTGTGCCCGCTCACTGTGCCTGCTCACTGTGCCCGCTCACTGTGCCCGCTCACTGTGCCCTCTCACTAAGCCTGTCCACTGTGCCCGCTCACTGTGCGCACTCACTGTGCCTGTCCACAGTGCCTGTCCACTGAGCCCGCTCACTGTGCCCACACACTGTGCCCACTCACTGTGCCCACTCACTGTGCCCACTCACTGTGCCCGCTCACTGTGCCTGTCCACTGTGCCTGTCCACTGTGCCCGCTCACTGTGCCTGTCCACTGTGCCCGCTCACTGTGTCCATTCACTGTGCCTGCTCACTGTGCCTGCTCACTCTGCCCGCTCACTGTGCCACCTCACTGTGCCTGCTCACTGTGCCCACTCACTGTGCCCGCTCACTGTGCCTGTCCACTGTGCCCGCTCACTGTGCCCGCTCACTGTGCCTGTCCACTGTGCCCACTCACTGTGCCCGCTCACTGTGCCTGCTCAGTGTGCCCGCTCACTGTGCCTGTCCACTGTGCCCACTCACTGTGCCTGTCCACTGTGCCTGTCCACTGTGCCCACTCACTGTGCCCGCTCACTGTGCCTGCTCACTGTGCCTGTCCACAGTGCCCACTCACTGTGCCTGCTCACTGTGCCCGCTCACTGTGCCCGCTCACTGTGCCCACTCACTGTGCCTGTCCACTGTGCCCGCTCACTGTGCCTGTCCACTATGCCCGCTCACTGTGCCCGCTCACTGTGCCCGCTCACTGTGCCTTTCCACTGTGCCCGCTCACTGTGCCCACTCACTGTGCCCGCTCACTGTGCCTGTCCACTGTGCCTGCTCACTGTGCCTGCTCACTGTGCCCGCTCACTGTGCCCACACACTTTGCCTGTCCACTGTGCCCGCTCACTGTGCCCACTCACTTTGCCTGTCCACTGTGACCGCTCACTGTGCCCGCTCAATGTGCCTGTCCACTGTGCCTATCCACTGTGCCCGCTCACTCTGCCTGCTCACTGTGCCTGTCCACTGTGCCCACTCACTTTGCCTGTCCACTGTGCCCGCTCACTGTGCCCACTCACTTTGCCTGTCCACTGTGACCGCTCACTGTGACCGCTCAATGTGCCTGTCCACTGTGTCTGTCCACTGTGCCCGTTCACTGTGCCCGCTCACTGTGCCTGTCCACTGTGCCTGTCCACTGTGCCTGTCCACTGTGCCCGCTCACTGTGCCCGCTCACTGTGCCTGTCCACTCCTCCTGTCCACTGTGCCTGTCCACTGTGCCCGCTCACTGTGCCCGCTCACTGTGCCTTCCACTGTGCCCGCTCACTGTGCCCGCTCACTGTGCCTGTCCACTGTGCCTGTCCACTGTGCCTGTCCACTGTGCCTGTCCACTGAGCCCGCTCACTGTGCCCGCTCACTGTGCCCGCTCACTGTGCCTGCTCACTGTGTCCGCTCACTGTGCCTGTCCACTGTGCCTGTCCATTGTGCCCGCTGACTGTGACCACTCACTGTGCCTGTCCACTGTGCCCGCTCACTGTGCCTGTCCACTGTGCCCGCTCACTGTGCCTGTCCACTTTTCCCGCTCACTGTGCCTGTCCACTGTGCCTGTCCACTGTGCCCGCTCACTGTGCCTGTCCACTGTGCCTGTCCACTGCGCCCGCTCACTGTGCCCGCTCACTGTGCCTGCTCACTAAGCCCGCTCACTGTGCCCGCTCACTGTGCCTGTCCACTGTGCCTGCTCACTGTGACTGTTCACAGTGCCCACTCACTGTGCCTGCTCACTGTGCCCGCTCACTGTGCCCCTCATTGTGCCCCCTCACTGTGCCCACTCACTGTGCCCACTCACTGTCCCTGTCCACTGTGCCCGCTCACTGTGCCTGTCCACTGTGCCCGCTCACTGTGCCCGTTCACAGTGCCTGCTCACTGTGCCTGCTCACTGTGCCCGCTCACTGTGCCCCCTCACTGTGCCCGCTCACTGTGCCTGCTCACTGTGCCCGCTCACTGTGCCTGTCCACTGTGCCCGCTCACTGTGCCCACTCACTGTGCCTGTCCACTGTGCCCACTCACTGTGCCTGCTCACTGTGCCTGCTCACTGTGCCCGCTCACTGTGCCTGTCCACTGTGCCCACTCACTGTGCCTGTCCACTGTGCCTGTCCACTGTGCCTGTCCACTGTGCCCACTCACTGTGCCCGCTCACTGTGCCTGCTCACTGTGCCAGTCCACAGTGCCCACTCACTGTGCCCGCTCACTGTGCCTGCTCACTGTGCCTGCTCACTGTGCCCACTCACTGTGCCTGTCCACTGTGCCCGCTCACTGTGCCTGTCCACTATGCCCGCTCACTGTGCCCGCTCACTGTGCCCGAAAACTGTGCCTGTCCACTGTGCCTGCTCACTGTGCCCGCTCACTGTGCCCGCTCACTGTGCCTGTTCACTGTGCCCGCTCACTGTGCCCGCTCACTGTGCCCAATCACTGTGCCCACTCACTTTGCCTGTCCACTGTGAACGCTCACTCTGCCCGCTCAATGTGCCTGTCCACTGTGCCTGTCCACTGTGCCCGCTCACTGTGCCCGCTCACTGTGCCTGTCCACTGTGCCCGCTCACTGTGCCCACTCACTTTGCCTGTCCACTGTGCCCGCTCACTGTGCCCACTCACTTTGCCTGTCCACTGTGACCGCTCACTGTGCCAGATCAATGTGCCTGTCCACTGTGCCTGTCCACTGTGCCCGCTCACTGTGCCCACTCACTGTGCCTGTCCACTGTGCCTTTCCACTGTGCCTGTCCACTGTGCCTGTCCACTGTGCCCGCTCACTGTGCCCGCTCACTGTGCCTGTCTACTGTGCCTGTCCACTGTGCCTGTCCACTGTGCCTGTCCACTGTGCCCGCTCACTGTGCCCGCTCACTGTGCCTGTCCACTCTGCCTGTCCACTGTGCCTGTCCACTGTGCCCACTCACTGTGCCTGCTCACTGTGCCCGCTCACTGTGCCCCTCACTGTGCCCCCTCACTGTGCCCACTCACTGTGCCCGCTCACTCTCCCTGTCCACTGTGCCCGCTCACTGTGCCTGTCCACTGTGCCCGCTCACTGTGCCCGTTCACTGTGCCTGCTCACTGTGCCTGCTCACTGTGCCTGCTCACTGTGCCCGCTCACTGTGCCTGTCCACTGTGCCTGTCCACTGTGCCCGCTGACTGTGACCACTCACTGTGCCTGTCCACTGTGCCCGCTCACTGTGCCTGTCCACTGTGCCCGCTCACTGTGCCTGTCCACTTTTCCCGCTCACTGTGCCTGTCCACTGTGCCTGTCCACTGTGCCCGCTCACTGTGCCTGTCCACTGTGCCTGTCCACTGTGCCCGCTCACTGTGCCCGCTCACTGTGCCTGCTCACTAAGCCCGCTCACTGTGCCCGCTCACTGTGCCTGTCCACTGTGCCTGCTCACTGTGTCTGTTCACTGTGCCCACTCACTGTGCCTGCTCACTGTGCCCGCTCACTGTGCCCCTCACTGTGCCCCTCACTGTGCCCACTCACTGTGCCCGCTCACTGTCCCTGTCCACTGTGCCCGCTCACTGTGCCTGTCCACTGTGCCCGCTCACTGTGCCCGTTCACTGTGCCTGCTCACTGTGCCTGCTCACTGTGCCCACTCACTGTGCCCCCTCACTGTGCCCGCTCACTGTGCCTGCTCACTGTGCCCGCTCACTGTGCCTGTCCACTGTGCCCGCTCACTGTGCCCACTCACTGTGCCTGAACACTGTGCCCACTCACTGTGCCAGCTCACTGTGCCTGCTCACTGTGCCTGTCCACTGTGCCTGTCCACTGTGCCCACTCACTGTGCCCGCTCACTGTGCGTGCTCACTGTGCCTGTCCACAGTGCCCACTCATTGTGCCCGCTCACTGTGCCTGCTCACTGTGCCCGCTCACTGTGCCCACTCACTGTGCCTGTCCACTGTGCCTGCTCACTGTGCCCGCTCACTGTGCCCGAAAACTGTTCCTGTCCACTGTGCCCGCTCACTGTGCCCGCTCACTGTGCCCGCTCACTGTGCCTGTCCACTGTGCATGCTCACTGTGCCCGCTCACTGTGCCCGCTCACTGTGCCCACTCACTTTGCCTCTCCACTGTGCCCGCTCACTGTGCCCGCTCACTGTGCCTGTCCACTGTGCCCGCTCACTGTGCCCGCTCACTGTGCCTGTCCACTGTGCCCGCTCACTGTGCCCGCTCACTGTGCCTGTCCACTGTGCCCGCTCACTGTGCCCACTCACTGTGCCCGCTCACTGTGCCCACTCACTGTTCCTGTCCACTGTGCCCGCTCACTGTGCCCGCTCACTGTGCCTGTCCACTGTGCCTGTCCACTGTGCCCGCTCACTGTGCCCGCTCACTGTGCCTGTCCACTGTGCCCGCTCACTGTGCCCGCTCACTGTGCCCGCTCACTGTGCCCACTCACTGTGCCCGCTCACTATGCCCACTCACTGAGCCTGTCCACTGTGCCCGCTCACTGTGCCCGCTCACTGTGCCTGTCCACTGTGCCTGTCCACTGTGCCCGCTCACTGTGCCCACTCACTGTGCCCGCTCACTGTGCACATTCACTGTGCCTGCTCACTGTGCCCGCTCACTTTGCCTGTCCACTGTGCCTGTCCACTGTGCCCGCACACTGTGCCCGCTCACTGTGCCTGCTCACTGTGCCCGTTCACTGTGCCCGCTCACTGTGCCTGTCCACTGTGCCTGTCCACTGTGCCCGCTCACTGTGCCCGCTCACTGTGCCCGCTCAATGTGCCTGTCCACTGTGCCTGTCCACTGTGCCCGCTCACTGTGCCCGCTCACTGTGCCTGTCCACTGTGCCCGCTCACTGTGCCTGCTCACTGTGCCCGCTCACTGTGCCCGCTCACTGTGCCCTCTCACTAAACCTGTCCACTGTGCCCGCTCACTGTGCGCACTCACTGTGCCTGTCCACAGTGCCTGTCCACTGAGCCCGCTCACTGTGCCCACACACTGTGCCCACTCACTGTGCCCACTCACTGTGCCCACTCACTGTGCCCGCTCACTGTGCCTGTCCACTGTGCCTGTCCACTGTGCCCGCTCACTGTGCCTGTCCACTGTGCCCGCTCACTGTGTCCATTCACTGTGCCTGCTCACTGTGCCTGCTCACTCTGCCCGCTCACTGTGCCACCTCACTGTGCCTGCTCACTGTGCCCGCTCACTGTGCCCGCTCACTGTGCCTGTCCACTGTGCCCACTCACTGTGCCCGCTCACTGTGCCTGTCCACTGTGCCCACTCACTGTGCCCGCTCACTGTGCCTGCTCAGTGTGCCCGCTCACTGTGCCTGTCCACTGTGCCCACTCACTGTGCCTGTCCACTGTGCCTGTCCACTGTGCCCACTCACTGTGCCCGCTCACTGTGCCTGCTCACTGTGCCTGTCCACAGTGCCCACTCACTGTGCCTGCTCACTGTGCCCGCTCACTGTGCCCGCTCACTGTGCCCACTCACTGTGCCTGTCCACTGTGCCCGCTCACTGTGCCTGTCCACTATGCCCGCTCACTGTGCCCGCTCACTGTGCCCGCTCACTGTGCCTTTCCACTGTGCCCGCTCACTGTGCCCACTCACTGTGCCCGCTCACTGTGCCTGTCCACTGTGCCTGCTCACTGTGCCTGCTCACTGTGCCCGCTCACTGTGCCCACACACTTTGCCTGTCCACTGTGCCCGCTCACTGTGCCCACTCACTTTGCCTGTCCACTGTGACCGCTCAATGTGCCCGCTCAATGTGCCTGTCCACTGTGCCTGTCCACTGTGCCCGCTCACTCTGCCTGCTCACTGTGCCTGTCCACTGTGCCCACTCACTTTGCCTGTCCACTGTGCCCGCTCACTGTGCCCACTCACTTTGCCTGTCCACTGTGACCGCTCACTGTGACCGCTCAATGTGCCTGTCCACTGTGTCTGTCCACTGTGCCCGTTCACTGTGCCCGCTCACTGTGCCTGTCCACTGTGCCTGTCCACTGTGCCTGTCCACTGTGCCCGCTCACTGTGCCCGCTCACTGTGCCTGTCCACTCCTCCTGTCCACTGTGCCTGTCCACTGTGCCCGCTCACTGTGCCCGCTCACTGTGCCTTCCACTGTGCCCGCTCACTGTGCCCGCTCACTGTGCCTGTCCACTGTGCCTGTCCACTGTGCCTGTCCACTGTGCCTGTTCACTGTGCCTGTCCACTGTGCCTGTCCACTGTGCCTGTCCATTGTGCCCGCTCACACTGCCCGCTCACTGTGCCCGCTCACTGTGCCCGCTCACTGTGCCCGCTCACTGTGCCCACTCACTGTGCCCGCTCACTGTGCCTGTCCACTGTGCCTGTCCACTGTGCCCGCTCACTGTGCCCGCTCACTGTGTCCGCTCACTGTGCCTGTCCACTGTGCCCGCTCACTGTGCCTGTCCACTGTGCCCGCTCACTGTGCCTGTCCACTGTGCCCGCTCACTGTGCCCACTCACTTTGCCTGTCCACTGTGACCGCTCACTGTGCCCGCTCAATGTGCCTGTCCACTGTGCCTGTCCACTGTGCCCGCTCACTGTGCCCGCTCACTGTGCCTGTCCACTGTGCCTGCTCACTGTGCCTGTCCTCTGAGCCCGCTCACTGTGCCCGCTCACTGTGCCTGTCCACTGTGCCCGCTCACTGTGCCCGCTCTCTGTGACTGTCCACAGTGCCCGCTCACTGTGCCCGTCCACTGTGCCCACTCACTGTGCCCGCTCACTGTGCCTGTCCACTGTGCCCGCTCACTGTGCCCGCTCACTGTGCCCGCTCACTGTGCCCACTCACTGTGCCCGCTCACTGTGCCCACTCACTGAGCCTGTCCACTGTGCCCGCTCACTGTGCCCGCTCACTGTGCCTGTCCACTGTGCCTGTCCACTGTGCCCGCTCACTGTGCCCACTCACTGTGCCCGCTCACTGTGCACATTCACTGTGCCTGCTCACTGTGCCCGCTCACTGTGCCTGTCCACTGTGCCTGTCCCTGTGCCCGCACACTGTGCCCGCTCACAGTGCCTGCTCACTGTGCCCGCTCACTGTGCCCGCTCACTGTGCCTGTCCACTGTGCCTGTCCACTGTGCCCGCTCACTGTGCCCGCTCACTGTGCCCGCTCACTGTGCCTGTCCACTGTGCCCGCTCACTGTGCCCGCTCACTGTGCCTGTCCACTGTGCCCGCTCACTGTGCCTGCTCACTGTGCCCGCTCACTGTGCCCGCTCACTGTGCCCGCTCACTGAGCCTGTCCACTGTGCCCGCTCACTGTGCCCGCTCACTGTGCCTGTCCACAGTGCCTGTCCACTGAGCCCGCTCACTGTGCCCGCTCACTGTGCCCACTCACTGTGCCCACTCACTGTGCCCGCTCACTGTGCCCGCTCACTGTGAATGTCCACTGTGCCTGTCCACTGTGCCTGCACACTGTGCCCGCTCAATGTGCCTGCTCACTGTGCCCGCTCACTGTGCCCGCTCACTGTGCCTGTCCACTGTGCCTGTCCACAGTGCCCGCTCACTGTGCCCGCTCACTGTGTCCGCTCACTGTGCCCACTCACTGTGCCTGTCCACTGTGCCCGCTCACTGTGCCTGTCCACTGTGCCTGTCCACTGTGCCTGTCCACTGTGCCCGCTCACTGTGCCTGCTCACTGTGCCTGTCCACTGTGCCCGCTCACTGTGCCCGCTCACTGTGCCTGTCCACTGTGCCAGCTCACTGTGCCTGTCCACTGAGCCCGCTCACTGTGACGGTCCACTGTGCCTGTCCACTGTGCCCGCTCACTGTGCCCGCTCACTGTGCCTGTCCACTGTGCCCGCTCACTGTGCCCACTCACTGTGCCCGCTCACTGTGCCCACTCACTGTTCCTGTCCACTGTCCCCGCTCACTGTGCCCGCTCACTGTGCCTGTCCACTGTGCCTGTCCACTGTTCCCGCTCACTGTGCCCGCTCACTGTGCCTGTCCACTGTGCCCACTCACTGTGCCCGCTCACTGTGCCCGCTCACTGTGCCCACTCACTGTGCCCGCTCACTGTGCCCACTCACTGAGCCTGTCCACTGTGCCCGCTCACTGTGCCCGCTCACTGTGCCTGTCCACTGTGCCTGTCCACTGTGCCCGCTCACTGTGCCCACTCACTGTGCCCGCTCACTGTGCACATTCACTGTGCCTGCTCACTGTGCCCGCTCACTTTGCCTGTCCACTGTGCCTGTCCACTGTGCCCGCACACTGTGCCCGCTCACTGTGCCTGCTCACTGTGCCCGCTCACTGTGCCCGCTCACTGTGCCTGTCCACTGTGCCTGTCCACTGTGCCCGCTCACTGTGCCCGCTCACTGTGCCCGCTCAATGTGCCTGTCCACTGTGCCTGTCCACTGTGCCCGCTCACTGTGCCCGCTCACTGTGCCTGTCCACTGTGCCTGCTCACTGTGCCTGCTCACTGTGCCCGCTCACTGTGCCCGCTCACTGTGCCCACTCACTAAGCCTGTCCACTGTGCCCGCTCACTGTGCCCACTCACTGTGCCTGTCCACAGTGCCTGTCCAATGAGCCCGCTCACTGTGCCCACACACTGTGCCCACTCACTGTGCCCACTCACTGTGCCCACTCACTGTGCCCGCTCACTGTGCCTGTCCACTGTGCCCGGACACTGTGCCCGCTCACTGTGCCTGCTCACTGTGCCCGCTCACTGTGCCCGCTCACTGTGCCTGTCCACTGTGCCTGTCCACAGTGCCCGCTCACTGTGCCTGCTCACTGTGCCTGTCCACTGTGTCCGCTCACTGTGCCCGCTCACTGTGCCTGTCCACTGTGCCAGCTCACTGTGCCTGTCCACTGAGCCCGCTCACTGTGACGGTCCACTGTGCCTGTCCACTGTGCCCGCTCACTGTGCCTGTCCACTGTGCCCGCTCACTGTGCCCGCTCACTGTGCCTGTCCACTGTGCCTGTCCACTGTGCCCGCTCACTGCGCCCGCTCACTGTGCCTGTCCACAGTGCCCGCTCACTGTGCCTGTCCACTGTGCCCGCTCACTGTGCCCGTTCACTGTGCCCAATCACTGTGCCTGCTCACTGTGCCCGCTCACTGTGCCCCTCACTGTGCCCGCTCACTGTGCCCACTCACTGTGCCCGCTCACTGTGCCTGTCCACTGTGCCCGCTCAATGTGTCTGTCCATTGTGCCCGCTCACTGTGTCCATTCACTGTGCCTGCTCACTGTGCCTGCTCACTCTGCCCGCTCACTGTGCCACCTCACTGTGCCTGCTCACTGTGCCCGCTCACTGTGCCCGCTCACTGTGCCTGTCCACTGTGCCCGCTCACTGTGCCCGCTCACTGTGCCTGTCCACTGTGCCCACTCACTGTGCCCGCTCACTGTGCCTGCTCAGTGTGCCCGCTCACTGTGCCTGTCCACTGTGCCCACTCACTGTGCCTGTCCACTGTGCCTGTCCACTGTGCCTGTCCACTGTGCCCACTCAAAGTGCCCGCTCACTGTGCCTGCTCACTGTGCCTGTCCACAGTGCCCACTCACTGTGCCTGCTCACTGTGCCCGCTCACTGTGCCCGCTCACTGTGCCCACTCACTGTGCCTGTCCACTGTGCCCGCTCACTGTGCCTGTCCACTATGCCCGCTCACTGTGCCCGCTCACTGTGCCCGCTCACTGTGCCTTTCCACTGTGCCCGCTCACTGTGCCCACTCACTGTGCCCGCTCACTGTGCCTGTCCACTGTGCCTGCTCACTGTGCCTGCTCACTGTGCCCGCTCACTGTGCCCACACACTTTGCCTGTCCACTGTGCCCGCTCACTGTCCCCACTCACTTTGCCTGTCCACTGTGACCGCTCACTGTGCCCGCTCAATGTGCCTGTCCACTGTGCCTGTCCACTGTGCCCGCTCACTCTGCCTGCTCACTGTGCCTGTCCACTGTGCCCACTCACTTTGCCTGTCCACTGTGCCCGCTCACTGTGCCCACTCACTTTGCCTGTCCACTGTGACCGCTCACTGTGACCGCTCAATGTGCCTGTCCACTGTGTCTGTCCAGTGTGCCCGTTCACTGTGCCCGCTCACTGTGCCTGTCCACTGTGCCTGTCCTCTGTGCCTGTCCACTGTGCCCGCTCACTGTGCCCGCTCACTGTGCCTGTCCACTCTGCCTGTCCACTGTGCCTGTCCACTGTGCCCGCTCACTGTGCCCGCTCACTGTGCCTTCCACTGTGCCCGCTCACTGTGCCCGCTCACTGTGCCTGTCCACTGTGCCTGTCCACTGTGCCTGTCCACTGTGCCTGTTCACTGTGCCTGTCCACTGTGCCTGTCCACTGTGCCTGTCCATTGTGCCCGCTCACACTGCCCGCTCACTGTGCCCGCTCACTGTGCCCACTCACTGTGCCCGCTCACTGTGCCCACTCACTGTGCCCGCTCACTGTGCCTGTCCACTGTGCCTGTCCACTGTGCCCGCTCACTGTGCCCGCTCACTGTGCCCGCTCACTGTGCCTGTCCACTGTGCCCGCTCACTGTGCCTGTCCACTGTGCCCGCTCACTGTGCCTGTCCACTGTGCCCGCTCACTGTGCCCGTTCACTTGCCTGTCCACTGTGCCTGCTCACTGTGCCTGTCCACTGTGCCCGCTCACTGTGCCTGTCCACTGTGCCCGCTCACTCTGCCCGCTTACTGTGGCTGTCCACTGTGCCCGCTCACTGTGCCTGTCCACTGTGCCCGCTCACTGTGCCCGCTCACTGTGCCTGTCCACTGTGCCCGCTCACTGTGCCCGCTCACTGTGCCCACTCACTGTGCCCACTCACTGTGCCCGCTCACTGTGCCTGCTCACTGAGCCTGTCCACTGTGCCCGCTCACTGTGCCCGCTCACTGTGCCTGTCCACTGTGCCTGCTCACTGTGCCTGCTCACTGTGCCCGCTCACTGTGCCCACACACTATGCCTGTCCACTGTGCCCGCTCACTGTGCCCACTCACTTGGCCTGTCCACTGTGACCGCTCACTGTGCCCGCTCAATGTGCCTGTCCACTGTGCCTGTCCACTGTGCCCGCTCACTCTGCCTGCTCACTGTGCCTGTCCACTGTGCCCACTCACTTTGCCTGTCCACTGTGACCGCTCACTGTGACCGCTCAATGTGCCTGTCCACTGTGTCTGTCCACTGTGCCCGCTCACTGTGCCTGCTCAATGTGCCTGCTCACTGTGCCCGCTCACTGTGCCTGTCCACTGTGCCCGCTCACTGTGCCTGTCCACTGTGCCTGTCCACTGTGCCTGCCACTGTGCCCGCTCACTGTGCCCGCTCACTGTGCCTGTCCACTGTGCCCGCTCACTGTGCCTGCTCACTGTGCCTGTCCACTGTGCCAGCTCACTGTGCCTGTCCACAGTGCCCGCTCACTGTGACTGTCCACTGTGCCTGTCCACTGTGCCTGCTCACTGTGCCCGCTCACTGTGCCTGTCCACTGTGCCCGCTCACTGTGCCCACTCACTGTGCCCGCTCACTGTGCCCGCTCACTGTGCCTGTCCACTGTGCCCGCTCACTGTGCCCGCTCACTGTGCCCGCTCACTGTGCACATTCACTGTGCCTGCTCACTGTGCCCACTCACTGTGCCTGTCCACTGTGCCTGTCCACTGTGCCTGCACACTGTGCCCGCTCACTGTGCCTGCTCAATGTGCCTGATCACTGTGCCCGCTCACTGTGCCTGTCCACTGTGCCTGTCCACTGTGCCCGCTCACTGTATCCGCTCACTGTGCCCGCTCACTGTGCCTGTCCACTGTGCCCTCTCACTGTGCCCGCTCACTGTGCCTGTCCACTGTGCCCGCTCACTGTGCCTGCTCACTGTGCCCGCTCACTGTGCCCGCTCACTGTGCCCACTCACTGAGCCTGTCCACTGTGCCCGCTCACTGTGCCCGCTCACTGTGCCTGTCCACTGTGCCTGTCCACTGTGCCCGCTCACTGTGCCCACTCACTGTGCCCGCTCACTGTGCACACTCCCTGTGCCACTCCACTGTGCCTGTCCACTGTGCCCGCACACTGTGCCCACACACTGTGCCTGCTCACTGTGCCCGCTCACTGTGCCCGCTCACTGTGCCTGTACACTGTGCCTGTCCACTGTGCCTGCTCACTGTGCCCGCTCACTGTGCCCGCTCACTGTGCCTGTCCACTGTGCCCGCTCACTGTGCCCGCTCACTGTGCCTGTCCACTGTGCCTGTCCACTGTGCCTGTCCACTGTGCCTGCTCACTGTGCCCGCTCACTGTGCCCGCTCACTGTGCCTGTCCACTGTGCCCGCTCACTGTGCCCGCTCACTGTGCCTGTCCACTGTGCCTGTCCACTGTGCCTGTCCACTGTGCCTGTTCACTGTGCCTGTCCACTGTGCCTGTCCACTGTGCCTGTCCATTGTGCCCGCTCACACTGCCCGCTCACTGTGCCCGCTCACTGTGCCCGCTCACTGTGCCCGCTCACTGTGCCCACTCACTGTGCCCGCTCACTGTGCCTGTCCACTGTGCCTGTCCACTGTGCCCGCTCACTGTGCCCGCTCACTGTGCCCGCTCACTGTTCCTGTCCACTGTGCCCGCTCACTGTGCCTGTCCACTGTGCCCGCTCACTGTGCCAGTCCACTGTGCCCGCTCACTGTGCCCGTTCACTTGCCTGTCCACTGTGCCTGCTCACTGTGCCTGTCCACTGTGCCCGCTCAATGTGCCTGTCCACTGTGCCCGCTCACTCTGCCCGCTCACTGTGGCTGTCCACTGTGCCCGCTCACTGTGCCTGTCCACTGTGCCCGCTCACTGTGCCCGCTCACTGTGCCTGTCCACTGTGCCCGCTCACTGTGCCCGCTCACTGTGCCCACTCACTGTCCCCACTCACTGCGCCCGCTCACTGTGCCTGCTCACTGAGCCTGTCCACTGTGCCCGCTCACTGTGCCCGCTCACTGTGCCTGTCCACTGTGCCTGTCCACTGTGCCCACTCACTGTGCCCACTCACTGTGCCTGTCCACTGTGCCTGTCCACTGTGCCCGCTCACTGTGCCTGCTCACTGTGCCCGCTCACTGTGCCTGTCCACTGTGCCCGCTCACTGTGCCCGCTCACTGTGCCTGTCCACTGTGCCCGCTCACTGTGCCTGCTCACTGTGCCCGCTCACTGTGCCCGCTCACTGTGCCCGCTCACTGTGCCTGTCCACAGTGCCTGTCCACTGTGCCCGCTCACTGTGCCCACTCTCTGTGCCCACTCACTGTGCCCACTCACTGTGCCCGCTCACTGTCCCTGTCCACTGTGCCTGTCCACTGTGCCCGCTCACTGTGCCCGCTCACTGTGCCTGTCCACTGTGCCTGTCCACTGTGCCCGCTCACTGTGCCCGCTCACTGTGCCCGCTCACTGTGCCCGCTCACTGTGCCTGTCCACTGTGCCCGCTCACTGTGCCTGTCCACTGTGCCCGCTCACTGTGCCTGTCCACTGTGCCCGCTCACTGTGCCCGCTCACTGTGCCCTCTCACTGTGCCCACTCACTGTGCCTGTCCACTGTGCCCGCTCACTGTGCCTGTCTACTGTGCCCGCTCTCTGTGCCTGTCCACTGTGCCTGTCCACTGTGCCTGCCACTGTGCCCGCTCACTGTGCCCGCTCACTGTGCCTGTCCACTGTGCCCGCTCACTGTGCCTGCTCACTGTGCCTGTCCACTGTGCCAGCTCACTGTGCCTGTCCACTGTGTCCGCTCACTGTGCCTGTCCACTGTGCCTGTCCACTGTGCCCGCTCACTGTGCCCGCTCACTGTGCCTGTCCACTGTGCCCGCTCACTGTGCCCACTCACTGTGCCCGCTCACTGTGCCCGCTCACTGTGCCTGTCCACTGTGCCCGCTCACTGTGCCCGCTCACTGTGCACATTCACTGTGCCTGCTCACTGTGCCCACTCACTGTGCCTGTCCACTGTGCCTGTCCACTGTGCCTGCACACTGTGCCCGCTCACTGTGCCTGCTCAATTAGCCTGCTCACTGTACCCGCTCACTGTGCCTGTCCACTGTGCCCTCTCACTGTGCCTGTCCACTGTGCCTGTCCACTGTGCCTGCCACTGTGCCCGCTCACTGTGCCCGCTCACTGTGCCTGTCCACTGTGCCCGCTCACTGTGCCTGCTCACTGTGCCTGTCCACTGTGCCAGCTCACTGTGCCTGTCCACAGTGCCCGCTCACTGTGACTGTCCACTGTGCCTGTCCACTGTGCCCGCTCACTGTGCCCGCTCACTGTGCCTGTCCACTGTGCCCGCTCACTGTGCCCACTCACTGTGCCCGCTCTCTGTGCCCGCTCACTGTGCCTGTCCACTGTGCCCGCTCACTGTGCCCGCTCACTGTGCCCGCTCACTGTGCACATTCACTGTGCCTGCTCACTGTGCCCACTCACTGTGCCTGTCCACTGTGCCTGTCCACTGTGCCTGCACACTGTGCCCGCTCACTGTGCCTGCTCAATGTGCCTGCTCACTGTGCCCGCTCACTGTGCCTGTCCACTGTGCCTGTCCACTGTGCCCGCTCACTGTATCCGCTCACTGTGCCCGCTCACTGTGCCTGTCCACTGTGCCCACTCACTGTGCCCGCTCACTGTGCCTGTCCACTGTGCCCGCTCACTGTGACTGCTCACTGTGCCTGCTCACTGTGCCCGCTCACTGTGCCCACTCACTGAGCCTGTCCACTGTGCCCGCTCACTTTGCCCGCTCACTGTGCCTGTCCACTGTGCCTGTCCACTGTGCCCGCTCACTGTGCCCACTCACTGTGCCCGCTCGCTGTGCCCACTCACTGTGCCTGTCCACTGTGCCTGTCCACTGTGCCCGCACACTGTGCCCACTCTCTGTGCCTGCTCACTGTGCCCGCTCACTGTGCCCGCTCACTGTGCCTGTACACTGTGCCTGTCCACTGTGCCTGCTCACTGTGCCCGCTCACTGTGCCCGCTCACTGTGCCTGTCCACTGTGCCCGCTCACTGTGCCCGCTCACTGTGCCTGTCCACTGTGCCTGTCCACTGTGCCTGTCCACTGTGCCTGCTCACTGTGCCCGCTCACTGTGCCCACTCACTGTGCCTGTCCACTGTGCCCACTCACTGTGCCCGCTCACTGTGCCTGTCCACTGTGCCCGCTCACTGTGCCTGTCCACTGTGCCCGCTCACTGTGCCCGCTCACTGTGCCTGTCCACTGTGCCTGCTCACTGTGCCTGTCCACTGTGCCCGTTCACTGTGCCCGCTCACTGTGCCTGTCCACTGTGCCCACTCACTTTGCCCACTCACTGTGCCTGTCCACTGTGCCCGCTCACTGTGCCTGTCCACTGTGCCCGCTCACTGTGCCCGCTCACTGTGCCTGTCCACTGTGCCCGCTCACTGTGCCCGCTCACTGTGCCCACTCACTGAGCCCACTCACTGTGCACGCTCACTGTGCCCGCTCACTGAGCCTGTCCACTGTGCCCGCTCACTGTGCCCACTCACTGTGCCCTCTCACTGTGCCCACTCACTGTGCCTGTCCACTGTGCCCGCTCACTGTGCCTGTCCACTGTGCCCGCTCACTGTGCCTGTCCACTGTGCCTGTCCACTGTGCCTGTCCACTGTGCCCACTCACTGTGCCTGCTCACTGTGCCTGTCCACTGTGCCCGCTCACTGTGCCCGCTCACTGTGCCTGCTCACTGTGCCCGCTCAATGTGCCTGTACACTGTGCCTGTCCACTGTGCCCGCTCACTGTGCCCACTCACTGTGCCTGTCCACTGAGCCCGCTCACTGTGCCCGCTCACTGTGCCTGCTCACTGTGCCCGCTCACTGTGCCTGTCCACTGTGCCTGTCCACTGTGCCCGCTGACTGTGACCACTCACTGTGCCTGTCCACTGTGCCCGCTCACTGTGCCTGTCCACTGTGCCCGCTCACTGTGCCTGTCCACTTTTCCCGCTCACTGTGCCTGTCCACTGTGCCTGTCCACTGTGCCCGCTCACTGTGCCTGTCCACTGTGCCTGTCCACTGCGCCCGCTCACTGTGCCCGCTCACTGTGCCTGCTCACTAAGCCCGCTCACTGTGCCCGCTCACTGTGCCTGTCCACTGTGCCTGCTCACTGTGACTGTTCACAGTGCCCACTCACTGTGCCTGCTCACTGTGCCCGCTCACTGTGCCCCTCACTGTGCCCCCTCACTGTGCCCACTCATTGTGCCCACTCACTGTCCCTGTCCACTGTGCCCGCTCACTGTGCCCGCTCTCTGTGACTGTCCACAGTGCCCGCTCACTGTGCCCGTCCACTGTGCCCACTCACTGTGCCCGCTCACTGTGCCTGTCCACTGTGCCCGCTCACTGTGCCCGCTCACTGTGCCCGCTCACTGTGCCCACTCACTGTGCCCGCTCACTGTGCCCACTCACTGAGCCTGTCCACTGTGCCCGCTCACTGTGCCCGCTCACTGTGCCTGTCCACTGTGCCTGTCCACTGTGCCCACTCACTGTGCCCACTCACTGTGCCCGCTCACTGTGCACATTCACTGTGCCTGCTCACTGTGCCCGCTCACTGTGCCTGTCCACTGTGCCTGTCCCTGTGCCCGCACACTGTGCCCGCTCACAGTGCCTGCTCACTGTGCCCGCTCACTGTGCCCGCTCACTGTGCCTGTCCACTGTGCCTGTCCACTGTGCCCGCTCACTGTGCCCGCTCACTGTGCCCGCTCACTGTGCCTGTCCACTGTGCCCGCTCACTGTGCCCGCTCACTGTGCCTGTCCACTGTGCCCGCTCACTGTGCCTGCTCACTGTGCCCGCTCACTGTGCCCGCTCACTGTGCCCGCTCACTGAGCCTGTCCACTGTGCCCGCTCACTGTGCCCGCTCACTGTGCCTGTCCACAGTGCCTGTCCACTGAGCCCGCTCACTGTGCCCGCTCACTGTGCCCACTCACTGTGCCCACTCACTGTGCCCGCTCACTGTGCCCGCTCACTGTGAATGTCCACTGTGCCTGTCCACTGTGCCTGCACACTGTGCCCGCTCAATGTGCCTGCTCACTGTGCCCGCTCACTGTGCCCGCTCACTGTGCCTGTCCACTGTGCCTGTCCACAGTGCCCGCTCACTGTGCCCGCTCACTGTGTCCGCTCACTGTGCCCACTCACTGTGCCTGTCCACTGTGCCCGCTCACTGTGCCTGTCCACTGTGCCTGTCCACTGTGCCTGTCCACTGTGCCCGCTCACTGTGCCTGCTCACTGTGCCTGTCCACTGTGCCCGCTCACTGTGCCCGCTCACTGTGCCTGTCCACTGTGCCAGCTCACTGTGCCTGTCCACTGAGCCCGCTCACTGTGACGGTCCACTGTGCCTGTCCACTGTGCCCGCTCACTGTGCCCGCTCACTGTGCCTGTCCACTGTGCCCGCTCACTGTGCCCACTCACTGTGCCCGCTCACTGTGCCCACTCACTGTTCCTGTCCACTGTGCCCGCTCACTGTGCCCGCTCACTGTGCCTGTCCACTGTGCCTGTCCACTGTTCCCGCTCACTGTGCCCGCTCACTGTGCCTGTCCACTGTGCCCACTCACTGTGCCCGCTCACTGTGCCCGCTCACTGTGCCCACTCACTGTGCCCGCTCACTGTGCCCACTCACTGAGCCTGTCCACTGTGCCCGCTCACTGTGCCCGCTCACTGTGCCTGTCCACTGTGCCTGTCCACTGTGCCCGCTCACTGTGCCCACTCACTGTGCCCGCTCACTGTGCACATTCACTGTGCCTGCTCACTGTGCCCGCTCACTTTGCCTGTCCACTGTGCCTGTCCACTGTGCCCGCACACTGTGCCCGCTCACTGTGCCTGCTCACTGTGCCCGCTCACTGTGCCCGCTCACTGTGCCTGTCCACTGTGCCTGTCCACTGTGCCCGCTCACTGTGCCCGCTCACTGTGCCCGCTCAATGTGCCTGTCCACTGTGCCTGTCCACTGTGCCCGCTCACTGTGCCCGCTCACTGTGCCTGTCCACTGTGCCTGCTCACTGTGCCTGCTCACTGTGCCCGCTCACTGTGCCCGCTCACTGTGCCCACTCACTAAGCCTGTCCACTGTGCCCGCTCACTGTGCCCACTCACTGTGCCTGTCCACAGTGCCTGTCCAATGAGCCCGCTCACTGTGCCCACACACTGTGCCCACTCACTGTGCCCACTCACTGTGCCCACTCACTGTGCCCGCTCACTGTGCCTGTCCACTGTGCCCGGACACTGTGCCCGCTCACTGTGCCTGCTCACTGTGCCCGCTCACTGTGCCCGCTCACTGTGCCTGTCCACTGTGCCTGTCCACAGTGCCCGCTCACTGTGCCTGCTCACTGTGCCTGTCCACTGTGTCCGCTCACTGTGCCCGCTCACTGTGCCTGTCCACTGTGCCAGCTCACTGTGCCTGTCCACTGAGCCCGCTCACTGTGACGGTCCACTGTGCCTGTCCACTGTGCCCGCTCACTGTGCCTGTCCACTGTGCCCGCTCACTGTGCCCGCTCACTGTGCCTGTCCACTGTGCCTGTCCACTGTGCCCGCTCACTGCGCCCGCTCACTGTGCCTGTCCACTGTGCCCGCTCACTGTGCCTGTCCACTGTGCCCGCTCACTGTGCCCGTTCACTGTGCCCAATCACTGTGCCTGCTCACTGTGCCCGCTCACTGTGCCCCTCACTGTGCCCGCTCACTGTGCCCACTCACTGTGCCCGCTCACTGTGCCTGTCCACTGTGCCCGCTCAATGTGTCTGTCCATTGTGCCCGCTCACTGTGTCCATTCACTGTGCCTGCTCACTGTGCCTGCTCACTCTGCCCGCTCACTGTGCCACCTCACTGTGCCTGCTCACTGTGCCCGCTCACTGTGCCCGCTCACTGTGCCTGTCCACTGTGCCCGCTCACTGTGCCCGCTCACTGTGCCTGTCCACTGTGCCCACTCACTGTGCCCGCTCACTGTGCCTGCTCAGTGTGCCCGCTCACTGTGCCTGTCCACTGTGCCCACTCACTGTGCCTGTCCACTGTGCCTGTCCACTGTGCCTGTCCACTGTGCCCACTCACTGTGCCCGCTCACTGTGCCTGCTCACTGTGCCTGTCCACAGTGCCCACTCACTGTGCCTGCTCACTGTGCCCGCTCACTGTGCCCGCTCACTGTGCCCACTCACTGTGCCTGTCCACTGTGCCCGCTCACTGTGCCTGTCCACTATGCCCGCTCACTGTGCCCGCTCACTGTGCCCGCTCACTGTGCCTTTCCACTGTGCCCGCTCACTGTGCCCACTCACTGTGCCCGCTCACTGTGCCTGTCCACTGTGCCTGCTCACTGTGCCTGCTCACTGTGCCCGCTCACTGTGCCCACACACTTTGCCTGTCCACTGTGCCCGCTCACTGTCCCCACTCACTTTGCCTGTCCACTGTGACCGCTCACTGTGCCCGCTCAATGTGCCTGTCCACTGTGCCTGTCCACTGTGCCCGCTCACTCTGCCTGCTCACTGTGCCTGTCCACTGTGCCCACTCACTTTGCCTGTCCACTGTGCCCGCTCACTGTGCCCACTCACTTTGCCTGTCCACTGTGACCGCTCACTGTGACCGCTCAATGTGCCTGTCCACTGTGTCTGTCCAGTGTGCCCGTTCACTGTGCCCGCTCACTGTGCCTGTCCACTGTGCCTGTCCACTGTGCCTGTCCACTGTGCCCGCTCACTGTGCCCGCTCACTGTGCCTGTCCACTCTGCCTGTCCACTGTGCCTGTCCACTGTGCCCGCTCACTGTGCCCGCTCACTGTGCCTTCCACTGTGCCCGCTCACTGTGCCCGCTCACTGTGCCTGTCCACTGTGCCTGTCCACTGTGCCTGTCCACTGTGCCTGTTCACTGTGCCTGTCCACTGTGCCTGTCCACTGTGCCTGTCCATTGTGCCCGCTCACACTGCCCGCTCACTGTGCCCGCTCACTGTGCCCACTCACTGTGCCCGCTCACTGTGCCCACTCACTGTGCCCGCTCACTGTGCCTGTCCACTGTGCCTGTCCACTGTGCCCGCTCACTGTGCCCGCTCACTGTGCCCGCTCACTGTGCCTGTCCACTGTGCCCGCTCACTGTGCCTGTCCACTGTGCCCGCTCACTGTGCCTGTCCACTGTGCCCGCTCACTGTGCCCGTTCACTTGCCTGTCCACTGTGCCTGCTCACTGTGCCTGTCCACTGTGCCCGCTCACTGTGCCTGTCCACTGTGCCCGCTCACTCTGCCCGCTTACTGTGGCTGTCCACTGTGCCCGCTCACTGTGCCTGTCCACTGTGCCCGCTCACTGTGCCCGCTCACTGTGCCTGTCCACTGTGCCCGCTCACTGTGCCCGCTCACTGTGCCCACTCACTGTGCCCACTCACTGTGCCCGCTCACTGTGCCTGCTCACTGAGCCTGTCCACTGTGCCCGCTCACTGTGCCCGCTCACTGTGCCTGTCCACTGTGCCTGCTCACTGTGCCTGCTCACTGTGCCCGCTCACTGTGCCCACACACTATGCCTGTCCACTGTGCCCGCTCACTGTGCCCACTCACTTGGCCTGTCCACTGTGACCGCTCACTGTGCCCGCTCAATGTGCCTGTCCACTGTGCCTGTCCACTGTGCCCGCTCACTCTGCCTGCTCACTGTGCCTGTCCACTGTGCCCACTCACTTTGCCTGTCCACTGTGACCGCTCACTGTGACCGCTCAATGTGCCTGTCCACTGTGTCTGTCCACTGTGCCCGCTCACTGTGCCTGCTCAATGTGCCTGCTCACTGTGCCCGCTCACTGTGCCTGTCCACTGTCCCCGCTCACTGTGCCTGTCCACTGTGCCTGTCCACTGTGCCTGCCACTGTGCCCGCTCACTGTGCCCGCTCACTGTGCCTGTCCACTGTGCCCGCTCACTGTGCCTGCTCACTGTGCCTGTCCACTGTGCCAGCTCACTGTGCCTGTCCACAGTGCCCGCTCACTGTGACTGTCCACTGTGCCTGTCCACTGTGCCTGCTCACTGTGCCCGCTCACTGTGCCTGTCCACTGTGCCCGCTCACTGTGCCCACTCACTGTGCCCGCTCACTGTGCCCGCTCACTGTGCCTGTCCACTGTGCCCGCTCACTGTGCCCGCTCACTGTGCCCGCTCACTGTGCACATTCACTGTGCCTGCTCACTGTGCCCACTCACTGTGCCTGTCCACTGTGCCTGTCCACTGTGCCTGCACACTGTGCCCGCTCACTGTGCCTGCTCAATGTGCCTGCTCACTGTGCCCGCTCACTGTGCCTGTCCACTGTGCCTGTCCACTGTGCCCGCTCACTGTATCCGCTCACTGTGCCCGCTCACTGTGCCTGTCCACTGTGCCCACTCACTGTGCCCGCTCACTGTGCCTGTCCACTGTGCCCGCTCACTGTGCCTGCTCACTGTGCCCGCTCACTGTGCCCGCTCACTGTGCCCACTCACTGAGCCTGTCCACTGTGCCCGCTCACTGTGCCCGCTCACTGTGCCTGTCCACTGTGCCTGTCCACTGTGCCCGCTCACTGTGCCCACTCACTGTGCCCGCTCACTGTGCACACTCCCTGTGCCACTCCACTGTGCCTGTCCACTGTGCCCGCACACTGTGCCCACACACTGTGCCTGCTCACTGTGCCCGCTCACTGTGCCCGCTCACTGTGCCTGTACACTGTGCCTGTCCACTGTGCCTGCTCACTGTGCCCGCTCACTGTGCCCGCTCACTGTGCCTGTCCACTGTGCCCGCTCACTGTGCCCGCTCACTGTGCCTGTCCACTGTGCCTGTCCACTGTGCCTGTCCACTGTGCCTGCTCACTGTGCCCGCTCACTGTGCCCGCTCACTGTGCCTGTCCACTGTGCCCGCTCACTGTGCCCGCTCACTGTGCCTGTCCACTGTGCCTGTCCACTGTGCCTGTCCACTGTGCCTGTTCACTGTGCCTGTCCACTGTGCCTGTCCACTGTGCCTTTCCATTGTGCCCGCTCACACTGCCCGCTCACTGTGCCCGCTCACTGTGCCCGCTCACTGTGCCCGCTCACTGTGCCCACTCACTGTGCCCGCTCACTGTGCCTGTCCACTGTGCCTGTCCACTGTGCCCGCTCACTGTGCCCGCTCACTGTGCCCGCTCACTGTGCCTGTCCACTGTGCCCGCTCACTGTTCCTGTCCACTGTGCCCGCTCACTGTGCCAGTCCACTGTGCCCGCTCACTGTGCCCGTTCACTTGCCTGTCCACTGTGCCTGCTCACTGTGCCTGTCCACTGTGCCCGCTCAATGTGCCTGTCCACTGTGCCCGCTCACTCTGCCCGCTCACTGTGGCTGTCCACTGTGCCCGCTCACTGTGCCTGTCCACTGTGCCCGCTCACTGTGCCCGCTCACTGTGCCTGTCCACTGTGCCCGCTCACTGTGCCCGCTCACTGTGCCCACTCACTGTGCCCACTCACTGCGCCCGCTCACTGTGCCTGCTCACTGAGCCTGTCCACTGTGCCCGCTCACTGTGCCCGCTCACTGTGCCTGTCCACTGTGCCTGTCCACTGTGCCCACTCACTGTGCCCACTCACTGTGCCTGTCCACTGTGCCTGTCCACTGTGCCCGCTCACTGTGCCTGCTCACTGTGCCCGCTCACTGTGCCTGTCCACTGTGCCCGCTCACTGTGCCCGCTCACTGTGCCTGTCCACTGTGCCCGCTCACTGTGCCTGCTCACTGTGCCCGCTCACTGTGCCCGCTCACTGTGCCCGCTCACTGTGCCTGTCCACAGTGCCTGTCCACTGTGCCCGCTCACTGTGCCCACTCTCTGTGCCCACTCACTGTGCCCACTCACTGTGCCCGCTCACTGTCCCTGTCCACTGTGCCTGTCCACTGTGCCCGCTCACTGTGCCCGCTCACTGTGCCTGTCCACTGTGCCTGTCCACTGTGCCCGCTCACTGTGCCCGCTCACTGTGCCCGCTCACTGTGCCCGCTCACTGTGCCTGTCCACTGTGCCCGCTCACTGTGCCTGTCCACTGTGCCCGCTCACTGTGCCTGTCCACTGTGCCCGCTCACTGTGCCCACTCACTGTGCCCTCTCACTGTGCCCACTCACTGTGCCTGTCCACTGTGCCCGCTCACTGTGCCTGTCTACTGTGCCCGCTCTCTGTGCCTGTCCACTGTGCCTGTCCACTGTGCCTGCCACTGTGCCCGCTCACTGTGCCCGCTCACTGTGCCTGTCCACTGTGCCCGCTCACTGTGCCTGCTCACTGTGCCTGTCCACTGTGCCAGCTCACTGTGCCTGTCCACTGTGTCCGCTCACTGTGACTGTCCACTGTGCCTGTCCACTGTGCCCGCTCACTGTGCCCGCTCACTGTGCCTGTCCACTGTGCCCGCTCACTGTGCCCACTCACTGTGCCCGCTCACTGTGCCCGCTCACTGTGCCTGTCCACTGTGCCCGCTCACTGTGCCCGCTCACTGTGCACATTCACTGTGCCTGCTCACTGTGCCCACTCACTGTGCCTGTCCACTGTGCCTGTCCACTGTGCCTGCACACTGTGCCCGCTCACTGTGCCTGCTCAATTAGCCTGCTCACTGTACCCGCTCACTGTGCCTGTCCACTGTGCCCTCTCACTGTGCCTGTCCACTGTGCCTGTCCACTGTGCCTGCCACTGTGCCCGCTCACTGTGCCCGCTCACTGTGCCTGTCCACTGTGCCCGCTCACTGTGCCTGCTCACTGTGCCTGTCCACTGTGCCAGCTCACTGTGCCTGTCCACAGTGCCCGCTCACTGTGACTGTCCACTGTGCCTGTCCACTGTGCCCGCTCACTGTGCCCGCTCACTGTGCCTGTCCACTGTGCCCGCTCACTGTGCCCACTCACTGTGCCCGCTCTCTGTGCCCGCTCACTGTGCCTGTCCACTGTGCCCGCTCACTGTGCCCGCTCACTGTGCCCGCTCACTGTGCACATTCACTGTGCCTGCTCACTGTGCCCACTCACTGTGCCTGTCCACTGTGCCTGTCCACTGTGCCTGCACACTGTGCCCGCTCACTGTGCCTGCTCAATGTGCCTGCTCACTTTGCCCGCTCACTGTGCCTGTCCACTGTGCCTGTCCACTGTGCCCGCTCACTGTATCCGCTCACTGTGCCCGCTCACTGTGCCTGTCCACTGTGCCCACTCACTGTGCCCGCTCACTGTGCCTGTCCACTGTGCCCGCTCACTGTGACTGCTCACTGTGCCTGCTCACTGTGCCCGCTCACTGTGCCCACTCACTGAGCCTGTCCACTGTGCCCGCTCACTGTGCCCGCTCACTGTGCCTGTCCACTGTGCCTGTCCACTGTGCCCGCTCACTGTGCCCACTCACTGTGCCCGCTCGCTGTGCCCACTCACTGTGCCTGTCCACTGTGCCTGTCCACTGTGCCCGCACACTGTGCCCACTCTCTGTGCCTGCTCACTGTGCCCGCTCACTGTGCCCGCTCACTGTGCCTGTACACTGTGCCTGTCCACTGTGCCTGCTCACTGTGCCCGCTCACTGTGCCCGCTCACTGTGCCTGTCCACTGTGCCCGCTCACTGTGCCCGCTCACTGTGCCTGTCCACTGTGCCTGTCCACTGTGCCTGTCCACTGTGCCTGCTCACTGTGCCCGCTCACTGTGCCCACTCACTGTGCCTGTCCACTGTGCCCACTCACTGTGCCCGCTCACTGTGCCTGTCCACTGTGCCCGCTCACTGTGCCTGTCCACTGTGCCCGCTCACTGTGCCCGCTCACTGTGCCTGTCCACTGTGCCTGCTCACTGTGCCTGTCCACTGTGCCCGTTCACTGTGCCCGCTCACTGTGCCTGTCCACTGTGCCCACTCACTTTGCCCACTCACTGTGCCTGTCCACTGTGCCCGCTCACTGTGCCTGTCCACTGTGCCCGCTCACTGTGCCCGCTCACTGTGCCAGTCCACTGTGCCCGCTCACTGTGCCCGCTCACTGTGCCCACTCACTGAGCCCACTCACTGTGCACGCTCACTGTGCCCGCTCACTGAGCCTGTCCACTGTGCCCGCTCACTGTGCCCACTCACTGTGCCCTCTCACTGTGCCCACTCACTGTGCCTGTCCACTGTGCCCGCTCACTGTGCCTGTCCACTGTGCCCGCTCACTGTGCCTGTCCACTGTGCCTGTCCACTGTGCCTGTCCACTGTGCCCACTCACTGTGCCTGCTCACTGTGCCTGTCCACTGTGCCCGCTCACTGTGCCCGCTCACTGTGCCTGCTCACTGTGCCCGCTCAATGTGCCTGTACACTGTGCCTGTCCACTGTGCCCGCTCACTGTGCCCACTCACTGTGCCTGTCCACTGAGCCCGCTCACTGTGCCCGCTCACTGTGCCTGCTCACTGTGCCCGCTCACTGTGCCTGTCCACTGTGCCTGTCCACTGTGCCCGCTGACTGTGACCACTCACTGTGCCTGTCCACTGTGCCCGCTCACTGTGCCTGTCCACTGTGCCCGCTCACTGTGCCTGTCCACTTTTCCCGCTCACTGTGCCTGTCCACTGTGCCTGTCCACTGTGCCCGCTCACTGTGCCTGTCCACTGTGCCTGTCCACTGCGCCCGCTCACTGTGCCCGCTCACTGTGCCTGCTCACTAAGCCCGCTCACTGTGCCCGCTCACTGTGCCTGTCCACTGTGCCTGCTCACTGTGACTGTTCACAGTGCCCACTCACTGTGCCTGCTCACTGTGCCCGCTCACTGTGCCCCTCACTGTGCCCCCTCACTGTGCCCACTCATTGTGCCCACTCACTGTCCCTGTCCACTGTGCCCGCTCACTGTGCCTGTCCACTGTGCCCGCTCACTGTGCCCGTTCACTGTGCCTGCTCACTGTGCCTGCTCACTGTGCCTGTCCACTGTGCCTGTCCACTGTGCCTGTCAACTGTGCCTATTCACTGAGCCTGTCCACTGTGCCTGTCCACTGTGCCTGTCCACTGTGCCCGCTCACTGTGCCCGCTCACTGTGCCCACTCACTGTGCCCGCTCACTGTGCCTGTCCACTGTGCCTGTCCACTGTGCCTGTCCACTGTGCCTGCTCACTGTGCCCGCTCACTGTGCCCGCTCACTGTGACTGTCCACTGTGCCCGCTCACTGTGCCCGCTCACTGTGCCTGTCCACTGTGCCCGCTCACTGTGCCTGTCCACTGTGCCCGCTCACTGTGCCCGCTCACTGTGCCTGTCCACTGTGCCTGCTCACTGTGCCTGTCCTCTGAGCCCGCTCACTGTGCCCGCTCACTGTGCCTGTCCACTGTGCCCGCTCACTGTGCCCGCTCTCTGTGCCTGTCCACTGTGCCCGCTCACTGTGCCCGTCCACTGTGCCCGCTCACTGTGCCCGCTCACTGTGCCTGTCCACTGTGCCCGCTCACTGTGCCCACTCACTGTGCCCGCTCACTGTGCCCACTCACTGTGCCCACTCACTGTGCCCACTCACTGAGCCTGTCCACTGTGCCCGCTCACTGTGCCCGGTAACTGTGCCTGTCCACTGTGCCTGTCCACTGTGCCCGCTCACTGTGCCCACTCACTGTGCCCGCTCACTGTGCACATTCACTGTGCCCACTCACTGTGCCCGCTCACTGTGCCTGTCCACTGTGCCTGTCCACTGTGCCCGCTCACTGAGCCCGCTCACTGTGCCCGCTCACTGTGCCTGTCCACTGTGCCTGCTCACTGTGCCCGCTCACTGTGCCTGTCCACTGTGCCCACTCACTGTGCCTGCTCACTGTGCCCACTCACTGTGCCCACTCACTGTGCCCGCTCACTGAGCCTGTCCACTGTGCCCGCTCACTGTGCCCGCTCACTGTGCCTGTCCACAGTGCCTGTCCACTGAGCCCGCTCACTGTGCCCGCTCACTGTGCCCACTCACTGTGCCCACTCACTGTGCCCGCTCACTGTGCCCGCTCACTGTGCCTGTCCACTGTGCCTGTCCACTGTGCCTGCACACTGTGCCCGCTCACTGTGCCTGCTCACTGTGCCCGCTCACTGTGCCCGCTCACTGTGCCTGTCCACTGTGCCTGTCCACAGTGCCCGCTCACTGTGCCTGCTCACTGTGCCCGCTCACTGTGCCCACTCACTGTGCCTGTCCACTGTGCCCGCTCACTGTGCCTGTCCACTGTGCCTGTCCACTGTGCCTGTCCACTGTGCCCGCTCACTGTGCCTGCTCACTGTGCCTGTCCACTGTGCCCGCTCACTGTGCCCGCTCACTGTGCCTGTCCACTGTGCCAGCTCACTGTGCCTTTCAACTGAGCCCGCTCACTGTGACGGTCCACTGTGCCTGTCCACTGTGCCTGCCACTGTGCCCGCTCACTGTGCCCGCTCACTGTGCCTGTCCACTGTGCCCGCTCACTGTGCCTGCTCACTGTGCCTGTCCACTGTGCCAGCTCACTGTGCCTGTCCACTGTGTCCGCTCACTGTGACTGTCCACTGTGCCTGTCCACTGTGCCCGCTCACTGTGCCCGCTCACTGTGCCTGTCCACTGTGCCCGCTCACTGTGCCCACTCACTGTGCCCGCTCACTGTGCCCGCTCACTGTGCCTGTCCACTGTGCCCGCTCACTGTGCCCGCTCACTGTGCACATTCACTGTGCCTGCTCACTGTGCCCACTCACTGTGCCTGTCCACTGTGCCTGTCCACTGTGCCTGCACACTGTGCCCGCTCACTGTGCCTGCTCAATTAGCCTGCTCACTGTACCCGCTCACTGTGCCTGTCCACTGTGCCCTCTCACTGTGCCTGTCCACTGTGCCTGTCCACTGTGCCTGCCACTGTGCCCGCTCACTGTGCCCGCTCACTGTGCCTGTCCACTGTGCCCGCTCACTGTGCCTGCTCACTGTGCCTGTCCACTGTGCCAGCTCACTGTGCCTGTCCACAGTGCCCGCTCACTGTGACTGTCCACTGTGCCTGTCCACTGTGCCCGCTCACTGTGCCCGCTCACTGTGCCTGTCCACTGTGCCCGCTCACTGTGCCCACTCACTGTGCCCGCTCTCTGTGCCCGCTCACTGTGCCTGTCCACTGTGCCCACTCACTGTGCCCGCTCACTGTGCCCGCTCACTGTGCACATTCACTGTGCCTGCTCACTGTGCCCACTCACTGTGCCTGTCCACTGTGCCTGTCCACTGTGCCTGCACACTGTGCCCGCTCACTGTGCCTGCTCAATGTGCCTGCTCACTTTGCCCGCTCACTGTGCCTGTCCACTGTGCCTGTCCACTGTGCCCGCTCACTGTATCCGCTCACTGTGCCCGCTCACTGTGCCTGTCCACTGTGCCCACTCACTGTGCCCGCTCACTGTGCCTGTCCACTGTGCCCGCTCACTGTGACTGCTCACTGTGCCTGCTCACTGTGCCCGCTCACTGTGCCCACTCACTGAGCCTGTCCACTGTGCCCGCTCACTGTGCCCGCTCACTGTGCCTGTCCACTGTGCCTGTCCACTGTGCCCGCTCACTGTGCCCACTCACTGTGCCCGCTCGCTGTGCCCACTCACTGTGCCTGTCCACTGTGCCTGTCCACTGTGCCCGCACACTGTGCCCACTCTCTGTGCCTGCTCACTGTGCCCGCTCACTGTGCCCGCTCACTGTGCCTGTACACTGTGCCTGTCCACTGTGCCTGCTCACTGTGCCCGCTCACTGTGCCCGCTCACTGTGCCTGTCCACTGTGCCCGCTCACTGTGCCCGCTCACTGTGCCTGTCCACTGTGCCTGTCCACTGTGCCTGTCCACTGTGCCTGCTCACTGTGCCCGCTCACTGTGCCCACTCACTGTGCCTGTCCACTGTGCCCACTCACTGTGCCCGCTCACTGTGCCTGTCCACTGTGCCCGCTCACTGTGCCTGTCCACTGTGCCCGCTCACTGTGCCCGCTCACTGTGCCTGTCCACTGTGCCTGCTCACTGTGCCTGTCCACTGTGCCCGTTCACTGTGCCCGCTCACTGTGCCTGTCCACTGTGCCCACTCACTTTGCCCACTCACTGTGCCTGTCCACTGTGCCCGCTCACTGTGCCTGTCCACTGTGCCCGCTCACTGTGCCCGCTCACTGTGCCTGTCCACTGTGCCCGCTCACTGTGCCCGCTCACTGTGCCCACTCACTGAGCCCACTCACTGTGCACGCTCACTGTGCCCGCTCACTGAGCCTGTCCACTGTGCCCGCTCACTGTGCCCACTCACTGTGCCCTCTCACTGTGCCCACTCACTGTGCCTGTCCACTGTGCCCGCTCACTGTGCCTGTCCACTGTGCCCGCTCACTGTGCCTGTCCACTGTGCCTGTCCACTGTGCCTGTCCACTGTGCCCACTCACTGTGCCTGCTCACTGTGCCTGTCCACTGTGCCCGCTCACTGTGCCCGCTCACTGTGCCTGCTCACTGTGCCCGCTCAATGTGCCTGTACACTGTGCCTGTCCACTGTGCCCGCTCACTGTGCCCACTCACTGTGCCTGTCCACTGAGCCCGCTCACTGTGCCCGCTCACTGTGCCTGCTCACTGTGCCCGCTCACTGTGCCTGTCCACTGTGCCTGTCCACTGTGCCCGCTGACTGTGACCACTCACTGTGCCTGTCCACTGTGCCCGCTCACTGTGCCTGTCCACTGTGCCCGCTCACTGTGCCTGTCCACTTTTCCCGCTCACTGTGCCTGTCCACTGTGCCTGTCCACTGTGCCCGCTCACTGTGCCTGTCCACTGTGCCTGTCCACTGCGCCCGCTCACTGTGCCCGCTCACTGTGCCTGCTCACTAAGCCCGCTCACTGTGCCCGCTCACTGTGCCTGTCCACTGTGCCTGCTCACTGTGACTGTTCACAGTGCCCACTCACTGTGCCTGCTCACTGTGCCCGCTCACTGTGCCCCTCACTGTGCCCCCTCACTGTGCCCACTCATTGTGCCCACTCACTGTCCCTGTCCACTGTGCCCGCTCACTGTGCCTGTCCACTGTGCCCGCTCACTGTGCCCGTTCACTGTGCCTGCTCACTGTGCCTGCTCACTGTGCCTGTCCACTGTGCCTGTCCACTGTGCCTGTCAACTGTGCCTATTCACTGAGCCTGTCCACTGTGCCTGTCCACTGTGCCTGTCCACTGTGCCCGCTCACTGTGCCCGCTCACTGTGCCCACTCACTGTGCCCGCTCACTGTGCCTGTCCACTGTGCCTGTCCACTGTGCCTGTCCACTGTGCCTGCTCACTGTGCCCGCTCACTGTGCCCGCTCACTGTGCCTGTTCACTGTGCCCGCTCACTGTGCCCGCTCACTGTGCCTGTCCACTGTGCCCGCTCACTGTGCCTGTCCACTGTGCCCGCTCACTGTGCCCGCTCACTGTGCCTGTCCACTGTGCCTGCTCACTGTGCCTGTCCTCTGAGCCCGCTCACTGTGCCCGCTCACTGTGCCTGTCCACTGTGCCCGCTCACTGTGCCCGCTCTCTGTGCCTGTCCACTGTGCCCGCTCACTGTGCCCGTCCACTGTGCCCGCTCACTGTGCCCGCTCACTGTGCCTGTCCACTGTGCCCGCTCACTGTGCCCACTCACTGTGCCCGCTCACTGTGCCCACTCACTGTGCCCACTCACTGTGCCCACTCACTGAGCCTGTCCACTGTGCCCGCTCACTGTGCCCGGTAACTGTGCCTGTCCACTGTGCCTGTCCACTGTGCCCGCTCACTGTGCCCACTCACTGTGCCCGCTCACTGTGCACATTCACTGTGCCCGCTCACTGTGCCCGCTCACTGTGCCTGTCCACTGTGCCTGTCCACTGTGCCCGCTCACTGAGCCCGCTCACTGTGCCCGCTCACTGTGCCTGTCCACTGTGCCTGCTCACTGTGCCCGCTCACTGTGCCTGTCCACTGTGCCCACTCACTGTGCCTGCTCACTGTGCCCACTCACTGTGCCCACTCACTGTGCCCGCTCACTGAGCCTGTCCACTGTGCCCGCTCACTGTGCCCGCTCACTGTGCCTGTCCACAGTGCCTGTCCACTGAGCCCGCTCACTGTGCCCGCTCACTGTGCCCACTCACTGTGCCCACTCACTTTGCCCGCTCACTGTGCCCGCTCACTGTGCCTGTCCACTGTGCCTGTCCACTGTGCCTGCACACTGTGCCCGCTCACTGTGCCTGCTCACTGTGCCCGCTCACTGTGCCCGCTCACTGTGCCTGTCCACTGTGCCTGTCCACAGTGCCCGCTCACTGTGCCTGCTCACTGTGCCCGCTCACTGTGCCCACTCACTGTGCCTGTCCACTGTGCCCGCTCACTGTGCCTGTCCACTGTGCCTGTCCACTGTGCCTGTCCACTGTGCCCGCTCACTGTGCCTGCTCACTGTGCCTGTCCACTGTGCCCGCTCACTGTGCCCGCTCACTGTGCCTGTCCACTGTGCCAGCTCACTGTGCCTTTCAACTGAGCCCGCTCACTGTGACGGTCCACTGTGCCTGTCCACTGTGCCCGCTCACTGTGCCCGCTCACTTTGCCTGTCCACTGTGCCCGCTCAATGTGCCCACTCACTGTGCCCACTCACTGTGCCTGTCCACTGTGCCCGCTCACTGTGCCTGTCCACTGTGCCTGTCCACTGTGCCTGTCCACTGTGCCCGCTCACTGTGCCTGCTCACTGTGCCTGTCCACTGTGCCCGCTCACTGTGCCCGCTCACTGTGCCTGTCGACTGTGCCCGCTCACTGTGCCTGTCTACTGTGCCCGCTCACTGTGCCTGTCCACTGTGCCTGTCCACTGTGCCTGCCACTGTGCCCGCTCACTGTGCCCGCTCACTGTGCCTGTCCACTGTGCCCGCTCACTGTGCCTGCTCACTGTGCCTGTCCACTGTGCCAGCTCACTGTGCCTGTCCACTGTGTCCGCTCACTGTGACTGTCCACTGTGCCTGTCCACTGTGCCCGCTCACTGTGCCCGCTCACTGTGCCTGTCCACTGTGCCCGCTCACTGTGCCCACTCACTGTGCCCGCTCACTGTGCCCGCTCACTGTGCCTGTCCACTGTGCCCGCTCACTGTGCCCGCTCACTGTGCACATTCACTGTGCCTGCTCACTGTGCCCACTCACTGTGCCTGTCCACTGTGCCTGTCCACTGTGCCTGCACACTGTGCCCGCTCACTGTGCCTGCTCAATTAGCCTGCTCACTGTACCCGCTCACTGTGCCTGTCCACTGTGCCCGCTCACTGTGCCTGTCCACTGTGCCTGTCCACTGTGCCTGCCACTGTGCCCGCTCACTGTGCCCGCTCACTGTGCCTGTCCACTGTGCCCGCTCACTGTGCCTGCTCACTGTGCCTGTCCACTGTGCCAGCTCACTGTGCCTGTCCACAGTGCCCGCTCACTGTGACTGTCCACTGTGCCTGTCCACTGTGCCCGCTCACTGTGCCCGCTCACTGTGCCTGTCCACTGTGCCCGCTCACTGTGCCCACTCACTGTGCCCGCTCTCTGTGCCCGCTCACTGTGCCTGTCCACTGTGCCCGCTCACTGTGCCCGCTCACTGTGCACATTCACTGTGCCTGCTCACTGTGCCCACTCACTGTGCCCGCTCACTGTGCCCGCTCACTGTGCCTGTCCACTGTGCCCGCTCACTGTGCCCGCTCACTGTGCACATTCACTGTGCCTGCTCACTGTGCCCACTCACTGTGCCTGTCCACTGTGCCTGTCCACTGTGCCTGCACACTGTGCCCGCTCACTGTGCCTGCTCAATTAGCCTGCTCACTGTACC
This sequence comes from Carcharodon carcharias, assembly GCF_017639515.1. Classification (NCBI taxonomy): domain Eukaryota; kingdom Metazoa; phylum Chordata; class Chondrichthyes; order Lamniformes; family Lamnidae; genus Carcharodon; species Carcharodon carcharias. The sequence continues at coordinate 9,687,189 of NC_054478.1, read as the reverse complement.
CGCTCACTGTGCCTGTCCACTGTGCCCGCTCACTGTGCCTGTCCACTGTGCCTGTCCACTGTGCCTGCCACTGTGCCCGCTCACTGTGCCCGCTCACTGTGCCTGTCCACTGTGCCCGCTCACTGTGCCTGCTCACTGTGCCTGTCCACTGTGCCAGCTCACTGTGCCTGTCCACAGTGCCCGCTCACTGTGACTGTCCACTGTGCCTGTCCACTGTGCCCGCTCACTGTGCCCGCTCACTGTGCCTGTCCACTGTGCCCGCTCACTGTGCCCACTCACTGTGCCCGCTCTCTGTGCCCGCTCACTGTGCCTGTCCACTGTGCCCGCTCACTGTGCCCGCTCACTGTGCCCGCTCACTGTGCACATTCACTGTGCCTGCTCACTGTGCCCACTCACTGTGCCTGTCCACTGTGCCTGTCCACTGTGCCTGCACACTGTGCCCGCTCACTGTGCCTGCTCAATGTGCCTGCTCACTGTGCCCGCTCACTGTGCCTGTCCACTGTGCCTGTCCACTGTGCCCGCTCACTGTATCCGCTCACTGTGCCCGCTCACTGTGCCTGTCCACTGTGCCCACTCACTGTGCCCGCTCACTGTGCCTGTCCACTGTGCCCGCTCACTGTGACTGCTCACTGTGCCTGCTCACTGTGCCCGCTCACTGTGCCCACTCACTGAGCCTGTCCACTGTGCCCGCTCACTGTGCCCGCTCACTGTGCCTGTCCACTGTGCCTGTCCACTGTGCCCGCTCACTGTGCCCACTCACTGTGCCCGCTCGCTGTGCACACTCACTGTGCCTGTCCACTGTGCCTGTCCACTGTGCCCGCACACTGTGCCCACTCTCTGTGCCTGCTCACTGTGCCCGCTCACTGTGCCCGCTCACTGTGCCTGTACACTGTGCCTGTCCACTGTGCCTGCTCACTGTGCACGCTCACTGTGCCCGCTCACTGTGCCTGTCCACTGTGCCCGCTCACTGTGCCCGCTCACTGTGCCTGTCCACTGTGCCTGTCCACTGTGCCTGTCCACTGTGCCTGCTCACTGTGCCCGCTCACTGTGCCCACTCACTGTGCCTGTCCACTGTGCCCACTCACTGTGCCCGCTCACTGTGCCTGTCCACTGTGCCCGCTCACTGTGCCTGTCCACTGTGCCCGCTCACTGTGCCCGCTCACTGTGCCTGTCCACTGTGCCTGCTCACTGTGCCTGTCCACTGTGCCCGTTCACTGTGCCCGCTCACTGTGCCTGTCCACTGTGCCCACTCACTTTGCCCACTCACTGTGCCTGTCCACTGTGCCCGCTCACTGTGCCTGTCCACTGTGCCCGCTCACTGTGCCCGCTCACTGTGCCTGTCCACTGTGCCCGCTCACTGTGCCCGCTCACTGTGCCCACTCACTGAGCCCACTCACTGTGCACGCTCACTGTGCCCGCTCACTGAGCCTGTCCACTGTGCCCGCTCACTGTGCCCACTCACTGTGCCCTCTCACTGTGCCCACTCACTGTGCCTGTCCACTGTGCCCGCTCACTGTGCCTGTCCACTGTGCCCGCTCACTGTGCCTGTCCACTGTGCCTGTCCACTGTGCCTGTCCACTGTGCCCACTCACTGTGCCTGCTCACTGTGCCTGTCCACTGTGCCCGCTCACTGTGCCCGCTCACTGTGCCTGCTCACTGTGCCCGCTCAATGTGCCTGTACACTGTGCCTGTCCACTGTGCCCGCTCACTGTGCCCACTCACTGTGCCTGTCCACTGAGCCCGCTCACTGTGCCCGCTCACTGTGCCCGCTCACTGTGCCTGCTCACTGTGCCCGCTCACTGTGCCTGTCCACTGTGCCTGTCCACTGTGCCCGCTGACTGTGACCACTCACTGTGCCTGTCCACTGTGCCCGCTCACTGTGCCTGTCCACTGTGCCCGCTCACTGTGCCTGTCCACTTTTCCCGCTCACTGTGCCTGTCCACTGTGCCTGTCCACTGTGCCCGCTCACTGTGCCTGTCCACTGTGCCTGTCCACTGCGCCCGCTCACTGTGCCCGCTCACTGTGCCTGCTCACTAAGCCCGCTCACTGTGCCCGCTCACTGTGCCTGTCCACTGTGCCTGCTCACTGTGACTGTTCACAGTGCCCACTCACTGTGCCTGCTCACTGTGCCCGCTCACTGTGCCCCTCACTGTGCCCCCTCACTGTGCCCACTCATTGTGCCCACTCACTGTCCCTGTCCACTGTGCCCGCTCACTGTGCCTGTCCACTGTGCCCGCTCACTGTGCCCGTTCACTGTGCCTGCTCACTGTGCCTGCTCACTGTGCCTGTCCACTGTGCCTGTCCACTGTGCCTGTCAACTGTGCCTATTCACTGAGCCTGTCCACTGTGCCTGTCCACTGTGCCTGTCCACTGTGCCCGCTCACTGTGCCCGCTCACTGTGCCCACTCACTGTGCCCGCTCACTGTGCCTGTCCACTGTGCCTGTCCACTGTGCCTGTCCACTGTGCCTGCTCACTGTGCCCGCTCACTGTGCCCGCTCACTGTGACTGTCCACTGTGCCCGCTCACTGTGCCCGCTCACTGTGCCTGTCCACTGTGCCCGCTCACTGTGCCTGTCCACTGTGCCCGCTCACTGTGCCCGCTCACTGTGCCTGTCCACTGTGCCTGCTCACTGTGCCTGTCCTCTGAGCCCGCTCACTGTGCCCGCTCACTGTGCCTGTCCACTGTGCCCGCTCACTGTGCCCGCTCTCTGTGCCTGTCCACTGTGCCCGCTCACTGTGCCCGTCCACTGTGCCCGCTCACTGTGCCCGCTCACTGTGCCTGTCCACTGTGCCCGCTCACTGTGCCCACTCACTGTGCCCGCTCACTGTGCCCACTCACTGTGCCCACTCACTGTGCCCACTCACTGAGCCTGTCCACTGTGCCCGCTCACTGTGCCCGGTAACTGTGCCTGTCCACTGTGCCTGTCCACTGTGCCCGCTCACTGTGCCCACTCACTGTGCCCGCTCACTGTGCACATTCACTGTGCCCGCTCACTGTGCCGCTCACTGTGCCTGTCCACTGTGCCTGTCCACTGTGCCCGCTCACTGAGCCCGCTCACTGTGCCCGCTCACTGTGCCTGTCCACTGTGCCTGCTCACTGTGCCCGCTCACTGTGCCTGTCCACTGTGCCCACTCACTGTGCCTGCTCACTGTGCCCACTCACTGTGCCCACTCACTGTGCCCGCTCACTGAGCCTGTCCACTGTGCCCGCTCACTGTGCCCGCTCACTGTGCCTGTCCACAGTGCCTGTCCACTGAGCCCGCTCACTGTGCCCGCTCACTGTGCCCACTCACTGTGCCCACTCACTGTGCCCGCTCACTGTGCCCGCTCACTGTGCCTGTCCACTGTGCCTGTCCACTGTGCCTGCACACTGTGCCCGCTCACTGTGCCTGCTCACTGTGCCCGCTCACTGTGCCCGCTCACTGTGCCTGTCCACTGTGCCTGTCCACAGTGCCCGCTCACTGTGCCTGCTCACTGTGCCCGCTCACTGTGCCCACTCACTGTGCCTGTCCACTGTGCCCGCTCACTGTGCCTGTCCACTGTGCCTGTCCACTGTGCCTGTCCACTGTGCCCGCTCACTGTGCCTGCTCACTGTGCCTGTCCACTGTGCCCGCTCACTGTGCCCGCTCACTGTGCCTGTCCACTGTGCCAGCTCACTGTGCCTTTCAACTGAGCCCGCTCACTGTGACGGTCCACTGTGCCTGTCCACTGTGCCCGCTCACTGTGCCCGCTCACTTTGCCTGTCCACTGTGCCCGCTCAATGTGCCCACTCACTGTGCCCACTCACTGTGCCCGCTCACTGTTCCTGTCCACTGTGCCCGCTCACTGTGCCCGCTCACTGTGCCTGTCCACTGTGCCTGTCCACTGTGCCCGCTCACTGTGCCCGCTCACTGTGCCTGTCCACTGTGCCCGCTCACTGTGCCCGCTCACTGTGCCCGCTCACTGTGCCCACTCACTGTGCCCGCTCACTGTGCCCACTCACTGAGCCTGTCCACTGTGCCCGCTCACTGTGCCCCCTCACTGTGCCTGTCCACTGTGCCTGTCCACTGTGCCCGCTCACTGTGCCCACTCACTGTGCCCGCTCACTGTGCACATTCACTGTGCCTGCTCACTGTGCCCGCTCACTTTGCCTGTCCACTGTGCCTGTCCACTGTGCCCGCACACTGTGCCCGCTCACTGTGCCTGCTCACTGTGCCCGCTCACTGTGCCCGCTCACTGTGCCTGTCCACTGTGCCTGTCCACTGTGCCCGCTCACTGTGCCTGCTCACTGTGCCCGCTCAATGTGCCTGTCCACTGTGCCTGTCCACTGTGCCGGCTCACTGTGCCCGCTCACTGTGCCTGTCCACTGTGCCCGCTCACTGTGCCTGCTCACTGTGCCCGCTCACTGTGCCCACTCACTGTGCCCACTCACTAAGCCTGTCCACTGTGCCCGCTCACTGTGCCCGCTCACTGTGCCTGTCCACAGTGCCTGTCCACTGAGCCCGCTCACTGTGCCCGCACACTGTGCCCACTCACTGTGCCCACTCACTGTGCCCGCTCACTGTGCCCGCTCACTGTGCCTGTCCACTGTGCCTGTCCACTGTGCCCGCACACTGTGCCCGCTCACTGTGCCCGCTCACTGTGCCCACTCACTGTGCTTGTCCACTGTGCCCGCTCACTGTGCCCGCTCACTGTGCCTGCTCACTGTGCCTGTCCACTCTGCCCGCTCACTGTGCCCGCTCACTGTGCCTGTCCACTGTGCCAGCTCACTGTGACTGTCCACTGAGCCCGCTCACTGTGACGGTCCACTGTGCCTGTCCACTGTGCCCGCTCACTGTGCCTGTCCACTGTGCCCGCTCACTGTGCCCACTCACTGTGCCTGCTCACTGTGCCCGCTCACTGTGCCTGTCCACTGTGCCCGCTCACTGTGCCCGCTCACTGTGCCTGTCCACTGTGCCTGTCCACTGTGCCCGCTCACTGTGCCCGCTCACTGTGCCTGTCCACTGTGCCCGCTCACTGTGCCTGTCCACTGTGCCCGCTCACTGTGCCCGTTCACTGTGCCCACTCACTGTGCCCGCTCACTGTGCCCGGTCACTGTGCCCCTCACTGTGCCCGCTCACTGTGCCCGCTCACTGTGCCCGCTCACTGTGCCTGTCCACTGTGCCTGCTCACTGTGCCTGTCCACTGTGCCCGCTCACTGTGCCCATTCACTGTGCCTGCTCACTGTGCCTGCTCACTGTGCCCGCTCACTGTGCCACCTCACTGTGCCTGCTCTCTGTGCCCGCTCACTGTGCCCGCTCACTGTGCCTGTCCACTGTGCCCACACACTGTGCCCGCTCACTGTGCCTGTCCACTGTGCCCACTCACTGTGCCCGCTCACTGTGCCTGCTCAGTGTGCCCGCTCACTGTGCCTGTCCACTGTGCCCACTCACTGTGCCTGTCCACTGTGCCTGTCCACTGTGCCTGTCCACTGTGCCCACTCACTGTGCCCGCTCACTGTGCCTGCTCACTGTGCCTGTCCACAGTGCCCACTCACTGTGCCTGCTCACTGTGCCCGCTCACTGTGCCCGCTCACTGTGCCCACTCACTGTCCCTGTCCACTGTGCCCGCTCATTGTGCCTGTCCACTATGCCCGCTCACTGTGCCCGCTCACTGTGCCCGCTCACTGTGCCTTTCCACTGTGCCCGCTCACTGTGCCCACTCACTGTGCCCGCTCACTGTGCCTGTCCACTGTGCCTGCTCACTGTGCCCGCTCACTGTGCCCGCTCACTGTGCCCACTCACTGTGCCTGTCCACTGTGCCCGCTCACTATGCCTGTCCACTGTGCCCGCTCACTGTGCCTGTCCACTGTGCACACTCACTGTGCCTGTCCACTGTGCCTGTCCACTGTGCCTGTCCACTGTGCCCGCTCACTGTGCCTGCTCACTGTGCCTGTCCACTGTGCCCGCTCACTGTGCCTGTCCACTGTGCCCGCTCACTGTGCCCACTCACTGTGCCCGCTCACTGTGCCTGCTCACTGTGCCTGTCCACTGTGCCCGCTCACTGTGCCCACTCACTGTGCCCAATCACTGTGCCCGCTCACTGTGCCTGTCCACTGTGCCCGCTCACTGTGTCCGCTCACTGTACCTGTCCAATGTGCCCGCTCACTGTGCCCACTCACTGTGCCTGTCCACCGTGCCCGCTCACTGTGCCCACTCACTGTGCCTGTCCACTGTGCCCACTCACTGTGCCCGCTCACTGTGCCTGCTCACTGTGCCCGCTCACTGTGCCTGTCCACTGAGCCCACTCACTGTGCCCGCTCACTGTGCCCGCTCACTGTGCCTGTCCACTGTGCCTCCTCACTGTGCCTGTCCACTGTGCCCGCTCACTGTGCCCGCTCACTGTGCCCACTCACTGTGCCTGTCCACTGAGCCCACTCACTGTGCCCGCTCACTGTGCCTGCTCACTGTGCCTGTCCACTGATCCCACTCACTGTGCCCGCTCACTGTGCCTGTCCACTGAGCCCACTCACTGTGCCCGCTCACTGTGCCCACTCACTGTGCCCAATCACTGTGCCTGTCCACTGAGCCCACTCAATCTGCCCGCTCACTGTGCCCGCTCACTGTGCCCGCTCACTGTGCCTGTCCACTGAGCCCACTCACTGTGCCCACTCACTGTGCCCGCTCACTGTGCCCGCTCACTGTGCCTGTCCACTGTACCTGTCCACTATGCCTGTCCACTGTGCCCGCTCACTGTGCCTGTCCTCTGTGCCCACTCACTCTGCCTGTCCACTGTGCCTGTCCACTGTGCCCGCTCACTGTGCCTGCTCACTGTGCCTGTCCACTGTGCCCACTCACTGTGCCCGCTCACTGTGCCTGTCCACTGTGCCCACTCACTGTGCCCACTCACTGTGCCTGTCAAATGTGCCGGTCACTGAGCCCGCTAACAGTGCCCGCTCACTGTGCCCAATCACTGTGCCCGCTCACTGTGCCCGCTGACTGTGCCTGTCCACTGTGCCTGCTCACTGTGACTGTCCACTGTGCCCGCTCACTGTGCCTGCTCACTGTGCCTGTCCACTGTGCCTGTCCACTGTGCCCGCTCACTGTGCCCACTCACTGTGCCCGCTCACTGTGCCTGTCCACTGTGCCTGTCCACTGTGCCCGCTCACTGTGCCCGCTCACTGTGCCTGTCCACTGTGCCTGGCCACTGTGCCCGCTCACTGTGCCTGTCCACTGTGCCCGCTCACTGTGCCCGCTCACTGTGCCTGTCCACTGTGCCTGTCCACTGTGCCCGCTCACTGTGCCTGCTCACTGTGCCTGTCCACTGTGCCCACTCACTGTGCCCACTCACTGTGCCTGCTCACTGTGCCCGCTCACTGTGCCTGCTCACTGTGCCTGTCCACTGTGCCCGCTCACTGTGCCTGCTCACTGTGCCTGCTGACTGTGCCTGTCCACTGTGCCTGTCCACTGTGCCTGTCCACTGTGCCCACTCACTGTGCCTGCTCACTGTGCCTGTCCACTGTGCCTGTCCACTGTGCCCGCTCTCTGTGCCTGCTCACTGTGCCTGTCCACTGTGCCTGTCCACTGTGCCTGTCCACTGTGCCCACTCACTGTGCCTGTCCACTGTGCCTGTCCACTGTGCCCGGTAACTGTGCCCGCTCACTGTGCCCGCTCACTTGCCTGTCCACTGTGCCTGTCCACTGTGCCTGCTCACTGTGCCTGTCCACTGTGCCTGTCCACTGTGCCTGTCCACTGTGCCTGTCCACTGTGCCCGCTCACTGTGCCTGTCCACTGTGTCTGTCCACTTTGCCTGTCCAGTGTGCCTGTCCACTGTGCCCGCTCACTGTGCCCGCTCACTGTGCCCACTCACTGTGCCTGTCCACTGTGCCCGCTCACTTTGCCTGCTCACTGTGCCTGTCCACTGTGCCCGCTCACTGTGAACGCTCACTGTGCCCGCTCACTGTGCCTGTCCACTGTGCCTGTGCACTGTGCCTGTCCACTGTGCCCGCTCAATGTGCCCACTCACTGTGCCCGCTCACTGTGCCTGTCCACTGTGCCTGTTCACTGTGCCTGTCCACTGTGCCTGTACACTGTGCCCGCTCACTGTGCCCGCTCACTGTGCCTGTCCACTGTGCCTGTCCACTGTGCCTGTCCACTGTGCCCGCTCACTGTGCCCGCTCACTGTGCCTGTCCACTGTGCCTGTCCACTGTGCCCGCTCACTGTGCCCGCTCACTGTGCCCGTGCATTGTGCCCACTCACTGTGCCCGCTCACTGTGCCTGTCCACTGTGCCCGCTCACTGTGCCTGCTCACTGTGCCCGCTCACTGTGCCTGCTCACTGTGCCTGCCCACTGTGCCTGTCCACTTTGCCTGTCCACTGTGCCTGTCCACTGTGCCTGTCCACTGTGCCTGTCCACTGTGCCCGATCACTGTGCCCGCTCACTGTGCCTGCTCACTGTGCTTGTCCACTGTGCCTGTCCACTTTGCCTGTCCACTGTGCCTGTCCACTGTGCCTGCTCACTGTGCCCGCTCACTGTGCCTGTCCACTGTGCCCGCTCACTGTGCCTGCTCACTGTGCCTGTCCACTGTGCCTCTCACTGTGCCCGCTCACTGTGCCCGCTCACTGTGCCTGTACACTGTGCCTGTCCACTGTGCCTGTCCACTGTGCCAGCTCACTGTGCCCGCTCACTGTGCCCACTCACTGTGCCCGCTCACTGTGATTGCTCACTGTGCCCGCTCACTGTGTCTGTCCACTGTGCCTGTCCACAATGCCTGTCCACTGTGCCCGCTCACTGTGCCCGCTCACTGTGCCTGTCCACTGTGCCCACTCACTGTGCCCGCTCACTGTGCCCACTCACTGTGCCCGCTCACTGTTCCTGTCCACTGTGCCTGTCCACTGTTCCGGTCCACTGTGCCCGCTCACTGTGCCCGCTCACTGTGCCTGTCCACTATGCCTGTCCACTGTGCCCGCTCACTGTGCCCGCTCACTGTGCCTGCTCACTGTGCCTGTCCACTGATCCCACTCACTGTGCCCGCTCACTGTGCCCGCTCACTGTGCCCACTCACTGTGCCCACTCACTGTGCCTGTCCACTGAGCCCACTCAATCTGCCCGCTCACTGTGCCCGCTCACTGTGCCCGCTCACTGTGCCTGTCCACTGAGCCCACTCACTGTGCCCACTCACTGTGCCCGCTCACTGTGCCCGCTCACTGTGCCTGTCCACTGTACCTGTCCACTATGCCTGTCCACTGTGCCCGCTCACTGTGCCCACTCACTGTGCCCACTCACTGTGCCTGTCCACTGAGCCCACTCAATCTGCCCGCTCACTGTGCCCGCTCACTGTGCCCGCTCACTGTGCCTGTCCACTGAGCCCACTCACTGTGCCCACTCACTGTGCCCGCTCACTGTGCCCGCTCACTGTGCCTGTCCACTGTACCTGTCCACTATGCCTGTCCACTGAGCCCACTCACTGTGCCCACTCACTGTGCCCGCTCACTGTGCCCGCTCACTGTGCCTGTCCACTGTGCCTGTCCACTGTGCCTGTCCACTGTGCCCACTCACTGTGCCCGCTCACTGTTCCTGTCCACTGTGCCTGTCCACTGTTCCGGTCCACTGTGCCCGCTCACTGTGCCCGCTCACTGTGCCTGTCCACTATGCCTGTCCACTGTGCCCGCTCACTGTGCCCACTCACTGTGCCCGCTCACTGTGCCTGCTCACTGTGCCCGCTCACTGTGCCTGTCCACTGTGCCTGTCCACTGTGCCTGTCCACTGTGCCCGCTCACTGTGCCTGTCCACTGTGCCCGTTCACTGTGCCCGCTCACTGTGACTGCTCACTGTGCCCGCTCACCATGCCCGCTCACTGTGCCCGCTCACTGTGCCCAGTCACTGTGCCTGTCCACTGTGCCCACTCACTGTGCCCGCTCACTGTGCCTGTCCACTGTGCCCGCTCACAGTGCCTGTCCACTGTGCCTGCTCACTGTGCCCGCTCACTGTGCCTGTCCACTGTGCCCGCTCACTGTGCCTGTCCACTGTGCCCGCTCACTGTGCCCACTCACTGTGCCCACTCACTGAACCCGCTCACTGTGCCTGTCCACTGTGCCTGTCCACTGTGCCGGCTCACTGTGCCCACTCAATGTGCCCACTCACTGTGCCCGCTCACTGTGACCGCTCACTGTGCCCGCTCACTGTGCCCGCTCACTGTGCCTGTCCACTGTGCCTGTCCACTGTGCCTGTCCACTGTGCCAGCTCACTGTGCCCGCTTACTGTGCCTGCTCACTGTGCCTGTCCACTGTGCCCACTCACTGTGCCCGCTCACTGTGCCTGCTCACGGTGCCCGCTCACTGTTCCTGTCCACTGTGCCCGCTCACTGTGCCTGTCCACTGTGCCTGCTCACTGTGCCTGTCCACTGTGCCTGTCCACTGTGCCTGTCCACTGTGCCTGTCCACTGTGCCCGCTCACTGTGCCTGTCCACTGTGTCTGTCCACTTTGCCTGTCCACTGTGCCTGTCCACTGTGCCCGCTCACTGTGCCCGCTCACTGTGCCCACTCACTGTGCCTGTCTACTGTGCCCGCTCACTGTGCCTGCTCACTGTGCCTGTCCATTGTGCCCGCTCACTGTGCACGCTCACTGTGCCCGCTCACTGTGCCTGTCCACTGTGCCTGTCCACTGTGCCCGCTCACTGTGCCCACTCACTGTGCCCGCTCACTGTGCCCGCTCACTGTGCCTGTCCACTGTGCCTGTCCACTGTGCCTGTCCACTGTGCCCGCTCACTGTGCCCGCTCACTGTGCCTGTCCACTGTGCCTGTCCACTGTGCCCGCTCACTGTGCCCACTCACTGTGCCCGCTCATTGTGCCCACTCAATGTGCCCGCTCACTGTGCCTGTCCACTGTGCCCGCTCACTGTGCCCGCTCACTGTGCCTGCTCACTGTGCCTGTCCACTGTGCCTGTCCACTTTGCCTGTCCACTGTGCCTGTCCACTGTGCCTGTCCACTGTGCCCGTCCACTTTGCCTGTCCACTGTGCCTGTCCACTGTGCCTGTCCACTGTGCCCGATCACTGTGCCCGCTCACTGTGCCCGCTCACTGTGCTTGTCCACTGTGCCTGTCCACTTTGCCTGTCCACTGTGCCTGTCCACTGTGCCTGCTCACTGTGCCCGCTCACTGTGCCTGTCCACTGTGCCCGCTCACTGTGCCTGCTCACTGTGCCTGTCCACTGTGCACTCTCACTGTGCCCGCTCACTGTGCCCGCTCACTGTGCCTGTCCACTGTGCCTGTCCACTGTGCCTGCTCACTGTGCCCGCTCACTGTGCCCACTCACTGTGCCCGCTCACTGTGATTGCTCACTGTGCCCGCTCACTGTGTCTGTCCACTGTGCCTGTCCACAATGCCTGTCCACTGTGCCCGCTCACTGTGCCCGCTCACTGTGCCTGTCCACTGTGCCCGCTCACTGTGCCCGCTCACTGTGCCCACTCACTGTGCCTGTCCATTGTGCCCGCTCACTATGCCTGTCCACTGTGTCTGTCCACTGTGCCCGCTCACTGTGCCCGCTCACTGTGCCTGTCCACTGTGCCCACTCACTGTGCCCACTCACTGTGCCCGCTGACTGTGCCCGCTCACTGTTCCTGTCCACTGTGCCTGTCCACTGTTCCTGTCCACTGTGCCCGCTCACTGTGCCCGCTCACTGTGCCTGTCCACTGTGCCTGTCCACTGTGCCCGCTCACTGTGCCCACTCACTGTGCCCGCTCACTCTGCCTGCTCACTTTGCCCGCTCACTGTGCCTGTCCACTGTGCCTGTCCACTGTGCCTGTCCACTGTGCCCGCACACTGTGCCTGTCCACTGTGCCCGCTCACTGTGCCCGCTCACCGTGACTGCTCACTGTGCCCGCTCACCATGCCCGCTCACTGTGCCCGCTCACTGTGCCCACTCACTGTGCCTGTCCACTGTGCCCACTCACTGTGCCCGCTCACTGTGCCTGTCCACTGTGCCCGCTCACTGTGCCTGTCCACTGTGCCTGCTCAGTGTGCCCGCTCACTGTGCCTGTCCACTGTGCCTGCTCACTGTGCCTGTCCACTGTGCCCGCTCACTGTGCCCACTCACTGTGCCCACTCACTGAGCCCGCTCACTGTGCCTGTCCACTGTGCCTGTCCACTGTGCCTGCTCACTGTGCCCACTCAATGTGCCCACTCACTGTGCCCGCTCACTGTGCCTGTCCACTGTGACCGCTCACTGTGCCCGCTCACTGTGCCCGCTCACTGTGCCTGTCCACTGTGCCTGTCCACTGTGCCTGTCCACTGTGCCAGCTCACTGTGCCCACTCACTGTGCCCGCTCACTGTGCCCGCTCACTGTGCCTGTCCACCGTGCCCGCTCACTGTGCCCGCTCACTGTGCCTGTCCACTGTGCCCGCTCACTGTGCCTGTCCACTGTGCCCGCTCACTGTGCCCGCTCACTGTGCCTGTCCACTTTGCCCACTCACTGTGCCCACTCACTGTGCCTGTCCACCGTGCCCACTCACTGTGCCCGCTCACTGTGCCTGTCCACTGTGCCCACTCACTGTGCCTGTCCACTATGCCCGCTCACTGTGCCCGCTCACTGTGCCCGCTCACTGTGCCCACTCACTGTGCCTGCTCACTGTGCCCACTCACTGTGCCCACTCACGGTGCCCGCTTACCATGCCGGCTCACTGTGCCCGCTCACTGTGCCCGCTCACTGTGCCCACTCACTGTGCCTGTCCACTGTGCCCGCTCACTGTGCCCACTCACTGTGCCTGTCCACTGTGCCCGCTCACTGTGCCCGCTCACTGTGCCTGTCCACTGTGCCCGCTCATTGTTTTTGTCCACTGTGCCTGTCCACTGTGCCCGCTCACTGTGCCTGCTCACTGCGCCCGCTCACTGTGCCCACTCACTGTGCCTGCCAACTGTGCCCACTCACTGTGCCCGCTCACTGTGCCCGTTCACTGTGCCTGCTCACTGTGCCCGCTCACAGTGCCTGTCCACTTTGCCCACTCACTGTGCCCACTCACTGTGCTGTCCACTGTGCCCACTCACTGTGCCCACTCACTGTGCCCGCTCACTGTGCCCGCTCACTGTGCCTGCTCACTGTGCCTGTCCACTGTGCCTGTCCACTGTGCCCGCTCACTGTGCCCGCTCACTGTGCCCGCTCACTGTGCCTGTCCACTGTGCCCGCTCACTGTGCCTGTCCACTGTGCCCGCTCAATGTGCCCACTCACTTTGCCTGTCCACTGTGCCTGCTCACTGTGCCTGTCCACTGTACCCGCTAACTGTGCCTGTCCACTGTGCCTGTCCACTGTGCCTGTCCACTGTGCCCGCTCACTGTGCCCACTCACTGTGCCCGCTCACTGTGCCTGCTCACTGTGCCTGTCCACTGTGCCCGCTCACTGTGCCCACTCACTGTGCCCAATCACTTTGCCCACTCACTGTGCCCACTCACTGTGCCTGTCCACCGTGCCCACTCACTGTGCCCGCTCACTGTGCTCGCTCACTGTGCCCGCTCACTGTGCCTGTCCACTGTGCCCACTCACTGTGCCCACTCACTGTGCCTGTCAACTGTGCCGGTCACTGAGCCCGCTAACAGTGCCCGCTCACTGTGCCCAATCACTGTGCCCGCTAACTGTGCCCTCTCACTGTGCCCACTCACTGTGCCTGTCCACTGTGCCCGCTCACTGTGCCTGTCCACTGTGCCCGCTCACTGTGCCCGCTCACTGTGCCTGTCCACTGTGCCTGTCCACTGTGCCCGCTCACTGTGCCCGCTACTGTGCCCACTCACTGTGCCTGTCCACTGTGCCTGTCCCCTGTGCCCGCTCACTGTGCCCGCTCACTGTGCCTGTCCACTGTGCCTGTCCACTGTGCCCGCTCACTGTGCCTGTCCACTGTGCCCGCTCACTGTGCCCGCTCACTGTGCCTGTCCACTGTGCCTGCCCACTGTGCCCGCTCACTGTGCCTGTCCACTGTGCCTGTCCACTGTGCCCACTCACTGTGCCTGTCCACTGTGCCCGCTCACTGTGCCCGCTCACTGTGCCCACTCACTGTGCCTGTCCACTGTGCCCGCTCACTGTGCCTGTCCACTGTGCCTGCTCACTGTGCCCACTCACTGTGCCTGTCCACTGTGCCTGCTCACTGTGCCTGTCCACTGTGCCCGCTCACTGTTCCTGTCCACTGTGCCCGCTCACTGTGCCTGTCCACTGTGCCTGCTCACTGTGCCTGTCCACTGTGCCTGTCCACTGTGCCTGTCCACTGTGCCTGTCCACTGTGCCCGCTCACTGTGCCTGTCCACTGTGTCTGTCCACTTTGCCTGTCCATTGTGCCTGTCCACTGTGCCCGCTCACTGTGCCCGCTCACTGTGCCCACTCACTGTGCCTGTCCACTGTGCCCGCTCACTGTGCCTGCTCACTGTGCCTGTCCACTGTGCCCGCTCACTGTGCACGCTCACTGTGCCCACTCACTGTGCCTGTCCACTGTGCCTGTCCACTGTGCCTGTCCACTGTGCCCGCTCACTGTGCCCACTCACTGTGCCCGCTCACTGTGCCCGCTCACTGTGCCTGTCCACTGTGCCTGTCCACTGTGCCTGTCCACTGTGCCCGCTCACTGTGCCCGCTCACTGTGCCTGTCCACTGTGCCTGTCCACTGTGCCCGCTCACTGTGCCCACTCACTGTGCCCGCTCATTGTGCCCACTCAATGTGCCCGCTCACTGTGCCTGTCCACTGTGCCCGCTCACTGTGCCCGCTCACTGTGCCTGCTCACTGTGCCTGTCCACTGTGCCTGTCCACTTTGCCTGTCCACTGTGCCTGTCCACTGTGCCTGTCCACTGTGCCTGTCCACTTTGCCTGTCCACTGTGCCTGTCCACTGTGCCTGTCCACTGTGCCCGATCACTGTGCCCGCTCACTGTGCCCGCTCACTGTGCTTGTCCACTGTGCCTGTCCACTTTGCCTGTCCACTGTGCCTGTCCACTGTGCCTGCTCACTGTGCCCGCTCACTGTGCCTGTCCACTGTGCCCGCTCACTGTGCCTGCTCACTGTGCCTGTCCACTGTGCACTCTCACTGTGCCCGCTCACTGTGCCCGCTCACTGTGCCTGTCCACTGTGCCTGTCCACTGTGCCTGCTCACTGTGCCCGCTCACTGTGCCCACTCACTGTGCCCGCTCACTGTGATTGCTCACTGTGCCCGCTCACTGTGTCTGTCCACTGTGCCTGTCCACAATGTCTGTCCACTGTGCCCGCTCACTGTGCCCGCTCACTGTGCCTGTCCACTGTGCCCGCTCACTGTGCCCGCTCACTGTGCCCACTCACTGTGCCTGTCCATTGTGCCCGCTCACTATGCCTGTCCACTGTGCCTGTCCACTGTGCCCGCTCACTGTGCCTGCTCAATGTGCCTGTCCACTGTGCCCACTCACTGTGCCCACTCACTGTGCCCGCTGACTGTGCCCGCTCACTGTTCCTGTCCACTGTGCCTGTCCACTGTTCCTGTCCACTGTGCCCGCTCACTGTGCCCGCTCACTGTGCCTGTCCACTGTGCCTGTCCACTGTGCCCGCTCACTGTGCCCACTCACTGTGCCCGCTCACTCTGCCTGCTCACTTTGCCCGCTCACTGTGCCTGTCCACTGTGCCTGTCCACTGTGCCTGTCCACTGTGCCCGCACACTGTGTCTGTTCACTGTGCCCGCTCACTGTGCCCGCTCACCGTGACTGCTCACTGTGCCCGCTCACCATGCCCGCTCACTGTGCCCGCTCACTGTGCCCACTCACTGTGCCTGTCCACTGTGCCCACTCACTGTGCCCGCTCACTGTGCCTGTCCACTGTGCCCGCTCACTGTGCCTGTCCACTGTGCCTGCTCAGTGTGCCCGCTCACTGTGCCTGTCCACTGTTCCTGCTCACTGTGCCTGTCCACTGTGCCCGCTCACTGTGCCCACTCACTGTGCCCACTCACTGAGCCCGCTCACTGTGCCTGTCCACTGTGCCTGTCCACTGTGCCTGCTCACTGTGCCCACTCAATGTGCCCACTCACTGTGCCCGCTCACTGTGCCTGTCCACTGTGACCGCTCACTGTGCCCGCTCACTGTTCCCGCTCACTGTGCCTGCTCACTGTGCCTGTCCACTATGCCCACTCACTGTGCCCACTCACTGTGCCTGTCCACCGTGCCCACTCACTGTGCCCGCTCACTGTGCCTGTCCACTGTGCCCACTCACTGTGCCTGTCCACTATGCCCGCTCACTGTGCCCGCTCACTGTGCCCACTCACTGTGCCCACTCACTGTGCCTGCTCACTGTGCCCACTCACTGTGCCCACTCACGGTGCCCGCTTACCATGCCGGCTCACTGTGCCCGCTCACTGTGCCCGCTCACTGTGCCCACTCACTGTGCCTGTCCACTGTGCCCGCTCACTGTGCCCACTCACTGTGCCTGTCCACTGTGCCCGCTCACTGTGCCCGCTCACTGTGCCTGTCCACTGTGCCCGCTCATTGTTATTGTCCACTGTGCCTGTCCACTGTGCCCGCTCACTGTGCCTGCTCACTGCGCCCGCTCACTGTGCCCACTCACTGTGCCTGCCAACTGTGCCCACTCACTGTGCCCGCTCACTGTGCCCGTTCACTGTGCCTGCTCACTGTGCCCGCTCACAGTGCCTGTCCACTTTGCCCACTCACTGTGCCCACTCACTGTGCCTGTCCACTGTGCCCACTCACTGTGCCCACTCACTGTGCCCGCTCACTGTGCCCGCTCACTGTGCCTGCTCACTGTGCCTGTCCACTGTGCCTGTCCACTGTGCCCGCTCACTGTGCCCGCTCACCGTGCCCGCTCACTATTCCTGTCCACTGTGCCTGTCCACTGTGCCTGCTCACTGTGCCCACTCACTGTGCCTGTCCACTGTGCCTGCTCACTGTGCCCACTCACTGTGCCCGCTCACTGTGCCTGTCCACTGTGCCCGCTCACTGTGCCCGCTCACTGTGCCTGTCCACTGTGCCTGTCCACTGTGCCCACTCACTGTGCCTGTCCACTGTGCCCGCTCACTGTGCCCGCTCACTGTGCCCGCTCACTGTGCCTGTCCACTGTGCCCGCTCACTGTGCCTGTCCACTGTGCCCGCTCACTGTGCCCACTCACTTTGCCTGTCCACTGTGCCTGCTCACTGTGCCTGTCCACTGTACCCGCTAACTGTGCCTGTCCACTGTGCCTGTCCACTGTGCCTGTCCACTGTGCCCGCTCACTGTGCCCACTCACTGTGCCCGCTCACTGTGCCTGCTCACTGTGCCTGTCCACTGTGCCCGCTCACTGTGCCCACTCACTGTGCCCAATCACTGTGCCCGCTCACTGTGCCTGTCCACTGTGCCCGCTCACTGTGTCCGCTCACTGTGCCTGTCCAATGTGCCCGCTCACTGTGCCCGCTCACTGTGCCTGTCCACCGTGCCTGCTCACTGTGCCCACTCACTGTGCCTGTCCACTGTGCCCGCTCACTGTGCCCGGTCTCTGTGCCTGCTCACTGTGCCCGCTCACTGTGCCTGTCCACTGAGCCCACTCACTGTGCCTGCTCATTGTGCCCGCTCACTGTGCCTGTCCACTGTGCCCGCTCACTGTGCCTGTCCACTGTGCCCACTCACTGTGCCCGCTCACTGTGCCCACTCACTGTGCCTGTCCACTGAGCCCACTCACTGTGCCCGCTCACTGTGCCTGCTCACTGTGCCTGTCCACTGATCCCACTCACTGTGCCCGCTCACTGTGCCTGTCCACTGAGCCCACTCACTGTGCCCGCTCACTGTGCCCACTCACTGTGCCCACTCACTGTGCCTGTCCACTGAGCCCAATCACTGTGCCCGCTCACTGTGCCTGCTCACTGTGCCCGCATCACTGTGCCTGTCCACTGAGCCCACTCACTGTGCCCACTCACTGTGCCCGCTCACTGTGCCCACTCACTGTGCCTGTCCACTGTGCCCGCTCACTATGCCTGTCCACTGTGCCCGCTCACTGTGCCTGTCCACTGTGCACACTCACTGTGCCTGTCCACTGTGCCTGTCCACTGTGCCTGTCCACTGTGCCCGCTCACTGTGCCTGCTCACTGTGCCTGTCCACTGTGCCCACTCACTGTGCCCGCTCACTGTGCCTGTCCACTGTGCCCACTCACTGTGCCTGTCAACTGTGCCGGTCACTGAGCCCGCTAACAGTGCCCGCTCACTGTGCCCAATCACTGTGCCCGCTAACTGTGCCCTCTCACTGTGCCCACTCACTGTGCCTATCCACTGTGCCCGCTCACTGTGCCTGTCCACTGTGCCCGCTCACTGTGCCCGCTCACTGTGCCTGTCCACTGTGCCTGTCCACTGTGCCCGCTCACTGTGCCCGCTCACTGTGCCCACTCACTGTGCCTGTCCACTGTGCCTGTCCCCTGTGCCCGCTCACTGTGCCCGCTCACTGTGCCTGTCCACTGTGCCTGTCCACTGTGCCCGCTCACTGTGCCTGTCCACTGTGCCCGCTCACTGTGCCCGCTCACTGTGCCTGTCCACTGTGCCTGCCCACTGTGCCCGCTCACTGTGCCTGTCCACTGTGCCTGTCCACTGTGCCCACTCACTGTGCCTGTCCACTGTGCCCGCTCACTGTGCCCGCTCACTGTGCCCACTCACTGTGCCTGTCCACTGTGCCCGCTCACTGTGCCTGTCCACTGTGCCCGCTCACTGTGCCCACTCACTGTGCCTGTCCACTGTGCCTGCTCACTGTGCCTGTCCACTGTGCCCGCTCACTGTGCCTGTCCACTGTGCCCGCTCACTGTGCCCACTCACTGTGCCCGCTCACTGTGCCTGCTCACTGTGCCTGTCCACTGTGCCTGCTCACTGTGCCCACTCACTGTGCCCAATCACTGTGCCCTCTCACTGTGCCTGTCCACTGTGCCCGCTCACTGTGTCCGATCACTGTGCCTGTCCAATGTGCCCGCTCACTGTGCCCACTCACTGTGCCTGTCCACCGTGCCCGCTCACTGTGCCCACTCACTGTGCCTGTCCACTGTGCCCGCTCACTGTGCCCGCTCACTGTGCCTGCTCACTGTGCCCGCTCACTGTGCCTGTCCACTGAGCCCACTCACTGTGCCCGCTCACTGTGCCCGCTCACTGTGCCTGTCCACTGTGCCCGCTCACTGTGCCTGTCCACTGTGCCCGCTCACTGTGCCCACTCACTGTGCCCACTCACTGTGCCTGTCCACTGAGCCCACTCACTGTGCCCGCTCACTGTGCCTGCTCACTGTGCCTGTCCACTGATCCCACTCACTGTGCCCGCTCACTGTGCCTGTCCACTGAGCCCACTCACTGTGCCCGCTCACTGTGCCCACTCACTGTGCCCACTCACTGTGCCTGTCCACTGAGCCCACTCAATGTGCCCGCTCACTGTGCCCGCTCACTGTGCCCGCTCACTGTGCCTGTCCACTGAGCCCACTCACTGTGCCTGCTCACTGTGCCCGCTCACTGTGCCCACTCACTGTGCCTGTCCACTGTGCCCACTCACTGTGCCCGCTCACTGTGCCCGTTCACTGTGCCCGCTCACTGTGCCCACTCACTGTGCCTGTCCACTGTGCCCACTCACTGTGCTCACTCGCTGTGTCTGTCCACTGTGCTGACTCACTGTGCCCGCTCACTGTGCCCGCTCACTGTGCCCGCTCACTGTGCCTGTCCACTGTGCCGGCTCACTGTGCCTGTCCACTGTGCCTGTCCACTGTGCCTGCTCACTGTGCCCACTCACTGTGCCTGTCCACTGTGCCCGCTCACTGTGCCCACTCACTGTGCCCGCTCACTGTGTCTGTCCACTGTGCCCGCTCACTGTGCCCGCTCACTGTGCCTGTCCACTGTGCCTGTCCACTGTGCCCACTCACTGTGCCTGTCCACTGTGCCCGCTCACTGTGCCCGCTCACTGTGCCCACTCACTGTGCCTGTCCACTGTGCCCGCTCACTGTGCCTGTCCACTGTGCCCGCTCACTGTGCCCACTCACTGTGCCTGTTCACTGTGCCTGCTCACTGTGCCTGTCCACTGTGCCCGCTCACTGTGCCTGACCACTGTGCCCGCTCACTGTGCCCAATCACTGTGCCTGCTCAATGTGCCTGTCCACTGTGCCTGTCCACTGTGCCTGTCCACTGTGCCCACTCACTGTGCCTGCTCACTGTGCCTGTCCACTGTGCCTGTCCACTGTGCCCGCTCACTGTGCCCACTCACTGTGCCCGCTCACTGTGCCTGTCCACTGTGCCTGTCCACTGTGCCCGCTCACTGTGCCAGCTCACTGTGCCTGTCCACTGTGCCTCTCCACTGTGCCCGCTCACTGTGCCTGTCCACTGTGCCTGTCCACTGTGCCCGCTCACAGTGACCGCTCACTGTGCCTGTCCACTGTGCCTGTCCACTGTGCGCGCTCACTGTGCCTGTCCTCTGTGCCTGTTCACTGTGCCCGCTCACTGTGCCCGCTCGCTGTGCCCGCTCACTGTGCCCGCTCACTGTGCCTCTCCACTGTGCCTGCTCACTGTGCCCGCTCACGGTGCCTGTCCACTGTGCCCGCTCACTGTGCCCACTCACTGTGCCTGCTCACTGTGCCCGCTCACTGTGCCAGTCCACTGTGCCTGTCCACTGTGCCTGTCCACTGTGCCCGCTCACTGTGCCCATTCACTGTGCCCGCTCACTGTGCCTGTCCACTGTGCCTGTCCACTGTACCCGCTCTCTGTGCCTGTCCACTGTGCCTGTCCACTGTGCCCACTCACTGTGCCAGCTCACTGTGCCTGTCCACTGTGCCCACTCACTGTGACAGCTCACTGTGCGTGCTCACTGTGCCCGCTCACTGTGCCCGCTCACTGTGCCTGTCCACTGTGCCCGCTCACTGTGCCTGTCCACTGTGCCCGCTCACTGTGCCAGCTCACTGTGCCTGCTCACTGTGCCCACTCACTGTGCCCGCTCACTGTGCCTGCCCACTGTGCCCGCTCACTGTGCCTGTCCACTGTGCCCGCTCACTGTGCCTGTCCAATGTGCCTGTCCATTGTGCCTGTTTTCTGTGCCTGTCCACTGTGCCCGTTCACTGTGCCTGTCCACTGTGCCTGTCCACTGTGCCTGTCCACTGTGCCTGTCCACTGTGCCTGCTCACTGTGCCCGCTAACTGTGCCTGTCCACTGTGCCTGTCCACTGTGCCTGTCCACTGTGCCTGTCCACTGTGCCTGTCCACTGTGCCTGTCCACTGTGCCCACTCACTGTGCCTATCCACTGTGCCTGTCCACTGTGCCTGTCCACTGTGCCCACTCACTGTGCCCGCTCACTGTGCCCACTCACTGTGCCCGCTGACTGTAACTGTCCACTGTGCCTGACCACTGTGCCTGTCCACTGTGCCTGTCCACTGTGCCCACTCACTGTGCCCGCTCACTGTGCCTGCTCACTGTGCCCACTCACCGTGCCCGCTCACTGTGACTGTCCACTGTGCCTGTCCACTGTACCCGCTCACTGTGCCTGTCCACTGTGCCCGCTCACTGTGCGGCTCACTGTGCCCGCTCACTGTGCCTGTCCACTGTGCCCGATCACTGTGCCTGTCCACTGTGCCTGTCCACTGTGCCTGTCCACTGTGCCCGCTCACTGTGCCTGTCCACTGTGCCTGTCCACTGTGCCCGCTCACTGTGCCTGTCCACTGTGCCCGGTCACTGTGCCCGCTCACTGTGCCCGATCACTGTGCCTGTCCACTGTGCCTGGCCACTGTGCCTGTCCACCGTGTCCGCTCACTGTGCCCGTTCACTGTGCCCGCTCACTGTGCCTGTCCACTGTGCCTGTCCACTGTGCCCGCTCACTGTGCCCGCTCACTGTGCCCACTCACTGTGCCTGTCCACTGTGCCTGTCCACTGTGACCGCTCACTGTACCCGCTCACTGTGCCCGCTCACTGTGCCCGCTCACTGTGCCTGCCCACTGTGCCCGCTCACTGTGCCTGTCCACTGTGCCTGACCACTGTGCCCGCTCAATGTGCCCGCTCACTGTGCCTGTCCACTGTACCCGCTCTCTGTGCCCACTCACTGTGCCTGTCCACTGTGCCCGCTCACTGTCCCCACTCACTGTGCCCGCTCACTGTGCCTGTCCACTGTGCCTGTCCACTGTGCCCGCTCACTGTGCCTGTCCACTGTGCCTGTCCACTGTGCCCGCTCACTGTGCCCGCTCACTGTGCCTGTCCACTGTGCCTGTCCACTGTGCCTGCTCACTGTGCCTGTCCACTGTGCCCGCTCACTGTGCCCGCTCACTGTGCCTGTCCACTGTGACCGCTCACTGTGTCTGTCCACTGTGCCCACTCACTGTGCCTGTCCACTGTGCCCGCTCACTGTGCCCGCTCACTGCGCCTGTCCACTGTGACCGCTCATTGTGCCTGTCCACTGTGCCTGTCCACTGTGCCTGTCCACTGTGCCCGCTCTCTGTGCCTGCTCACTGTGCCCGCTCACTGTGCCTGTCCACTGAGCCTGTCCACTGTGCCCGCACACTCTGCCTGTCTACTGTGCCCGCTCACTGTGCCCGCTCGCTGTGCCTGTCCACTGTGCCTGTCCACTGTGCCCGCTCACTGTGCCCACTCACTGTGCCTGTCCACTGTGCCCACTCACTGTGCCCGCTCACTGTGCCCACTCACTGTGCCTGTCCACTGTGCCTGCTCACTGTGCCCGCTCACTGTGCTCGCTCACTGTGCCCGCTCACTGTGCCTGTCCACTGTGCCCGCTCACTGTGCCTGTCCACTGTGCCCGCTCACTGTGCCAGCTCACTGTGCCCACTCACTGTGCCCACTCACTGTGCCTGCCCACTGTGCCCGCTCACTGTGCCTGTCCACTGTTCCCGCTCACTGTGCCTGTCCAATGTGCCTGTCCACTGTGCCTGTTCACTGAGCCTGTCCACTGTGCCCGTTCACTGTGCCTGTCCACTGTGCCTGTCCACTGTGCCTGTCCACTGTGCCTGCTCACTGTGCCCGCTCACTGTGCCTGTCCCCTGTGCCCGCTCACTGTGCCTGTCCACTGTGCCCGCTCACTGTGCCTGCTCACTGTGCCTGTCCACTGTGCCTGTCCACTGTGCCTGTCCACTGTGCCCACTCACTGTGCCTGCTCACTGTGCCTGTCCACTGTGCCTGTCCACTGTGCCCGATCACTGTGCCCACTCACTGTGCCCGCTCACTGTGCCTGTCCACTGTGCCTGTCCACTGTGCCCGCTCACTGTGCCCGCTCACTGTGCCTGTCCACTGTGCCTGTCCACTGTGCCCACTCACTGTGCCCGCTCACTGTGCCCACTCACTGTGCCTGTCCACTGTGCCCGCTCACTGTGCCCGCTCACTGTGCTCGCTCACTGTGCCCGCTCACTGTGCCTGTCCACTGTGCCCGCTCACTGTGCCTGTCCACTGTGCCCGCTCACTGTGCCAGCTCACTGTGCCCACTCACTGTGCCCACTCACTGTGCCTGTCCACTGTTCCCGCTCACTGTGCCTGTTCAATGTGCCTGTCCACTGTGCCTGTTCACTGAGCCTGTCCACTGTGCCCGTTCACTGTGCCTGTCCACTGTGCCTGTCCACTGTGCCTGTCCACTGTGCCTGCTCACTGTGCCCGCTCACTGTGCCTGTCCTCTGTGCCCGCTCACTGTGCCTGTCCACTGTGCCTGTCCACTGTGCCCGCTCACTGTGCCTGCTCACTGTGCCTGTCCACTGTGCCTGTCCACTGTGCCCACTCACTGTGCTTGCTCACTGTGCCTGTCCACTGTGCCTGTCCACTGTGCCCGATCACTGTGCCCACTCACTGTGCCCGCTCACTGTGCCTGTCCACTGTGCCTGTCCACTGTGCCCGCTCACTGTGCCCGCTCACTGTGCCTGTCCACTGTGCCTGTCCACTGTGCCCGCTCACTGTGCCTGTCCACTGTGCCTGTCCACTGTGCCCGCTCACAGTGCCCGCTCAATGTGCCTGTCCACTGTGCCTGTCCACTGTGCGCGCTCACTGTGCCTGTCCACTGTGCCCGCTCACTGTGCCCGCTCACTGTGCCCGCTCACTGTGCCTCTCCGCTGTGCCTGCTCACTGTGCCCGCTCACTGTGCCTGTCCACTCTGCCCGCTCACTGTGCCCACTCACTGTGCCTGCTCACTGTGCCCGCTCACTGTGCCAGTCCACTGTGCCTGTCCACTGTGCCCGCTCACTGTGCCCATTCACTGTGCCCGCTCACTGTGCCTGTCCACTGTGCCTGTCCACTGTACCCGCTCACTGTGCCTGTCCACTGTGCCCACTCACTGTGCCAGCTCACTGTGCCTGTCCACTGTGCCCACTCACTGTGCCAGCTCACTGTGCGTGCTCACTGTGCCCGCTCACTGTGCCCGCTCACTGTGCCTGTCCACTGTGCCTACTCACTGTGCCTGTCCACTGTGCCTGCTCACTGTGGCAGCTCACTGTGCCTGCTCACTGTGCCCACTCACTGTGCCCGCTCACTGTGCCTGCCCACTGTGCCCGATCACTGTGCCTGTCCACTGTGCCCGCTCACTGTGCCTGTCCAATGTGCCTGTCCACTGTGCCTGTTTTCTGTGCCTGTCCACTGTGCCCGTTCACTGTGCCTGTCCACTGTGCCTGTCCACTGTGCCTGTCCACTGTGCCTGTCCACTGTGCCTGCTCACTGTGCCCGCTCACTGTGCCTGTCCACTGTGCCTGTCCACTGTGCCTGTCCACTGTGCCTGTCCACTGTGCCCGCTCACTGTGCCTGTCCACTGTGCCTGTCCACTTTGCCTGTCCACTGTGCCTGTCCACTGTGCCCACTCACTGTGCCTATCCACTGTGCCTGTCCACTGTGCCTGTCCACTGTGCCTGTCCACTGTGCCCACTCACTGTGCCCGCTCACTGTGCCCACTCACTGTGCCCGCTGAATGTAACTGTCCACTGTGCCTGTCCACTGTGCCTGTCCACTGTGCCTGTCCACTGTGCCCACTCACTGTGCCCACTCACTGTGCCCGCTCACTGTGCCCACTCACCGTGCCCGCTCACTGTGACTGTCCACTGTGCCTGTCCACTGTACCCGCTCACTGTGCCTGTCCACTGTGCCTGCTCACTGTGCCTGTCCACTGTGCCTGTCCACTGTGCCTGTCCACTGTGCCCGCTCACTGTGCGGCTCACTGTGCCCGCTCACTGTGCCTGTCCACTGTGCCCGCTCACTGTGTCTGTCCACTGTGCCTGTCCACTGTGCCTGTCCACTGTGCCCGCTCACTGTGCCTGTCCAATGTGCCTGTCCACTGTGCCCGCTCACTGTGCCTGTCCACTGTGCCCGCTCACTGTGCCCGCTCACTGTGCCCGATCACTGTGCCTGTCCACTGTGCCTGGCCACTGTGCCTGTCCACCGTGACCGCTCACTGTGCCCGCTCACTGTGCCCGCTCACTGTGCCTGTCCACTGTGCCTGTCCACTGTGCCCGCTCACTGTGCCCGCTCACTGTGCCCGCTCACTGTGCCTGTCCACTGTGCCTGTCCACTGTGACCGCTCACTGTACCCGCTCACTGTGCCCGCTCACTGTGCCCGCTCGCTGTGCCTGCCCACTGTGCCCGCTCACTGTGCCTGTCCACTGTGCCCGCTCAATGTGCCCGCTCACTGTGCCTGTCCACTGTGCCCGCTCACTGTGCCCACTCACTGTGCCTGTCCACTGTGCCCGCTCACTGTCCCCACTCACTGTGCCCGCTCACTGTGCCTGTCCACTGTGCCTGTCCACTGTGCCCGCTCACTGTGCCTGTCCACTGTGCCTGTCCACTGTGCCCGCTCACTGTGCCCGCTCACTGTGCCTGTCCACTGTGCCTGTCCACTGTGCCCACTCACTGTGCCTGTCCACTGTGCCCGCTCAATGTGCCCGCTCACTGTGCCTGTCCACTGTGACCGCTCACTGTGTCTGTCCACTGTGCCCACTCACTGTGCCTGTCCACTGTGCCCGCTCACTGTGCCTGTCCACTGTGCCCGCTCACTGTGCCTGTCCACTGTGCCTGTCCACTGTGCCTGTCCACTGTGCCCGCTCACTGTGCCTGCTCACTGTGCCCGCTCACTGTGCCTGTCCACTGTGCCTGTCAACTGTGCCCGCACACTCTGCCTGTCCACTGTGCCCGCTCACTGTGCCCGCTCACTGTGCCTGTCCACTGTGCCTGTCCACTGTGCCTGTCCACTGTGCCCGCTCACTGTGCCCACTCACTGTGCCTGTCCACTGTGCCCACTCACTGTGCCCGCTCACTGTGCCCACTCACTGTGCCTGTCCACTGTGCCCGCTCACTGTGCCCGCTCACTGTGCTCGCTCACTGTGCCCGCTCACTGTGCCTGTCCACTGTGCCCGCTCACTGTGCCTGTCCACTGTGCCTGCTCACTGTGCCAGCTCACTGTGCCCACTCACTGTGCCCGCTCACTGTGCCCACTCACTGTGCCTGCCCACTGTGCCCGCTCACTGTGCCTGTCCACTGTGCCCGCTCACTGTGCCTGTCCAATGTGCCTGTCCACTGTGCCTGTTCACTGAGCCTGTCCACTGTGCCCGTTCACTGTGCCTGTCCACTGTGCCTGTCCACTGTGCCTGTCCACTGTGCCTGCTCACTGTGCCCGCTCACTGTGCCTGTCCTCTGTGCCTGTCCACTGTGCCTGTCCACTGTGCCTGTCCACTGTGCCCGCTCACTGTGCCTGTCCACTGTGCCTGTCCACTGTGCCTGTCCACTGTGCCTGTCCACTGTGCCCACTCACTGTGCTGTCCACTGTGCCTGTCCACTGAGCCTGTCCACTGTGCCTGTCCACTGTGCCCACTCACTGTGACCGCTCACTGTGCCCACTCACTGTGCCCGCTGACTGTGCCTGTCCACTGTGCCTGTGCACTGTGCCTGTCCACTGTGCCTGTCCACTGTGCCCACTCACTGTGCCCGCTCACTGTGCCTGCCCACTGTGCCCGATCACTGTGCCCGCTCACTGTGCCCGCTCACTGTGCCCACTCACCGTGCCCGCTCACTGTGACTGTCCACTGTGCCTGTCCACTGTACCCGCTCACTGTGCCTGTCCACTGTGCCTGTCCACTGTGCCTGCTCACTGTGCCTGTCCACTGTGCCCGGTCGCTGTGCCTGCCCACTGTGCCCGCTCACTGTGCCTGTCCACTGTGCCCGCTCAATGTGCCCGCTCACTGTGCCTGTCCACTGTGCCCGCTCACTGTGCCCACTCACTGTGCCTGTCCACTGTGCCCGCTCACTGTGCCTGTCCACTGTGCCTGTCCACTGTGCCCGCTCACTGTGCCTGTCCACTGTGCCTGTCCACTGTGCCCGCTCACTGTGCCCGCTCACTGTGCCTGTCCACTGTGCCTGTCCACTGTGCCCACTCACTGTGCCTGTCCACTGTGCCCGCTCAATGTGCCCGCTCACTGTGCCTGTCCACTGTGACCGCTCACTGTGTCTGTCCACTGTGCCCACTCACTGTGCCTGTCCACTGTGCCCGCTCACTGTGCCTGTCCACTGTGCCCGCTCACTGTGCCTGTCCACTGTGCCTGTCCACTGTGCCTGTCCACTGTGCCCGCTCACTGTGCCTGCTCACTGTGCCTGCTCACTGTGCCTGTCCACTGTGCCTGTCAACTGTGCCCGCACACTCTGCCTGTCCACTGTGCCCGCTCACTGTGCCCGCTCACTGTGCCTGTCCACTGTGCCTGTCCACTGTGCCTGTCCACTGTGCCCGCTCACTGTGCCCACTCACTGTGCCTGTCCACTGTGCCCACTCACTGTGCCCGCTCACTGTGCCCACTCACTGTGCCTGTCCACTGTGCCCGCTCACTGTGCCCGCTCACTGTGCTCGCTCACTGTGCCCGCTCACTGTGCCTGTCCACTGTGCCCGCTCACTGTGCCTGTCCACTGTGCCTGCTCACTGTGCCAGCTCACTGTGCCCACTCACTGTGCCCGCTCACTGTGCCCACTCACTGTGCCTGCCCACTGTGCCCGCTCACTGTGCCTGTCCACTGTGCTCGCTCACTGTGCCTGTCCAATGTGCCTGTCCACTGTGCCTGTTCACTGAGCCTGTCCACTGTGCCCGTTCACTGTGCCTGTCCACTGTGCCTGTCCACTGTGCCTGTCCACTGTGCCTGCTCACTGTGCCCGCTCACTGTGCCTGTCCTCTGTGCCTGTCCACTGTGCCCGCTCACTGTGCCTGTCCACTGTGCCCGCTCACTGTGCCTGTCCACTGTGCCTGTCCACTGTGCCTGTCCACTGTGCCCGCTCACTGTGCCTGCTCACTGTGCCCGCTCACTGTGCCTGTCCACTGTGCCTGTCAACTGTGCCCGCACACTCTGCCTGTCCACTGTGCCCGCTCACTGTGCCCGCTCACTGTGCCTGTCCACTGTGCCTGTCCACTGTGCCTGTCCACTGTGCCCGCTCACTGTGCCCACTCACTGTGCCTGTCCACTGTGCCCACTCACTGTGCCCGCTCACTGTGCCCACTCACTGTGCCTGTCCACTGTGCCCGCTCACTGTGCCCGCTCACTGTGCTCGCTCACTGTGCCCGCTCACTGTGCCTGTCCACTGTGCCCGCTCACTGTGCCTGTCCACTGTGCCTGCTCACTGTGCCAGCTCACTGTGCCCACTCACTGTGCCCGCTCACTGTGCCCACTCACTGTGCCTGCCCACTGTGCCCGCTCACTGTGCCTGTCCACTGTGCCCGCTCACTGTGCCTGTCCAATGTGCCTGTCCACTGTGCCTGTTCACTGAGCCTGTCCACTGTGCCCGTTCACTGTGCCTGTCCACTGTGCCTGTCCACTGTGCCTGTCCACTGTGCCTGCTCACTTTGCCCGCTCACTGTGCCTGTCCTCTGTGCCTGTCCACTGTGCCTGTCCACTGTGCCTGTCCACTGTGCCCGCTCACTGTGCCTGTCCACTGTGCCTGTCCACTGTGCCTGTCCACTGTGCCTGTCCACTGTGCCCACTCACTGTGCTGTCCACTGTGCCTGTCCACTGAGCCTGTCCACTGTGCCTGTCCACTGTGCCCCCTCACTGTGACCGCTCACTGTGCCCACTCACTGTGCCCGCTGACTGTGCCTGTCCACTGTGCCTGTGCACTGTGCCTGTCCACTGTGCCTGTCCACTGTGCCCACTCACTGTGCCCGCTCACTGTGCCTGCCCACTGTGCCCGATCACTGTGCCCGCTCACTGTGCCCGCTCACTGTGCCCACTCACCGTGCCCGCTCACTGTGACTGTCCACTGTGCCTGTCCACTGTACCCGCTCACTGTGCCTGTCCACTGTGCCTGTCCACTGTGCCTGCTCACTGTGCCTGTCCACTGTGCCTGTCCACTGTGCCTGTCCACTGTGCCCGCTCACTGTGCCCACTCACTGTGCCCGCTCACTGTGCCTGTCCACTCTGCCTGTCCACTGTGCCCGCTCACTGTGCCCGCTCACTGTGCCTGTCCACTGTGCCTGTCCACTGTGCCCGCTAACTGTGCATGTCCACTGTGCCTGTCCACTGCGCCCGCTCACAGTGCCCGCTCACTGTGCCCGTCCACTGTGCCTGTCCACTGTGCGCGCTCACTGTGCCTGTCCACTGTGCCTGTTCACTGTGCCCGCTCACTGTGCCCGCTCACTGTGCCCGCTCACTGTGCCCGCTCACTGTGCCTCTCCACTGTGCCTGCTCACTGTGCCCGCTCACTGTGCCTGTCCACTGTGCCCGCTCACTGTGCCCACTCACTGTGCCTGCTCACTGTGCCCGCTCACTGTGCCAGTCCACTGTGCCTGTCCACTGTGCCCGCTCACTGTGCCCATTCACTGTGCCCGCTCACTGTGCCTGTCCACTGTGCCTGTCCACTGTACCCGCTCACTGTGCCTGTCCACTGTGCCTGTCCACTGTGCCCACTCACTGTGTCAGCTCACTGTGCCTGTCCACTGTACCCACTCACTGTGCCAGCTCACTGTGCGTGCTCACTGTGCCCGCTCACTGTGCCCGCTCACTGTGCCTGTCCACTTTGCACGCTCACTGTGCCTGTCCACTGTGCCCGCTCACTGTGCCAGCTCACTGTGCCTGCTCACTGTGCCCACTCACTGTGCCCGCTCACTGTGCCTGCCCACTGTGCCCGCTCACTGTGCCTGTCCACTGTGCCCGCTCACTGTGCCTGTCCACTGTGCCTGTCCACTGTGCCCGCTCACTGTGCCTGTCCACTGTGCCTGTCCACTGTGCCTGTCCACTGTGCCTGTCCACTGTGCCCACTCACTGTGCCTATCCACTGTGCCTGTCCACTGTGCCTGTCCACTGTGCCTGTCCACTGTGCCCACTCACTGTGCCCGCTCACTGTGCCCACTCACTGTGCCCGCTGAATGTAACTGTCCACTGTGCCTGTCCACTGTGCCTGTCCACTGTGCCTGTCCACTGTGCCCACTCACTGTGCCCACTCACTGTGCCCGCTCACTGTGCCCACTCACCGTGCCTGCTCACTGTGACTGTCCACTGTGCCTGTCCACTGTACCCGCTCACTGTGCCTGTCCACTGTGCCTGCTCACTGTGCCTGTCCACTGTGCCTGTCCACTGTGCCCGCTCACTGTGCGGCTCACTGTGGCTGCTCACTGTGCCTGTCCACTGTGCACGCTCACTGTGTCTGTCCACTGTGCCTGTCCACTGTGCCTGTCCACTGTGCCCGCTCACTGTGCCTGTCCACTGTGCCTGTCCACTGTGCCCGCTCACTGTGCCTGTCCACTGTGCCCGCTCACTGTGCCCGCTCACTGTGCCCGATCACTGTGCCTGTCCACTGTGCCTGGCCACTGTGCCTGTCCACCGTGACCGCTCACTGTGCCCGCTCACTGTGCCCGCTCACTGTGCCTGTCCACTGTGCCTGTCCACTGTGCCCGCTCACTGTAAACGCTCACTGTGCCTGCTCACTGTGCCTGTCCACTGTGCCTGTCCACTGTGACCGCTCACTGTACCCGCTCACGGTGCCCGCTCACTGTGCCCGCTCACTGTGCCTGCCCACTGTGCCCGCTCACTGTGCCTGTCCACTGTGCCCGCTCAATGTGCCCGCTCACTGTGCCTGTCCACTGTGCCCGCTCACTGTGCCCACTCACTGTGCCTGTCCACTGTGCCCGCTCACTGTCCCCACTCACTGTGCCCGCTCACTGTGCCTGTCCACTGTGCCTGTCCACTGTGCCCGCTCACTGTGCCTGTCCACTGTGCCTGTCCACTGTGCCCGCTCACTGTGCCCGCTCACTGTGCCTGTCCACTGTGCCTGTCCACTGTGCCTGTCCACTGTGCCCACTCACTGTGCCTGTCCACTGTGCCCGCTCAATGTGCCCGCTCACTGTGCCTGTCCACTGTGACCGCTCACTGTGTCTGTCCACTGTGCCCACTCACTGTGCCTGTCCACTGTGCCCGCTCACTGTGCCTGTCCACTGTGACCGCTCACTGTGCCTGTCCACTGTGCCCGCTCACTGTGCCTGTCCACTGTGCCTGTCCACTGTGCCTGTCCACTGTGCCCGCTCACTGTGCCTGCTCACTGTGCCCGCTCACTGTGCCTGTCCACTGTGCCTGTCAACTGTGCCCGCACACTCTGCCTGTCCACTGTGCCCGCTCACTGTGCCCGCTCACTGTGCCTGTCCACTGTGCCTGTCCACTGTGCCTGTCCACTGTGCCCGCACACTGTGCCCACTCACTGTGCCTGTCCACTGTGCCCACTCACTGTGCCCGCTCACTGTGCCCACTCACTGTGCCTGTCCACTGTGCCCACTCACTGTGCCCGCTCACTGTGCTCGCTCACTGTGCCCGCTCACTGTGCCTGTCCACTGTGCCCGCTCATTGTGCCTGTCCACTGTGCCTGCTCACTGTGCCAGCTCACTGTGCCCACTCACTGTGCCCGCTCACTGTGCCCACTCACTGTGCCTGCCCACTGTGCCCGCTCACTGTGCCTGTCCACTGTGCCCGCTCACTGTGCCTGTCCAATGTGCCTGTCCACTGTGCCTGTTCACTGAGCCTGTCCACTGTGCCCGTTCACTGTGCCTGTCCACTGTGCCTGTCCACTGTGCCTGTCCACTGTGCCTGCTCACTGTGCCCGCTCACTGTGCCTGTCCTCTGTGCCTGTCCACTGTGCCTGTCCACTGTGCCTGTCCACTGTGCCTGTCCACTGTGCCTGTCCACTGTGCCTGTCCACTGTGCCCGCTCACTGTGCCCACTCACTGTGCCTGCTCACTGTGCCCGCTCACTGTGCCAGTCCACTGTGCCTGTCCACTGTGCCCGCTCACTGTGCCCATTCACTGTGCCCGCTCACTGTGCCTGTCCACTGTGCCTGTCCACTGTACCCGCTCACTGTGCCTGTCCACTGTGCCTGTCCACTGTGCCCACTCACTGTGCCAGCTCACTGTGCCTGTCCACTGTACCCACTCACTGTGCCAGCTCACTGTGCGTGCTCACTGTGCCCGCTCACTGTGCCCGCTCACTGTGCCTGTCCACTGTGCACGCTCACTGTGCCTGTCCACTGTGCCCGCTCACTGTGCCAGCTCACTGTGCCTGCTCACTGTGCCCACTCACTGTGCCCGCTCACTGTGCCTGCCCACTGTGCCCGATCACTGTGCCTGTCCACTGTGCCCGCTCACTGTGCCTGTCCAATGTGCCTGTCCACTGTGCCTGATTTCTGTGCCTGTCCACTGTGCCCGTTCACTGTGCCTGTCCACTGTGCCTGTCCACTGTGCCTGTCCACTGTGCCTGTCCACTGTGCCTGCTCACTGTGCCCGCTCACTGTGCCTGTCCACTGTGCCTGTCCACTGTGCCTGTCCACTGTGCCTGTAAACTGTGCCTGTCCACTGTGCACGCTCACTGTGCCTGTCCACTGTGCCTGTCCACTGTGCCCGCTCACTGTGCCTGTCCACTGTGCCTGCTCACTGTGCCCGCTCACTGTGCCCGATCACTGTGCCTGTCCACTGTGCCTGGCCACTGTGCCTGTCCACCGTGACCGCTCACTGTGCCCGCTCACTGTGCCCGCTCACTGTGCCTGCTCACTGTGCCTGTCCACTGTGCCTGTCCACTGTGACCGCTCACTGTAGCCGCTCACTGTGCCCGCTCACTGTGCCTGCTCACTGTGCCTGCCCACTGTGCCCGCTCACTGTGCCTGTCCACTGTGCCCGCTCAATGTGCCCGCTCACTGTGCCTGTCCACTGTGCACGCTCACTGTGCCCACTCACTGTGCCTGTCCACTGTGCCCGCTCACTGTCCCCACTCACTGTGCCCGCTCACTGTGCCTGTCCACTGTGCCTGTCCACTGTGCCCGCTCACTGTGCCTGTCCACTGTGCCTGTCCACTGTGCCCGCTCAATGTGCCCGCTCACTGTGCCTGTCCACTGTGCATGTCCACTGTGCCCGCTCACTGTGTCTGTCCACTGTGCCCGCTCACTGTGCCCGCTCACTGTGCCTGTCCACTGTGCCCACTCACTGTGCCTGTCCACTGTGCCCGCTCAGTGTGCCTGTCCACTGTGACCGCTCACTGTGCCTGTCCACTGTGCCCGCTCACTGTGCCTGTCCACTGTGCCTGTCCACTGTGCATGTCCACTGTGCCCGCTCACTGTGCCTGCTCACTGTGCCCGCTCACTGTGCCTGTCCACTGTGCCTGTCCACTGTGCCCGCACACTCTGCCTGTCCACTGTGCCCGCTCACTGTGCCCGCTCACTGTGCCTGTCCACTGTGCCTGTCCACTGTGCCCGCTCACTGTGCCCACTCATTGTGCCTGTCCACTGTGCCCACTCACTGTGCCCGCTCACTGTGCCCACTCACTGTGCCTGTCCACTGTGCCCGCTCACTGTGCCCGCTCACTGTGCTCGCTCACTGTGCCCGCTCACTGTTCCTGTCCACTGTGCCCGCTCACTGTGCCTGTCCACTGTGCCCGCTCACTGTGCCAGCTCACTGTGCCCACTCACTGTGCCCACTCACTGTGCCCACTCACTGTGCCTGCCCACTGTGCCCGCTCACTGTGCCTGTCCACTGTGCCCGCTCACTGTGCCTGTCCAATGTGCCTGTCCACTGTGCCTGTTCACTGAGCCTGTCCACTGTGCCCGTTCACTGTGCCTGTCCACTGTGCCTGTCCACTGTGCCTGTCCACTGTGCCTGCTCACTGTGCCCGCTCACTTTGCCTGTCCTCTGTGCCTGTCCACTGTGCCTGTCCACTGTGCCTGTCCACTGTGCCTGCTCACTGTGCCTGTCCACTGTGCCTGTCCACTGTGCCCACTCACTGTGCCCGCTCACTGTGCCTGCTCACTTTGCCCGCTCACTGTGCCCGCTCACTGTGCCCGCTCACTGTGCCCACTCACCGTGCCCGCTCACTGTGACTGTCCACTGTGCCTGTCCACTGTACCCGCTCACTGTGCCTGTCCACTGTGCCTGTCTACTGTGCCTGCTCACTCTGCCTGTCCACTGTGCCTGTCCACTGTGCCTGTCCACTGTGCCCGCTCACTGTGCCCACTCACTGTGCCCGCTCACTGTGCCTGTCCACTGTGCCTGTCCACTGTGCCCGCTCACTGTGCCCGCTCACTGTGCCTGTCCACTGTGCCTGTCCACTGTGCCCGCTCACTGTGCCTGTCCACTGTGCCTGTCCACTGTGCCTGCTCACAGTGCCTGTCCACTGTGCCTGTCACTGTGCGCGCTCACTGTGCCTGTCCACTGTGCCCGCTCACTGTGCCCGCTCACTGTGCCTGTCCACTGTGCCCGCTCAATGTGCCCGCTCACTGTGCCTGTCCACTGTGACCGCTCACTGTGTCTGCCACTGTGCCCACTCACTGTGCCTGTCCACTGTGCCCGCTTACTGTGCCTGTCCACTGTGACCGCTCACTGTGCCTGTCCACTGTGCCCGCTCACTGTGCCTGTCCACTGTGCCTGTCCACTGTGCCCGCTCACTGTGCCTGCTCACTGTGCCCACTCACTGTGCCTGTCCACTGTGCCTGTCAACTGTGCCCGCACACTCTGCCTGTCCACTGTGCCCGCTCACTGTGCCCGCTCACTGTGCCTGTCCACTGTGCCTGTCCACTGTGCCTGTCCACTGTGCCCGCTCACTGTGCCCACTCACTGTGCCTGTCCACTGTGCCCACTCACTGTGCCCCCTCACTGTGCCCACTCACTGAGCCTGTCCACTGTGCCTGCTCACTGTGCCGGCTCACTGTGCTCGCTCACTGTGCCCGCTCACTGTGCCTGTCCACTGTGCCCGCCTACTGTGCCTGTCCACTGTGCCTGCTCACTGTGCCAGCTCACTGTGCCCACTCAATGTGCCTGCTCACTGTGCCCACTCACTGTGCCTGCCCACTGTGCCCGCTCACTGTGCCTGTCCACTGTGCCCGCTCACTGTGCCTGTCCAATGTGCCTGTCCACTGTGCCTGTTCACTGAGCCTGTCCACTGTGCCCGTTCACTGTGCCTGTCCACTGTGCCTGTCCACTGTGCCTGTCCACTGTGCCTGCTCACTGTGCCCGCTCACTGTGCCTGTCCTCTGTGCCTGTCCACTGTGCCTGTCCACTGTGCCTGTCCACTGTGCCCGATCACTGTGCCTGTCCACTGTGCCTGTCCACTGTGCCTGTCCACTGTGCCCACTCACTGTGCCTGTCCACTGTGCCTGTCCACTGAGCCTGTCCACTGTGCCTGTCCACTGTGCCCACTCACTGTGCCCGCTCACTGTGCCCACTCACTGTGCCCGCTGACTGTGCCTGTCCACTGTGCCTGTCCACTGTGCCTGTCCACTGTGCCTGTCCACTGTGCCCACTCACTGTGCCCGCTCACTGTGCCTGCTCACTGTGCCCGCTCACTGTGCCCACTCACTGTGCCCGCTCACTGTGCCCACTCACCGTGCCCGCTCACTGTGACTGTCCACTGTGCCTGTCCACTGTACCCGCTCACTGTGCCTGTCCACTGTGCCTGTCCACTGTGCCTGCTCACTGTGCCTGTCCACTGTGCCTGTCCACTGTGCCTGTCCACTGTGCCCACTCACTGTGCCTGTCCACTGTGCCTGTCCACTGAGCCTGTCCACTGTGCCTGTCCACTGTGCCCACTCACTGTGCCCGCTCACTGTGCCCACTCACTGTGCCCGCTGACTGTGCCTGTCCACTGTGCCTGTCCACTGTGCCTGTCCACTGTGCCTGTCCACTGTGCCCACTCACTGTGCCCGCTCACTGTGCCTGCTCACTGTGCCCGCTCACTGTGCCCACTCACTGTGCCCGCTCACTGTGCCCACTCACCGTGCCCGCTCACTGTGACTGTCCACTGTGCCTGTCCACTGTACCCGCTCACTGTGCCTGTCCACTGTGCCTGTCCACTGTGCCTGCTCACTGTGCCTGTCCACTGTGCCTGTCCACTGTGCCTGTCCACTGTGCCCGCTCACTGTGGCCACTCACTGTGCCCGCTCACTGTGCCTGTCCACTGTGCCTGTCCACTGTGCCCGCTCACTGTGCCCGCTCACTGTGCCTGTCCACTGTGCCTTTCCACTGTGCCCGCTCACTGTGCATGTCCACTGTGCCTGTCCACTGCGCCCGCTCACAGTGCCCGCTCACTGTGCCTGTCCACTGTGCCTGTCCACTGTGCGCGCTCACTGTGCCTGTCCACTGTGCCTGTTCACTGTGCCCGCTCACTGTGCCCGCTCATTGTGCCCGCTCACTGTGCCCGCTCACTGTGCCTCTCCACTGTGCCTGCTCACTGTGCCCGCTCACTGTGCCTGTCCACTGTGCCCGCTCACTGAGCCCACTCACTGTGCCTGCTCACTGTGCCCGCTCACTGTGCCAGTCCACTGTGCCTGTCCACTGTGCCCGCTGACTATGCCCATTCACTGTGCCCGCTCACTGTGCCTGTCCACTGTGCCTGTCCACTGTACCCGCTCACTGTGCCTGTCCACTGTGCCTGTCCACTGTGCCCACTCACTGTGTCAGCTCACTGTGCCTGTCCACTGTGCCCACTCACTGTGCCAGCTCACTGTGCGTGCTCACTGTGCCCGCTCACTGTGCCCGCTCACTGTGCCTGTCCACTGTGCCCGCTCACTGTGCCTGTCCACTGTGCCCGCTCACTGTGCCAGCTCACTGTGCCTGCTCACTGTGCCCACTCACTGTGCCCGCTCACTGTGCCTGCCCACTGTGCCCGCTCACTGTGCCTGTCCACTGTGCCCGCTCACTGTGCCTGTCCAATGTGCCTGTCCACTGTGCCTGATTTCTGTGCCTGTCCACTGTGACCGCTCACTGTACCCCTCACTGTGCCCGCTCACTGTGCCTGCTCACTGTGCCTGCCCACTGTGCCCGCTCACTGTGCCTGTCCACTGTGCCCGCTCAATGTGCCCGCTCACTGTGCCCGCTCACTGTGCCTGCCCACTGTGCCCGCTCACTGTGCCTGTCCACTGTGCCCGCTCAATGTGCCCGCTCACTGTGCCTGTCCACTGTGCCCGCTCACTGTGCCCACTCACTGTGCCTGTCCACTGTGCCCGCTCACTGTCCCCACTCACTGTGCCCGCTCACTGTGCCTGTCCACTGTGCCTGTCCACTGTGCCTGCTCACTGTGCCTGTCCACTGTGCCTGTCCACTGTGCTCGCTCAATGTGCCCGCTCACTG
This sequence comes from Carcharodon carcharias, assembly GCF_017639515.1. Taxonomy (NCBI): domain Eukaryota; kingdom Metazoa; phylum Chordata; class Chondrichthyes; order Lamniformes; family Lamnidae; genus Carcharodon; species Carcharodon carcharias. Next base: position 9,649,732 of record NC_054478.1, on the reverse strand, counting down.
TGCCTGTCCACTGTGCCTGTCCACTGTGCCCGCTCACTGTGCCTGTCCACTGTGCCCTCTCAATGTGCCCGCTCACTGTGCCTGTCCACTGTGACCGCTCACTGAGTCTGTCCACTGTGCCCACTCACTGTGCCTGTCCACTGTGCCCGCTCACTGTGCCTGTCCACTGTGACCGCTCACTGTGCCTGTCCACTGTGCCCGCTCACTGTGCCTGTCCACTGTGCCTGTCCACTGTGCCTGTCCACTGTGCCCGCTCACTGTGCCTGCTCACTGTGCCCGCTCACTGTGCCTGTCGACTGTGCCTGTCCACTGTGCCCGCACACTCTGCCTGTCCACTGTGCCCGCTCACTGTGCCCGCTCACTGTGCCTGTCCACTGTGCCTGTCCACTGTGCCTGTCCACTGTGCCCGCTCACTGTGCCCGCTCACTGTGCCTGCTCACTGTGCCCGCTCACTGTGCCTGTCGACTGTGCCTGTCCACTGTGCCCGCACACTCTGCCTGTCCACTGTGCCCGCTCACTGTGCCCGCTCACTGTGCCTGTCCACTGTGCCTGTCCACTGTGCCTGTCCACTGTGCCTGTCCACTGTGCCCGCTGACTGTGCCTGTCCACTGTGCCTGTCCACTGTGCCTGTCCACTGTGCCTGTCCACTGTGCCCACTCACTGTGCCCGCTCACTGTGCCTGCTCACTTTGCCCGTTCACTGTGCCCGCTCACTGTGCCCGCTCACTGTGCCCACTCACCGTGCCCGCTCACTGTGACTGTCCACTGTGCCTGTCCACTGTACCCGCTCACTGTGCCTGTCCACTGTGCCTGTCCACTGTGCCTGCTCACTCTGCCTGTCCACTGTGCCTGTCCACTGTGCCTGTCCACTGTGTCCGCTCACTTTGCCCACTCACTGTGCCCGCTCACTGTGCCTGTCCACTGTGCCTGTCCACTGTGCCCGCTCACTGTGCCCGCTCACTGTGCCTGTCCACTGTGCCTGTCCACTGTGCCCGCTCACTGTGCCTGTCCACTGTGCCTGTCCACTGTGCCCGCTCACAGTGCCCGCTCACTGTCCCTGTCCACTGTGCCTGTCCACTGTGCGCGCTCACTGTGCCTGTCCACTGTGCCCGCTCACTGTGCCCGCTCACTGTGCCCGCTCACTGTGCCAGTCCACTGTGCCTGTCCACTGTGCCCGCTCACTGTGCCCATTCACTGTGCCCGCTCACTGTGCCTGTCCACTGTGCCTGTCCACTGAACCAGCTCACTGTGCCTGTCCACTGTGCCTGTCCACTGTGCCCACTCACTGTGCCAGCTCACTGTGCCTGTCCACTGTGCGCACTCACTGTGCCAGCTCACTGTGCGTGCTCACTGTGCCCGCTCACTGTGCCCGCTCACTGTGCCTGTCCACTGTGCCCGCTCACTGTGCCTGTCCACTGTGCCCGCTCACTGTTCCAGCTCACTGTGCCTGCTCACTGTGCCCACTCACTGTGCCCACTCACTGTGCCTGCCCACTGTGCCCGCTCACTGTGCCTGTCCACTGTGCCCGCTCAGTGTGCCTGTCCAATGTGCCTGTCCACTGTGCCTGTTTTCTGTGCCTGTCCACTGTGCCCGTTCACTGTGCCTGTCCACTGTGCCTGTCCACTGTGCCTGTCCACTGTGCCTGTCCACTGTGCCTGCTCACTGTGCCCGCTCACTGTGCCTGTCCACTGTGCCTGTCCACTGTGCCTGTCCACTGTGCCTGTCCACTGTGCCTGTCCACTGTGCCCACTCACTGTGCCTATCCACTGTGCCTGTCCACTGTGCCTGTCCACTGTGCCTGTCCACTGTGCCCACTCACTGTGCCCGCTCACTGTGCCCACTCACTGTGCCCGCTGACTGTAACTGTCCACTGTGCCTGTCCACTGTGCCTGTCCACTGTGCCTGTCCACTGTGCCCACTCACTGTGCCCGCTCACAGTGCCCGCTCACTGTGCCCACTCACCATGCCCGCTCACTGTGACTGTCCACTGTGCCTGTCCACTGTACCCGCTCACTGTGCCTGTCCACTGTGCCTGCTCACTGTGCCTGTCCACTGTGCCTGTCCACTGTGCCTGTCCACTGTGCCCGCTCACTGTGCGGCTCACTGTGCCCGCTCACTGTGCCTGTCCACTGTGCCCGCTCACTGTGCCTGTCCACTGTGCCTGTCCACTGTGCCTGTCCACTGTGCCCGCTCACTGTGCCTGTCCACTGTGCCTGTCCACTGTGCCCACTCACTGTGCCTGTCCACTGTGCCCGATCACTGTGCCCGCTCACTGTGCCCGATCACTGTGCCTGTCCACTGTGCCTGGCCACTGTGCCTGTCCACCGTGACCGCTCACTGTGCCCGCTCACTGTGCCCGCTCACTGTGACTGTCCACTGTGCCTGTCCACTGTGCCCGCTCACTGTGCACGCTCACTGTGCCTGTCCACTGTGCCCGCTCACTGTCCCCACTCACTGTGCCCGCTCACTGTGCCTGTCTACTGTGCCTGTCCACTGTGCCCGCTCACTGTGCCTGTCCACTGTGCCTGTCCACTGTGCCCGCTCACTGTGCCCGCTCACTGTGCCTGTCCACTGTGCCTGTCCACTGTGCCCGCTCACTGTGCCTGTCCTCTGTGCCCGCTCACTGTGCCCGCTCACTGTGCCTGTCCACTGTGACCGCTCACTGTGTCTGTCCACTGTGCCCACTCACTGTGCCTGTCCACTGTGCCCGCTCACTGTGCCCGCTCACTGTGCCTGTCCACTGTGACCGCTCACTGTGCCTGTCCACTGTGCCCGCTCACTGTGCCTGTCCACTGTGCCTGTCCACTGTGCCTGTCCACTGTGCCCGCTCACTGTGCCTGCTCACTGTGCCCGCTCACTGTGCCTGTCCACTGTGCCTGTCCACTGTGCCCGCACACTCTGCCTGTCCACTGTGCCCGCTCACTGTGCCTGCTCACTGTGCCTGTCCACTGTGCCTGTCCACTGTGCCTGTCCACTGTGCCCGCTCACTGTGCCCACTCACTGTGCCTGTCCACTGTGCCCACTCACTGTGCCCGCTCACTGTGCCCACTCACTGTGCCTGTCCACTGTGCCCGCTCACTGTGCCCGCTCACTGCGCTCGCTCACTGTGCCCACTCACTGTGCCTGTCCACTGTGCCCGCTCACTGTGCCTGTCCACTGTGCCCGCTCAATGTGCCAGCTCACTGTGCCCACTCACTGTGCCCGCTCACTGTGCCCACTCACTGTGCCTGCCCACTGTGCCCGCTCACTGTGCCTGTCCACTGTGCCCGCTCACTGTTCCTGTCCAATGTGCCTGTCCACTGTGCCTGTTCACTGAGCCTGTCCACTGTGCCCGTTCACTGTGCCTGTCCACTGTGCCTGTCCACTGTGCCTGTCCACTGTGCCTGCTCACTGTGCCCGCTCACTTGCCTGTCCTCTGTGCCTGTCCACTGTGCCTGTCCACTGTGCCTGTCCACTGTGCCCGCTCACTGTGCCTGTCCACTGTGCCTGTCCACTGTGCCTGTCCACTGTGCCTGCTCACTGTGCCTGTCCACTGTGCCCGCTCACTGTGCCCACTCACTGTTCCCAATCACTGTGCCCGCTCACTGTGCCTGTCCACTGTGCCCGCTCACTGTGTCCGCTCACTGTGCCTGTCCATTGTGCCCACTCACTGTGCCCGCTCACTGTGCCAACTCACTGTGCCTGTCCACTGTGCCCGCTCACTGTGCCTGTCCACTGTGCCTGTCCACTGTGCCCGCTCACTGTGCCTGCTCACTGTGCCTGTCCACTGTGCCTGTCCACTGTGCCTCTCCACTGCGCCCACTCACTGTGCCTGCTCACTGTGCCTTTCCACTGTGCCTGTCCACTGTGCCCGCTCACTGTGCCCACTCACTGTGCCTGCTCACTGTGCCTGTGCACTGTGCCTGTCCACTGTGCCCGCTCACTGTGCCCGCTCACTGTGCCTGTCCACTGTGCCTGTCCACTGTGCCTGCTCACTGTGCCTGTCCACTGTGCCTGTCCACTGTGCCCGCTCACAGTGCCCGCTCACTGTGCCTGTCCACTGTGCCTGTCCACTGTGCGCGCTCACTGTGCCTGTCCACTGTGCCTGTTCACTGTGCCCGCTCACTGTGCCCGCTCACTGTGCCTGCTCACTGTGCCGCTCACTGTGCCTCTCCACTGTGACTGCTCACTGTGCCCGCTCACTGTGCCTGTCCACTGTGCCCGCTCACTGTGCCCACTCACTGTGCCTGCTCACTGTGCCCGCTCACTGTGCCAGTCCACTGTGCCTGTCCACTGTGCCTGCTCACTGTGCCCTTTCACTGTGCCCGCTCACTGTGCCTGTCCACTGTGCCTGTCCACTTTACCCGCTCACTGTGCCTGACCACTGTGCCTGTCCACTGTGCCCGCTCACTGTGTCCGCTCACTGTGCCTGTCCAATGTGCCCACTCACTGTGCCCGCTAACTGTGCCCACTCACTGTGCCTGTCCACTGTGCCCGCTCACTGTGCCTGTCCACTGTGCCTGTCCACTGTGCCCGCTCACTGTGCCTGCTCACTGTGCCTGTCCACTGTGCCTGTCCACTGTGCCCACTCACTGTGCCTGCTCACTGTGCCTTTCCACTGTGCCTGTCCACTGTGCCCGCTCACTGTGCCCACTCACTGTGCCTGCTCACTGTGCCTGTGCACTGTGCCTGTCCACTGTGCCCGCTCACTGTGCCCGCTCACTGTGCCTGTCCACTGTGCCTGTCCACTGTGCCTGCTCACTGTGCCTGTCCACTGTGCCTGTCCACTGTGCCCGCTCACTGTGCCCGCTCACTGTGCCTGTCCACTGTGCCTGTCCACTGTGCGCGCTCACTGTGCCTGTCCACTGTGCCTGTTCACTGTGCCCGCTCACTGTGCCCGCTCACTGTGCCCGCTCACTGTGCCCGCTCACTGTGCCTCTCCACTGTGACTGCTCACTGTGCCCGCTCACTTTGCCTGTCCACTGTGCCCGCTCACTGTGCCCACTCACTGTGCCTGCTCACTGTGTCCGCTCACTGTGCCAGTCCACTGTGCCTGTCCACTGTGCCTGCTCACTGTGCCCTTTCACTGTGCCCGCTCACTGTGCCTGTCCACTGTGCCTGTCCACTGTACCCGCTCACTGTGCCTGTCCACTGTGCCTGTCCACTGTGCCCACTCACTGTGCCAGCTCACTGTGCCTGTCCACTGTGCCCACTCACTGTGCCAGCTCACTGTGCGTGCTCACTGTGCCCGCTCACTGTGCCCGCTCACTGTGCCTGTCCACTGTGCCCGCTCACTTTGCCTGTTCACTGTGCCCGCTCACTGTGCCAGCTCACTGTGCCTGCTCACTGTGCCCACTCACTGTGCCCGCTCACTGTGCCTGCCCACTGTGCCCGCTCACTGTGCCTGTCCACTGTGCCCGCTCACTGTGCCTGTCCAATGTGCCTGTCCACTGTGCCTGTTTTCTGTGCCTGTCCACTGTGCCCGTTCACTGTGCCTGTCCACTGTGCCTGTCCACTGTGCCTGTCCATTGTGCCTGTGCACTGTGCCTGCTCACTGTGCCCGCTCACTGTGCCTTTCCACTGTGCCTGTCCACTGTTCCTGTCCACTGTGCCCGCTCACAGTGCCCGCTCACTGTGCCTGTCCACTGTGCCTGTCCACTGTGCGCACTCACTGTGCCTGTCCACTGTGCCTGTACACTGTGCCCGCTCACTGTGCCCGCTCACTGTGCCCGCTCACTGTGCCCGCTCACTGTGCCTCTCCACTGTGACTGCTCACTGTGCCCGCTCACTGTGCCTGTCCACTGTGCCCGCTCACTGTGCCCACTCACTGTGCCTGCTCACTGTGCCCGCTCACTGGGCCAGTCCACTGTGCCTGTCCACTGTGCCTGCTCACTGTGCCCTTTCACTGTGCCCGCTCACTGTGCCTGTCCACTGTGCCTGTCCACTGTACCCGCTCACTGTGCCTGTCCACTGTGCCTGTCCACTGTGCCTGTCCACTGTGCCCACTCACTGTGCCTGCTCACTGTGCCTTTCCACTGTGCCTGTCCACTGTGCCCGCTCACTGTGCCCACTCACTGTGCCTGCTCACTGTGCCTGTGCACTGTGCCTGTCCACTGTGCCCGCTCACTGTGCCCGCTCACTGTGCCTGTCCACTGTGCCTGTCCACTGTGCCTGCTCACTGTGCCTGTCCACTGTGACTGTCCACTGTGCCCGCTCACAGTGCCCGCTCACTGTGCCTGTCCACTGTGCCTGTCCACTGTGCGCGCTCACTGTGACTGTCCACTGTGCCTATTCACTGTGCCCGCTCACTGTGCCTGCTCAATGTGCCCGCTCACTGTGCCAGTCCACTGTGCCTGTCCACTGTGCCTGCTCACTGTGCCCTTTCACTGTGCCCGCTCACTGTGCCTGTCCACTGTGCCTGTCCACTGTACCCGCTCACTGTGCCTGTCCACTGTGCCTGTCCACTGTGCCCACTCACTGTGCCAGCTCACTGTGCCTGTCCACTGTGCCCACTCACTGTGCCAGCTCACTGTGCGTGCTCACTGTGCCCGCACACTGTGGCCGCTCACTGTGCCTGTCCACTGTGCCCGCTCACTGTGCCTGTTCACTGTGCCCGCTCACTGTGCCAGCTCACTGTGCCTGCTCACTGTGCCCACTCACTGTGCCCACTCACTGTGCCTGCCCACTGTGCCCGCTCACTGTGCCTGTCCACTGTGCCCGCTCACTGTGCCTGTCCAATGTGCCTGTCCACTGTGCCTGTTTTCTGTGCCTGTCCACTGTGCCCGTTCACTGTGCCTGTCCACTGTGCCTGTCCACTGTGCCTGTCCACTGTGCCTGTGCACTGTGCCTGCTCACTGTGCCCGCTCACTGTGCCTGTCCACTGTGCCTGTCCACTGTGCCTGTCCACTGTGCCTGTCCACTGTGCCAGCTCACTGTGCCTGTCCACTGTGCCTGTCCACTGTGCCTGTCCACTGTGCCTTTCCACTGTGCCCACTCACTGTGCATATCCACTGTGCCTGTCCACTGTGCCTGTCCACTGTGCCTGTCCACTGTGCCCACTCACTGTGCCCGCTCACTGTACCCACTCACTGTGCCCGCTGACTGTAACTGTCCACTGTGCCTGTCCACTGTGCCTGTCCACTGTGCCTGTCCACTGTGCCCACTCACTGTGCCCGCTCACTGTGCCCGCTCACTGTGCCCACTCACCGTGCCCGCTCACTGTGACTGTCCACTGTGCCTGTCCACTGTACCCGCTCACTGTGCCTGTCCACTGTGCCTGCTCACTGTGCCTGTCCACTGTGCCTGTCCACTGTGCCTGTCCAATGTGCCCGCTCACTGTGGGGCTCACTGTGCCCGCTCACTGTGCCTGTCCACTGTGCCCGCTCACTGTGCCTGTCCACTGTGCCTGTCCACTGTGCCTGTTTACTGTGCCCGCTCACTGTGCCTGTCCACTGTGCCTGTCCACTGTGCCCGCTCACTGTGCCTGTCCACTGTGCCCGCTCACTTTGCCCGCTCACTGTGCCCGATCACTGTGCCTGTCCACTGTGCCTGGCCACTGTGCCTGTCCACCGTGACCTCTCACTGTGCCCGCTCACTGTGCCCGCTCACTGTGCCTGTCCACTGTGCCTGTCCACCGTGCCCGCTCACTGTGCCCGCTCACTGTGCCTGCTCACTGTGCCTGTCCACAGTGCCTGTCCACTGTGACCGCTCACTGTACCCGCTCACTGTGCCCGCTCACTGTGCCCGATCACTGTGCCTGCCCACTGTGCCCGCTCACTGTGCCTGTCCACTGTGCCTGTCCACTGTGCCCGCTCAATGTGCCCGCTCACTGTGCCTGTCCACTGTGCCCGCTCACTGTGCCCACTCACTGTGCCTGTCCACTGTGCCCGCTCACTGTCCCCACTCACTGTGCCCGCTCACTGTGCCTGTCCACTGTGCCTGTCCACTGTGCCCGCTCACTGTGCCTGTCCACTGTGCCTGTCCACTGTGCCCGCTCACTGTGCCCGCTCACTGTGCCTGTCCACTGTGCCTGTCCACTGTGCCCGCTCACTGTGCCTGTCCACTGTGCCCGCTCACTGTGCCCGCTCACTGTGCCTGTCCACTGTGACCGCTCACTGTGTCTGTCCACTGTGCCCACTCACTGTGCCTGTCCACTGTGCCTGCTCACTGTGCCCGCTCACTGTGCCTGTCCACTGTGACCGCTCACTGTGCCTGTCCACTGTGCCCGCTCACTGTGCCTGTCCACTGTGCCTGTCCACTGTGCCTGTCCACTGTGCCTGTCCACTGTGCCCGCTCACAGTGCCCGCTCACTGTGCCTGTCCACTGTGTCTGTCGACTGTGCCCACTCACTGTGCCTGTCCACTGTGCCTGTCCACTGTGCCCGCACACTCTGCCTGTCCACTGTGCCCGCTCACTGTTCCCGCTCACTGTGCCTGTCCACTGTGCCTGTCCACTGTGCCTGTCCACTGTGCCCGCTCACTGTGCCCGCTCACAGTGCTCGCTCACTGTGCCCGCTCACTGTGCCTGTCCACTGTGCCCGCTCACTGTGCCTGTCCACTGTGCCCGCTCACTGTGCCAGCTCACTGTGCCCACTCACTGTGCCCGCTCACTGTGCCCACTTACTGTGCCTGCCCACTGTGCCCGCTCACTGTGCCTGTCCACTGTGCCCGCTCACTGTGCCTGTCCAATGTGCCTGTCCACTGTGCCTGTTCACTGAGCCTGTCCACTGTGCCCGTTCACTGTGCCTGTCCACTGTGCCTGTCCACTGTGCCTGTCCACTGTGCCTGCTCACTGTGCCCGCTCACTGTGCCTGTCCTCTGTGCCTGTCCACTGTGCCTGTCCACTGTGCCTGTCCACTGTGCCCGCTCACTGTGCCTGTCCACTGTGCCTGTCCACTGTGCCTGTCCACTGTGCCTGTCCACTGTGCCCACTCACTGTGCCTGTCCACTGTGCCTGTCCACTGAGCCTGTCCACTGTGCCTGTCCACTGTGCCCACTCACTGTGCCCGCTCACTGTGCCCACTCACTCTGCCCGCTGACTGTGCCTGTCCACTGTGCCTGTCCACTGTGCCTGTCCACTGTGCCTGTCCACTGTGCCCACTCACTGTGCCCGCTCACTCTGCCTGCTCACTGTGCCCGCTCACTGTGCAAACTCACTGTGCCCGCTCACTGTGCCCACTCACCGTGCCCGCTCACTGTGACTGTCCACTGTGCCTGTCCACTGTACCTGCTCACTGTGCCTGTCCACTGTGCCTGTCCACTGTGCCTGTCCACTGTGCCTGTCCACCGTGACCGCTCACTGTGCCCGCTCACTGTGCCCGCTCACTGTGCCTGTCTACTGTGCTTGTCCACTGTGCCCGCTCACTGTGCTCGCTCACTGTGCCCGCTCACTGTGCCTGTCCACTGTGCCTGTCCACTGTGACCGCTCACTGTACCCGCTCACTGTGCCCGCTCACTGTGCCTGCTCACTGTGCCCGCTCACTGTGCCCGCTCACTGTGCCTGCTCACTGTGCCTGTCCACTGTGCCTGTCCACTGTGCCCGCTCACTGTGCCCGCTCACTGTGCCTGTCCACTGTGCCTGTCCACTGTGCCCGCTCACTGTGCCCGATAACTGTGCCTGTCCACTGTGCCCGCTCACTGTGCCCACTCACTGTGCCCGCTCACCATGCCCGCTCACTGTGCCAGCTAACTGTGCCTGTCCACTGTTCCCGCTCACTGTGCCTGCTCACTGTGCCCGCTCACCATGCCCACTCACTGTGCCCGCTCACTGTGCCTGTCAACTGTGCCTGCTCACTGTGCCTGCTCACTGTGCCCGCTCACTGTGCCTGTCCACTGTGCCTGTCCACTGTGCCTGTCCACTGTGCCCGCTCACTGTGCCTGCTCACTGTGCATGCTCACTGTGCCTGTCCACTGTGCCTGTCCACTGTGCCCGCTCACTCTGCCTGTCCACTGTGCCCGCTCACTGTGCCCTCTCACTGTGCCTGTCCACTGTGCCTGTCCACTGTGCCTGTCCACTGTGCCCGCTCACTGTGCCCACTCACTGTGCCTGTCCACTGTGCCCACTCACTGTGCCCGCTCACTGTGCCCACTCACTATGCCTGTCCACTGTGCCCACTCACTGTGCCCGCTCACTGAGCTCGCTCACTGTGCCCGCTCACTGTGCCTGTCCACAGTGCCCGCTCACTGTGCCTGTCCACTGTGCCCGCTCACTGTGCCCGCTCACTGTGCCTCTCCACTGTGCCCGCTCACTGTGCCTGTCCACTGTGCCGGCTCACTGTGCCTGTCCACTGTGCCCGCTCACTGTGCCCGCTCACTGTGCATGTCCACTGTGCCCGCTCACTGTGCCTGTCCACTGTGCCCGCTCACTGTGCCTGTCCACTGTGCCTGTCCACTGTGCCCGCTCATTGTGCCCGCTCACTGTGCCTGTCCACTGTGCCCGCTCACTGTGCCTGCTCACTGTGCCCACTCACTGTGCCCGCTCACTGTGCCTGTCCACTGTGCCCGCTCACTGTGCCCGCTCACTGTGCCTGTCCACTGTGCCCGCTCACTGTGCCCGCTCACTGTGCCTGTCCACTGTGCCTGCTCACTGTGCCCGCTCACTGTGCCTGTCCACTGTGCCCGCTCACTGTGCCTGCTCACTGTGCCCGCTAACTGTGCCAGCTCACTGTGCCCGCTCACTGTGCCAGCTCACTGTGCCCACTCACTGTGCCTGCTAACTGTGCCTGTCCACTGTGCCCGCTCACTGTGCCCACTCACTTTGCCCACTCACCGTGCCCGCTCATGTGCCAGCTAACTGTGCCTGTCCACTGTGCCCGCTCACTGTGCCCGCTCACTGTGCCCGCTCACCATGCCCGCTCACTGTGCCTGTCCACTGTGCCCACTCACTGTGCCCACTCACTGTGCCCACTCACTGTGCCCACTCAGTGTGCCTGTCCACTGTACCTGTCCACTGTGCCCGCTCACTGTGCCCGCTCACTGTGCCTGTCCACTGAGCCCGCTCACTGTGCCCGCTCACTGTGCCTGTCCACTGTGCCCACTCACTGTGCCCGCTCACTGTGCCTGTCCAGTGTGCCTGTCCACTGTGCCTGCTCACAGTGCCCGCTCACTTTGCCCGCTCACTGTGCCTGTCCACTGTGCCTGTCCACTATGCCCGCTCACTGTGCCTGTCCACTGTGCCCGCTCACTGTGCCTGTCCACTGTGCCCGCTCACTGTGCCTGTCCACTGTGCCCGCTCACTGTGCCTGTCCACTGTGCCTGTCCACTGTGCCCGCTCACTGTGCCCGCTCACTGTGCCTGCTCACTGTGCCTGTCCACTGTGCCTGTCCACTGTGCCTGTCCACTGTGCCCGCTCACTGTGCCCGCTCACTGTGCCTGTCCACTGTGCCTGTCCACTGTGCCTGTCCACTGTGCACACTCACTGTGCCTGCTCACTGTGGCTGTCCACTGTGCCCGCTCACTGTGCCGGCTCACTGTGCCTGTCCACTGTGCCTGTCCACTGTGCCCACTCACTGTGCCCGCTCACTGTGCCTGTCCACTGTGCCTGTCCTCTTTGCCTGTCCACTGTGCCTGTCCACTGTGCCTGTCCACTGTGCCCGCTCACTGTGCCTGTCCACTGTGCCTGTCCACTGTCCCCGCTCACTGTGCCCGCTAACTGTGCCCACTCACTGTGCCTGCTCACTGTGCCTGTCCACTGTGCCCACTCACTGTGCCCGCTCACTGTGCCTGTCCACTGTGCCCGCTCACTGTGCCCACTCACTGTGCCTGTCCACTGTGCCCGCTCACTGTGCCCACTCACTGTGCCCACTCACTGTGCCTGTCCACTGTGCCCGCTCATTGTGCCTGTCCACTTTGCCTGTCCACTGTGCCCGCTCACTGTGCCTGTCCACTGTGCCCACTCACTGTGCCCGCTCACTGTGCCCACTCACTGTGCCCGCTCAGTGTGCCTGTCCACTGTACCTGTCCACTGTGCCCGCTCACTGTGACCGCTCACTGTGCCTGTCCACTGAGCCCGCTCACTGTGCCCGCTCACTGTGCCTGTCCACTGTGCCCACTAACTGTGCCCGCTCACTGTGCCTGTCCAGTGTGCCTGTCCACTGTGCCTGCTCACTGTGCCCGCTCACTGTGCCCGCTCACTGTGCCTGTCCACTGTGCCTGTCCACTATGCCCGCTCACTGTGCCTGTCCACTGTGCCCGCTCACTGTGCCTGTCCACTGTGCCCGCTCACTGTGCCCGCTCACTGTGCCTGCTCACTGTGCCTGTCCACTGTGCCTGTCCACTGTGCCTGTCCACTGTGCCCGCTCACTGTGCCCGCTCACTGTGCCTGTCCACTGTGCCTGTCCACTGTGCCTGTCCACTGTGCCCGCTCACTGTGCCTGCTCACTGTGGCTGTCCACTGTGCCCGCTCACTGTGCCTGCTCACTGTGCCTGTCCACTGTGCCTGTCCACTGTGCCCGTTCACTGTGCCCGCTCACTGTGCCTGTCCACTGTGCCTGTCCTCTTTGCCTGTCCACTGTGCCTGTCCACTGTGCCCGCTCACTGTGCCTGTCCACTGTGCCTGTCCACTGTCCCCGCTCACTGTGCCCGCTCACTGTGCCCACTCACTGTGCCTGCTCACTGTGCCTGTCCACTGTGCCCACTCACTGTGCCCGCTCACTGTGCCCGCTCACTGTGCCTGTCCACTGTGCCTGTCCACTGTGCCTGTCCTCTGTGCCCGCTCACTGTGCCTGCTCACTGTGCCTGTCCACTGTGCCCGCTCACTGTGCCTGCTCACTGTGCCCGCTCACCATGCCCACTCACTGTGCCCGCTCACTGTGCCTGTCAACTGTGCCTGCTCACTGTGCCCGCTCACTGTGCCCGCTCACTGTGCCCGCTCACTGTGCCTGTCCACTGTGCCTGTCCACTGTGCCCGCTCACTATGCCCGCTCACTGTACCTGTCCACTGTGCCCGCTCACTGTGCCCACTCACTGTGCCTGTCCACTCTGCCCACTCACTGTGCCTGTCCAGCGTGCCTGTCCACTGTGCCTGCTCACTGTGCCCGCTCACTGTGCCCTCTCACTGTGCCTGTCCACTGTGCCTGTCCACTGTGCCCGCTCACTGTGCCTGTCCACTGTGCCCGCTCACTGTGCCTGTCCACTGTGCCTGCTCACTGTGCCTGTCCACTGTGCCCGCTCACTGTGCGTGCCAATGTGCCTCTCCACTGTGCCTGTCCACTGTGCCTGTCCACTGTGCCCGCTCACTGTGCCTGCTCACTGTGCCTGTCCACTGTGCCTGTCCACTGTGCCCGCTCACTGTGCCCGCTCACTGTACCTGTCCACTGTGCCTGCTCACTGTGCCTGTCCACTGTGCCCGCTCACTGTGCCTGCTCACTGTGCCTGTCCACTGTGCCTGTCCACTTTGCCTGTCCACTGTGCCTGTCCACTGTGCCTGTCCACTGTGCCCGCTCACTGTGCCTGTCCACTGTGCCTGTCCACTGTCCCCGCTCACTGTGCCCACTCACTGTGCCCGCTCACTGTGCCTGTCCACTGTGCCTGCTCACTGTGCCTGTCCACTGTGCCCGCTCACTGTGCCCACTCACTGTGCCCACTCACCGCGCCCGCTCACTGTGACTGTCCACTGTGCCTGACCACTGTACCCGCTCACTGTGCCTGTCAACTGTGCTTGTCCACTGTGCCTGCTCACTGTGCCTGTCCACTGTGCCTGTCCACTGTGCCTGTCCACTGTGCCCGCTCACTGTGCCCGCTCACTGTGCCTGTCCACTGTGCATGCTCTACGTGCCCGCTCACTGTGCCTGTCCACTGTGCCCGCTCACTGTGCCCTCTCACAGTGTCTGTCCACTGTGCCCGCTCACTGTGCCTGTCCACTGTGCCCGCTCACGGTGCCTGCTCACTGTGCCTGTCCACTGTGCCTGTCCACTCTGCCCGCTCACTGTGCCTGTCCACTGTGCCCGCTCACTGTGCCTGCTCACTGTGCCTGTCCACTGTGCCTGTCCACTGTGCCCGCTCACTGTGCCCGCTCACTGTGCCTGTCCACTGTTCCTGCTCACTGTGCCCGCTCACTGTGCCTGTCCACTGTGCCCGCTCACTGTGCCTGCTCACTGTGCCCGCTCACTGTGCCTGTCCACTGTGCCTGTCCACTGTGCCCGCTCACTGTGCCTGTCCACTTTGCCTGTCCACTGTGCCCGCTCACTGTGCGTGCCAATGTGCCTCTCCACTGTGCCTGTCCACTGTGCCTGTCCACCGTGCCTGCTCACTGTGCCCGCTCACTGTGCCCGCTCACTGTGCCTGTCCACTGTGCCTGTCCACTGTGCCAGCTCACTGTGCCCGCTCACTGTGCCTGTCCACTGTGCCTGTCCACTGTGCCCCCTCACTGTGCCCGCTCACTGTGCCCGCTCACTGTGCCTGTCCACTGTGCCTGTCCACTGTGCCCGCTCACTGTGCCTGCTCACTGTGCCTGTCCACTGTGCCTGTCCACTGTGCCCGCTCACTGTGCCCGCTCACTGCACCTGTCCACTGTGCCTGCTCACTGTGCCTGTCCACTGTGCCCGCTCACTGTGCCTGCTCACTGTGCCTGTCCACTGTGCCTGTCCACTTTGCCTGTCCACTGTGCCTGTCCACTGTGCCTGTCCACTGTGCCCGCTCACTGTGCCTGTCCACTGTGCCTGTCCACTGTCCCCGCTCACTGTGCCCACTCACTGTGCCCGCTCACTGTGCCTGTCCACTGTGCCTGCTCACTGTGCCTGTCCACTGTGCCCGCTCACTGTGCCCACTCACTGTGCCCACTCACCGCGCCCGCTCACTGTGACTGTCCACTGTGCCTGACCACTGTACCCGCTCACTGTGCCTGTCAACTGTGCTTGTCCACTGTGCCTGCTCACTGTGCCTGTCCACTGTGCCTGTCCACTGTGCCTGTCCACTGTGCCTGTCCACTGTCCCTGCTCACTGTGCCTGTCCACTGTGCCCGCTCACTGTGCCCACTCACTTTGCCAGTCCACTGTGCCCGCTCACCGTGCCCGCTCACTGTGCCTGTCCACTGTGCCTGCTCACTGTGCCTGTCCACTGTGCCCGCTCACTGTGCCTGTCCACTGTGCCTGCTCACTGTGCCCGCTCACTGTGCCCACTCACTGTGCCCGCTCACTGTGCCCAATCACTGTGCCTGCTCACTGTGCCTGTCCACTGTGCCCGCTCACTGTGCCTGTCCACTGTGCCCGCTCACTGTGCCCGCTCACTGTGCCCACTCACTGTGCCTCTCCACTGTGCCTGTCCACTGTGCCTGTCCACTGTGCCTGTCCACTGTGCCCGCTCACTGTGCCCGCTCACTGTGCCTTTCCACTTTGCATGCTCTACGTGCCCGCTCACTGTGCCTGTCCACTGTGCCCGCTCACTGTGCCCTCTCACAGTGTCTGTCCACTGTGCCCGCTCACTGTGCCTGTCCACTGTGCCCGCTCACGGTGCCTGCTCACTGTGCCTGTCCACTGTGCCTGTCCACTCTGCCCGCTCACTGTGCCTGTCCACTGTGGCCGCTCACTGTGCCTGCTCACTGTGCCTGTCCACTGTGCCTGTCCACTGTGCCCGCTCACTGTGCCCGCTCACTGTGCCTGTCCACTGTTCCTGCTCACTGTGCCCGCTCACTGTGCCTGTCCACTGTGCCCGCTCACTGTGCCTGCTCACTGTGCCCGCTCACTGTGCCTGTCCACTGTGCCTGTCCACTGTGCCCGCTCACTGTGCCTGTCCACTTTGCCTGTCCACTGTGCCCGCTCACTGTGCCTGTCCACTGTGCCCGCTCAATGTGCCCGCTCACTTTGCCTGTCCACTGTGTCTTTCCACTGTGCCCACTCACTGAGCCTGTCCACTGTGCCCGCTCACTGTGCCCGCTCCCTGTGCCTGTCCACTGTGCCTGTCCACTGTGCCCGCTCACTGAGCCTGTCCACTGTGCCCGCTCACTGTGCCTGTCCACTGTGCCTGTCCACTGTGCCCGCTCAATGTGCCCGCTCACTGTGCCTGCTCACTGTGCCCGCTCACTGTGCCAGCTCACTGTGCCTGTCCACAGTGCCTGCTCACTGTGCCCGCTCACTGTGCCCACTCACTGTGCCCGATAACTGTGCCTGTCCACTGTGCCCGCTCACTGTGCCCACTCACTGTGCCCGCTCACCATGCCCGCTCACTGTGCCAGCTAACTGTGCCTGTCCACTGTGCCCGCTCACTGTGCCTGCTCACTGTGCCCGCTCACCATGCCCACTCACTGTGCCCGCTCACTGTGCCTTTCAACTGTGCCCGCTCACTGTGCCCACTCACTTTGCCAGTCCACTGTGCCCGCTCACCGTGCCCGCTCACTGTGCCTGTCCACTGTGCCTGCTCACTGTGCCTGTCCACTGTGCCCGCTCACTGTGCCTGTCCACTGTGCCTGCTCACTGTGCCCGCTCACTGTGCCCACTCACTGTGCCCGCTCACTGTGCCCAATCACTGTGCCTGCTCACTGTGCCTGTCCACTGTGCCCGCTCACTGTGCCTGTCCACTGTGCCCGCTCACTGTGCCCGCTCACTGTGCCCGCTCACTGTGCCTCTCCACTGTGCCTGTCCACTGTGCCTGTCCACTGTGCCTGTCCACTGTGCCCGCTCACTGTGCCCGCTCACTGTGCCTGTCCACTGTGCATGCTCTACGTGCCCGCTCACTGTGCCTGTCAACTGTGCCCGCTCACCATGCCCGCTCACTGTGCCTGTCCACTGTGCCCGCTCACTGTGCCCTCTCACAGTGTCTGTCCACTGTGCCCGCTCACTGTGCCTGTCCACTGTGCCCGCTCACTGTGCCTGCTCACTGTGCCTGTCCACTGTGCCTGTCCACTGTGCCCGCTCACTGTGCCCGCTCACTGTGCCTGTCCACTGTTCCTGCTCACTGTGCCCGCTCACTGTGCCTGTCCACTGTGCCCGCTCACTGTGCCTCTCCACTGTGCCTGTCCACTGTGCCTGTCCACTGTGCCTGTCCACTGTGCCCGCTCACTGTGCCCGCTCACTGTGCCTGTCCACTGTGCATGCTCTACGTGCCCGCTCACTGTGCCTGTCCACTGTGCCCGCTCACGGTGCCCGCTCACTGTGCCTGTCCACTGTGCCCGCTCACTGTGCCCTCTCACAGTGTCTGTCCACTGTGCCCGCTCACTGTGCCTGTCCACTGTGCCCGCTCACTGTGCCTGCTCACTGTGCCTGTCCACTGTGCCTGTCCACTGTGCCCGCTCACTGTGCCCGCTCACTGTGCCTGTCCACTGTTCCTGCTCACTGTGCCCGCTCACTGTGCCTGTCCACTGTGCCTGTCCACTGTGCCCGCTCACTGTGCCTGTCCACTTTGCCTGTCCACTGTGCCCGCTCACTGTGCCTGTCCACTGTGCCCGCTCAATGTGCCCGCTCACTTTGCCTGTCCACTGTGTCTTTCCACTGTGCCCACTCACTGAGCCTGTCCACTGTGCCCGCTCACTGTGCCCGCTCACTGTGCCTGTCCACTGTGCCTGTCCACTGTGCCCGCTCACTGTGCCTGCTCACTGTGCCCGCTCACTGTGCCTGTCCACTGTGCCTGTCCACTGTGCCCGCTCACTCTGCCTGTCCACTGTGCCCGCTCACTGTGCCCGTTCACTGTGCCTGTCCACTGTGCCCGCTCACGGTGCCTGTCCACTGTGCCCGCTCACTGTGCCTGTCCACTGTGCCTGTCCACTGTGCCTGTCCACTGTGCCCGCTCACTGTGCCCGCTCACTGTGCCTGTCCACTGTGCCCGCTCACTGTGCCCACTCACTGTGCCCGCTCACTGTGCCTGTCCACTGTGCCTGTCCACTGTGCCCGCTCACTGTGCCCGCTCACTGTGCCTGTCCACTGTGCCCGCTCACTGTGCCCGCTCACTGTGCCTGTCCACTGTGCCCGCTCACTGTGCCTGCTCACTGTGCCCGCTCACTGTGCCAGCTCACTGTGCGTGCTCACTGTGCCAGCTCACTGTGCCTGTCCACTGTGCCCGCTCACTGAGCCCGCTCACTGTGCCCGCTCACTGTGCCTGTCCACTGTGCCCGCTCACTGTGCCAGCTCACTGTGCCTGTCCGCAGTGCCTGCTCACTGTGCCCGCTCACTGTGCCCACTCACTGTGCCCGATAACTGTGCCTGTCCACTGTGCCCGCTCACTGTGCCCACTCACTGTGCCCGCTCACCATGCCCGCTCACTGTGCCAGCTAACTGTGCCTGTCCACTGTGCCCGCTCACTGTGCCTGCTCACTGTGCCCGCTCACCATGCCCCCTCACTGTGCCCGCTCACTGTGCCTGTCAACTGTGCCTGCTCACTGTGCCCGCTCACTGTGCCCGCTCACTGTGCCTGTCCACTGCGCCCGCTAACTGTGCCTGTCCACTGTGCCCGCTCACTGTGACCGCTCACTGTGCCCGCTCACTGTGCCCACTCACTGTGCCTGTCCACTGTGCCCGCTCACTGTGCCCACTCACTGTGCCCACTCACTGTGCCCGCTCACTGTGCCCACTCACTGTGCCCACTCACTGTGCCTGTCCACTGTGCCTGTCCACTGTGCCCGCTCACTGTGCCCGCTCACTGTGCCTGTCCACCGTGCCTGCTCACTGTGCCTGCTCACTTTGGCTGTCCACCGTGCCCGCTCACTGTGCCCGCTCAATGTGCCCACTCACTGTGCCTGTCCACCATGCCCGCTCACCGTGCCCGCTCACTGTGCCCACTCACCGTGCCTGCTCACTGTGCCTGCTCACTGTGCCCGCTCACTGTGCACGCTCACAGTGCCCGCTCACTGTGCCTGCTCACTGTGCCTGTCCACTGTGCCCGCTCACTGTGCCTGCTCACTGTGCCCACTCACTGTGCCTGCTCACTGTGACCGCTCACTGTGCCCGCTCACTGTGCCCGCTCACTGTGCCTGTCCACTGTGCCCAATCACTGTGCCTGCTCACTGTGCCTGCTCACTGTGCCTGTCCACTGTGCCTGTCCACTGTGCCGGCTCACTGTGCCCATGCACTGTGCCCACTCACTGTGCCTGTCCACTGTGCCCACTCACTGTGCCTGCTCACTGTGCCTGTCCACCGTGCCTGCTCACCGTGCCCGCTCACTGTGCCTGTCCACTGTTCCCTCTCACTGTGCCTGTCCACTGTGCCTGCTCACTGTGCCTGTCCACTGTGCCCACTCACTGTGCCTGTCCACTGTGCCCGCTCACTGTGCCTGTCCACTGTTCCCGCTCACTGTGCCCGCTCACTGTTCCCACTCACTGTGCCTGCTCACTGTGCCCGCTCACTGTGCCTGCTCACTGTGCCTGTCCACTGTGCCTGTCCACTGTGCCCGCTCACTGTGCCTCTCCACACTGCCTGTCCACTGTGCCTGTCCACTATGCCTGTCCACTGTGCCTGTCCACTGTGCCCGCTCACTGTGCCCGCTCACTGTTCCTGTTCACTGTGCCCTCTCACTGTGCCCGCTCACTGTGCCTGTCCACTGTGCCCGCTCACTGTGCCTGTCTACTCTGCCCGCTCACTGTGCCCACTCACTGTGCCTGTTCACTGTGCCCACTCACTGTGCCCGCTCACTGTGCCTGTCCACTGTGCCCGCTCACTGTGCCTGTCCACTGTGCCTGTCCACAGTGCCCGCTCACTGTGCCCGCTCACTGTGCCTGTCCACTATGCCCGCTCATTGTGCCCACTCACTGTGCCTGTCCACTGTGCCTGTCCACTGTGCTTGCTCACTGTGCCCGCTCACTGTGCCTGTCCACTGTGCCCGCTCACTGTGCCTGTCCACTGTGCCCGCTCACTGTGCCTGCTCACTGTGCCTGTCCACTGCGCCCGCTCACTGTGCCTGTCCACTGTGCCCGCTCACTGTGACCGCTCACTGTGCCCGCTCACTGTGCCCGCGCACTGTGCCCGCTCACTGTGCCCGCTCACTGTGCCCGCTCACTGTGCCCGCTCACTGTGCCTGTCCACTTTGCCAGTCCACTGTGCCTGTCCACTGTGCCCGCTCACTGTGCCCACTCACTGTGCCCACTCACTGTGCCCGCTCACTGTGCCCGTTCACTGTGCCCTCTCACTGTGCCTGTCCACTGTGCCTGTCCACTGTGCCCGCTCACTGTGCCCACTCACTGTGCCTGTCCACCGTGCCTGCTCACTGTGCCCACTCACATTGGCTGTCCACCGTGCCCGGTCACTGTGCCCGCTCACTGTGCCTGTCCACCATGCCCGCTCACTGTGCCCGCTCACTGTGCCCACTCAAAGTGCCCGCTCACTGTGCCTGCTCACTGTGCCTGTCCACTGTGCCCGCTCACTGTGCCTGCTCACTGTGCCCGCTCACTGTGCCCGTTCACTGTGACCGCTCACTGTGCCCGCTCACTGTGCCCGCTCACTGTGCCTGTTCACTGTGCCCACTCACTGTGCCCGCTCACTGTGCCTGTCCACTGTGCCCGCTCACTGTGCCTGTCCACTGTGCCCGTGCACTGTGCCTGTCCACTGTGCCTGTCCACTGTGCCTGTCCACTGTGCCTGTCCACTGTGCCCGCTCACTGTGCCCGCTCACTGTGCCTGTCCACTGTGCCCGCTCAATGTGCCCGCTCACTGTGCCTGTCCACTGTGCCTGTCCACTGTGCCCGCTCACTGTGCCTGCTCACTGTGCCTGTCCACTGTGCCTGCTCATTGTGCCCACTCACTGTGCCCGCTCACTGTGCCCGCTCACTGTGCCTGTCCACTGTGCCCGCTCACTGTGCCCGATCACTGTGCCCACTAACTGTGCCCACTCACTGTGCCCGCTCACTGTGCCCACTCACTGTGCCTGTCCACTGTGCCTGTCCACTGTGCCCGCTCAATGTGCCCGCTCACTGTGCCTGTCCACCGTGCCCGCTCACTGTGCCTGCTCACTGTGCCTGTTCACTGTGCCCGCTCACTGTGCCCGCTCACTGTGCCTGCTCACTGTGCCTGTCCACTGTGCCCACTCACTGTGCCCACTCACTGTGCCCGCTCACTGTGCCCGCTCACTGTGCCTGTCCACTGTACCCAGTCACTGTGCCCGCTCACAGTGCCCGCTCACTGTGCCTGTCCACCGTGCCCGCTCAGCGTGCCCGCTCACTGTGCCCACTCACCTTGCCCGGTCACTGTGCCTGCTCACTGTGCCCCTCCACTGTGCCTGCTCACTGTGCCCGCTTACTGTGCCCGCTCACTGTGCCTGTCCACTGTGCCTGCTCACTGTGCCTGCTCACTGTGCCTGCTCACTGTGCCCGCTCACTGTGCCTGCTCACTGTGCCCGCTCACTGTTCCCACTCACTGTGCCTGCTCACTGTGCCCACTCACTGTGCCTGTCCACTGTGCCCGCTCACTGTGCCTGTCCACTGTGCCTCTCCACTGTGCCCGCTCACCGTGCCTGCTCACTGTGCCTGTCCACTGTGCCTGTCCACTGTGCCCGCTCACTGTGCCTCACCACACTGCCTGTCCACTGTGCCTGTCCACTATGCCTGTCCACTGTGCCTGTCCACTGTGCCCGCTCACTGTGCCCGCTCACTGTTCCTGCTCACTGTGCCCTCTCACTGTGCCCGCTCACTGTGCCTGTCCACTGTGCCCGCTCACTGTGCCTGTCCACTGTGCCTGTCCACTGTGCCTGTCCACTCTGCCCGCTCACTGTGCCCGCTCACTGTGCCTGTTCACTGTGCCCACTCACTGTGCCCGCTCACTGTGCCTGTCCACTGTGCCTGCTCACTGTGCCTGTCCACTGTGCCCGCTCACTGTGCCTGTCCACTGTGCCTGTCCACTGTGCCCGCTCACTGTGCCTGCTCAATGTGCCTGTCCACTATGCCCGCTCATTGTGCCCACTCACTGTGCCTGTCCACTGTGCCTGTCCACTGTGCCCGCTCACTGTGCCCGCTCACTGTGCCTGTCCACTGTGCCCACTCACTGTGCCTGTCCACTGTGCCCGCTCACTGTGCCCGCTCACTGTGCCTGTCCACTGCGCCCGCTCACTGTGCCTGTCCACTGTGCCCGCTCACTGTGACCGCTCACTGTGCCCGCTCACTGTGCCCGCTCACTGTGCCTGTCCACTGTGCCCGCTCACTGTGCCCACTCACTGTGCCCGCTCACTGTGCCCACTCACTGTGCCCACTCACTGTGCCCGCTCACTGTGCCCGCTCACTGTGCCCTTTCACTGTGCCTGTCCACTGTGCTCAATCACTGTGCCTGCTCACTGTGCCCGCTCACTTTGACTGTCCACCGTGCCCGCTCACTGTGCCCGCTCACTGTGCCCGCTCACTGTGCCTGTCCACCATGCCCGCTCACCGTGCCCGCTCACTGTGCCCACTCACCGTGCCTGCTCACTGTGCCCGCTCACTGTGCCCGCTCACTGTGCCCACTCACAGTGCCCGCTCACTGTGCCTGCTCACTGTGCCTGTCCACTGTGCCCGCTCACTGTGCCTGCTCACTGTGCCCGCTCACTGTGCCTGCTCACTGTGACCGCTCACTGTGCCCGCTCACTGTGCCCGCTCACTGTGCCTGTCCACTGTGCCCAATCACTGTGCCTGCTCACTGTGCCTGCTCACTGTGCCTGTCCACTGTGCCCAATCACTGTGCCTGCTCACTGTGCCCGTTCACTGTGCCTGTCCACTGTGCCCGCTCACTGTGCCCATACACTGTGCCCACTCACTGTGCCTGTCCACTGTGCCCACTCACTGTGCCCGCTCACTGTGCCTGTCCACTGTGCCCACTCACTGTGCCTGCTCACTGTGCCTGTCCACCGTGCCTGCTCACTGTGCCCGCTCACTGTGCCTGTCCACTGTTCCCTCTCACTGTGCCTGTCCACTGTGCCCGCTCACTGTGCCTGTCCACTGTGCCCACTCACTGTGCCTGTCCACTGTGCCCGCTCACTGTGCCTGTCCACTGTTCCCGCTCACTGTGCCCGCTCACTGTTCCCACTCACTGTGCCTGCTCACTGTGCCCACTCACTGTGCCTGTCCACTGTGCCTGCTCACTGTGCCTGTCCACTGTGCCTCTCCACTGTGCCCGCTCACCATGCCTGCTCACTGTGCCTGTCCACTGTGCCTGTCCACTGTGCCCGCTCACTGTGCCTCTCCACACTGCCTGTCCACTGTGCCTGTCCACTATGCCTGTCCACTGTGCCTGTCCACTGTGCCCGCTCACAGTGCCCGCTCACTGTTCCTGTTCACTGTGCCCTCTCACTGTGCCCGCTCACTGTGCCCGCTCACTGTGCCTGTCCACTGTGCCTGCTCACTGTGCCTGTCCACTGTGCCCGCTCACTGTGCCCACTCACTGTGCCCACTCACCGCGCCCGCTCACTGTGACTGTCCACTGTGCCTGACCACTGTACCCGCTCACTGTGCCTGTCAACTGTGCTTGTCCACTGTGCCTGCTCACTGTGCCTGTCCACTGTGCCTGTCCACTGTGCCTGTCCACTGTGCCCGCTCACTGTGCCCGCTCACTGTGCCTGTCCACTGTGCATGCTCTACGTGCCCGCTCACTGTGCCTGTCCACTGTGCCCGCTCACTGTGCCCTCTCACAGTGTCTGTCCACTGTGCCCGCTCACTGTGCCTGTCCACTGTGCCCGCTCACGGTGCCTGCTCACTGTGCCTGTCCACTGTGCCTGTCCACTCTGCCCGCTCACTGTGCCTGTCCACTGTGCCCGCTCACTGTGCCTGCTCACTGTGCCTGTCCACTGTGCCTGTCCACTGTGCCCGCTCACTGTGCCCGCTCACTGTGCCTGTCCACTGTTCCTGCTCACTGTGCCCGCTCACTGTGCCTGTCCACTGTGCCCGCTCACTGTGCCTGCTCACTGTGCCCGCTCACTGTGCCTGTCCACTGTGCCTGTCCACTGTGCCCGCTCACTGTGCCTGTCCACTTTGCCTGTCCACTGTGCCCGCTCACTGTGCCTGTCCACTGTGCCCGCTCAATGTGCCCGCTCACTTTGCCTGTCCACTGTGCCCGCTCACTGTGCCTGTCCACTGTGCCTGCTCACTGTGCCTGTCCACTGTGCCCGCTCACTGTGCGTGCCAATGTGCCTCTCCACTGTGCCTGTCCACTGTGCCTGTCCACCGTGCCTGCTCACTGTGCCCGCTCACTGTGCCCGCTCACTGTGCCTGTCCACTGTGCCTGTCCACTGTGCCAGCTCACTGTGCCCGCTCACTGTGCCTGTCCACTGTGCCTGTCCACTGTGCCCACTCACTGTGCCCGCTCACTGTGCCCGCTCACTGTGCCTGTCCACTGTGCCTGTCCACTGTGCCCGCTCACTGTGCCTGCTCACTGTGCCTGTCCACTGTGCCTGTCCACTGTGCCCGCTCACTGTGCCCGCTCACTGCACCTGTCCACTGTGCCTGCTCACTGTGCCTGTCCACTGTGCCCGCTCACTGTGCCTGCTCACTGTGCCTGTCCACTGTGCCTGTCCACTTTGCCTGTCCACTGTGCCTGTCCACTGTGCCTGTCCACTGTGCCCGCTCACTGTGCCTGTCCACTGTGCCTGTCCACTGTCCCCGCTCACTGTGCCCACTCACTGTGCCCGCTCACTGTGCCTGTCCACTGTGCCTGCTCACTGTGCCTGTCCACTGTGCCCGCTCACTGTGCCCACTCACTGTGCCCACTCACCGCGCCCGCTCACTGTGACTGTCCACTGTGCCTGACCACTGTACCCGCTCACTGTGCCTGTCAACTGTGCTTGTCCACTGTGCCTGCTCACTGTGCCTGTCCACTGTGCCTGTCCACTGTGCCTGTCCACTGTGCCTGTCCACTGTCCCTGCTCACTGTGCCTGTCCACTGTGCCCGCTCACTGTGCCCACTCACTTTGCCAGTCCACTGTGCCCGCTCACCGTGCCCGCTCACTGTGCCTGTCCACTGTGCCTGCTCACTGTGCCTGTCCACTGTGCCCGCTCACTGTGCCTGTCCACTGTGCCTGCTCACTGTGCCCGCTCACTGTGCCCACTCACTGTGCCCGCTCACTGTGCCCAATCACTGTGCCTGCTCACTGTGCCTGTCCACTGTGCCCGCTCACTGTGCCTGTCCACTGTGCCCGCTCACTGTGCCCGCTCACTGTGCCCACTCACTGTGCCTCTCCACTGTGCCTGTCCACTGTGCCTGTCCACTGTGCCTGTCCACTGTGCCCGCTCACTGTGCCCGCTCACTGTGCCTTTCCACTTTGCATGCTCTACGTGCCCGCTCACTGTGCCTGTCCACTGTGCCCGCTCACTGTGCCCTCTCACAGTGTCTGTCCACTGTGCCCGCTCACTGTGCCTGTCCACTGTGCCCGCTCACGGTGCCTGCTCACTGTGCCTGTCCACTGTGCCTGTCCACTCTGCCCGCTCACTGTGCCTGTCCACTGTGGCCGCTCACTGTGCCTGCTCACTGTGCCTGTCCACTGTGCCTGTCCACTGTGCCCGCTCACTGTGCCCGCTCACTGTGCCTGTCCACTGTTCCTGCTCACTGTGCCCGCTCACTGTGCCTGTCCACTGTGCCCGCTCACTGTGCCTGCTCACTGTGCCCGCTCACTGTGCCTGTCCACTGTGCCTGTCCACTGTGCCCGCTCACTGTGCCTGTCCACTTTGCCTGTCCACTGTGCCCGCTCACTGTGCCTGTCCACTGTGCCCGCTCAATGTGCCCGCTCACTTTGCCTGTCCACTGTGTCTTTCCACTGTGCCCACTCACTGAGCCTGTCCACTGTGCCCGCTCACTGTGCCCGCTCCCTGTGCCTGTCCACTGTGCCTGTCCACTGTGCCCGCTCACTGAGCCTGTCCACTGTGCCCGCTCACTGTGCCTGTCCACTGTGCCTGTCCACTGTGCCCGCTCAATGTGCCCGCTCACTGTGCCTGCTCACTGTGCCCGCTCACTGTGCCAGCTCACTGTGCCTGTCCACAGTGCCTGCTCACTGTGCCCGCTCACTGTGCCCACTCACTGTGCCCGATAACTGTGCCTGTCCACTGTGCCCGCTCACTGTGCCCACTCACTGTGCCCGCTCACCATGCCCGCTCACTGTGCCAGCTAACTGTGCCTGTCCACTGTGCCCGCTCACTGTGCCTGCTCACTGTGCCCGCTCACCATGCCCACTCACTGTGCCCGCTCACTGTGCCTTTCAACTGTGCCCGCTCACTGTGCCCACTCACTTTGCCAGTCCACTGTGCCCGCTCACCGTGCCCGCTCACTGTGCCTGTCCACTGTGCCTGCTCACTGTGCCTGTCCACTGTGCCCGCTCACTGTGCCTGTCCACTGTGCCTGCTCACTGTGCCCGCTCACTGTGCCCACTCACTGTGCCCGCTCACTGTGCCCAATCACTGTGCCTGCTCACTGTGCCTGTCCACTGTGCCCGCTCACTGTGCCTGTCCACTGTGCCCGCTCACTGTGCCCGCTCACTGTGCCCGCTCACTGTGCCTCTCCACTGTGCCTGTCCACTGTGCCTGTCCACTGTGCCTGTCCACTGTGCCCGCTCACTGTGCCCGCTCACTGTGCCTGTCCACTGTGCATGCTCTACGTGCCCGCTCACTGTGCCTGTCAACTGTGCCCGCTCACCATGCCCGCTCACTGTGCCTGTCCACTGTGCCCGCTCACTGTGCCCTCTCACAGTGTCTGTCCACTGTGCCCGCTCACTGTGCCTGTCCACTGTGCCCGCTCACTGTGCCTGCTCACTGTGCCTGTCCACTGTGCCTGTCCACTGTGCCCGCTCACTGTGCCCGCTCACTGTGCCTGTCCACTGTTCCTGCTCACTGTGCCCGCTCACTGTGCCTGTCCACTGTGCCCGCTCACTGTGCCTCTCCACTGTGCCTGTCCACTGTGCCTGTCCACTGTGCCTGTCCACTGTGCCCGCTCACTGTGCCCGCTCACTGTGCCTGTCCACTGTGCATGCTCTACGTGCCCGCTCACTGTGCCTGTCCACTGTGCCCGCTCACCATGCCCGCTCACTGTGCCTGTCCACTGTGCCCGCTCACTGTGCCCTCTCACAGTGTCTGTCCACTGTGCCCGCTCACTGTGCCTGTCCACTGTGCCCGCTCACTGTGCCTGCTCACTGTGCCTGTCCACTGTGCCTGTCCACTGTGCCCGCTCACTGTGCCCGCTCACTGTGCCTGTCCACTGTTCCTGCTCACTGTGCCCGCTCACTGTGCCTGTCCACTGTGCCTGTCCACTGTGCCCGCTCACTGTGCCTGTCCACTTTGCCTGTCCACTGTGCCCGCTCACTGTGCCTGTCCACTGTGCCCGCTCAATGTGCCCGCTCACTTTGCCTGTCCACTGTGACTTTCCACTGTGCCCACTCACTGAGCCTGACCACTGTGCCCGCTCACTGTGCCCGCTCACTGTGCCTGTCCACTGTGCCTGTCCACTGTGCCCGCTCACTGTGCCTGCTCACTGTGCCCGCTCACTGTGCCTGTCCACTGTGCCTGTCCACTGTGCCCGCTCACTCTGCCTGTCCACTGTGCCCGCTCACTGTGCCCGTTCACTGTGCCTGTCCACTGTGCCCGCTCACGGTGCCTGTCCACTGTGCCCGCTCACTGTGCCTGTCCACTGTGCCTGTCCACTGTGCCTGAACACTGTGCCCGCTCACTGTGCCCGCTCACTGTGCCTGAGCACTGTGCCCGCTCACTGTGCCCACTCACTGTGCCCGCTCACTGTGCCTGTCCACTGTGCCTGTCCACTGTGCCCGCTCACTGTGCCCGCTCACTGTGCCTGTCCACTGTGCCCGCTCACTGTGCCTGCTCACTGTGCCTGTCCACTGTGCCCGCTCACTGTGCCTGCTCACTGTGCCCGCTCACTGTGCCAGCTCACTGTGCGTGCTCACTGTGCCAGCTCACTGTGCCTGTCCACTGTGCCCGCTCACTGAGCCCGCTCACTGTGCCCGCTCACTGTGCCTGTCCACTGTGCCCGCTCACTGTGCCAGCTCACTGTGCCTGTCCGCAGTGCCTGCTCACTGTGCCCGCTCACTGTGCCCACTCACTGTGCCCGATAACTGTGCCTGTCCACTGTGCCCGCTCACTGTGCCCACTCACTGTGCCCGCTCACCATGCCCGCTCACTGTGCCAGCTAACTGTGCCTGTCCACTGTTCCCGCTCACTGTGCCTGCTCACTGTGCCCGCTCACCATGCCCACTCACTGTGCCCGCTCACTGTGCCTGTCAACTGTGCCTGCTCACTGTGCCCGCTCACTGTGCCCGCTCACTGTGCCTGTCCACTGCGCCCGCTAACTGTGCCTGTCCACTGTGCCCGCTCACTGTGACCGCTCACTGTGCCCGCTCACTGTGCCCACTCACTGTGCCTGTCCACTGTGCCCGCTCACTGTGCCCACTCACTGTGCCCACTCACTGTGCCCGCTCACTGTGCCCACTCACTGTGCCCACTCACTGTGCCTGTCCACTGTGCCTGTCCACTGTGCCCGCTCACTGTGCCCGCTCACTGTGCCTGTCCACCGTGCCTGCTCACTGTGCCTGCTCACTTTGGCTGTCCACCGTGCCCGCTCACTGTGCCCGCTCAATGTGCCCACTCACTGTGCCTGTCCACCATGCCCGCTCACCGTGCCCGCTCACTGTGCCCACTCACCGTGCCTGCTCACTGTGCCTGCTCACTGTGCCCGCTCACTGTGCACGCTCACAGTGCCCGCTCACTGTGCCTGCTCACTGTGCCTGTCCACTGTGCCCGCTCACTGTGCCTGCTCACTGTGCCCACTCACTGTGCCTGCTCACTGTGACCGCTCACTGTGCCCGCTCACTGTGCCCGCTCACTGTGCCTGTCCACTGTGCCCAATCACTGTGCCTGCTCACTGTGCCTGCTCACTGTGCCTGTCCACTGTGCCTGTCCACTGTGCCGGCTCACTGTGCCCATGCACTGTGCCCACTCACTGTGCCTGTCCACTGTGCCCACTCACTGTGCCTGCTCACTGTGCCTGTCCACCGTGCCTGCTCACCGTGCCCGCTCACTGTGCCTGTCCACTGTTCCCTCTCACTGTGCCTGTCCACTGTGCCTGCTCACTGTGCCTGTCCACTGTGCCCACTCACTGTGCCTGTCCACTGTGCCCGCTCACTGTGCCTGTCCACTGTTCCCGCTCACTGTGCCCGCTCACTGTTCCCACTCACTGTGCCTGCTCACTGTGCCCGCTCACTGTGCCTGCTCACTGTGCCTGTCCACTGTGCCTGTCCACTGTGCCCGCTCACTGTGCCTCTCCACACTGCCTGTCCACTGTGCCTGTCCACTATGCCTGTCCACTGTGCCTGTCCACTGTGCCCGCTCACTGTGCCCGCTCACTGTTCCTGTTCACTGTGCCCTCTCACTGTGCCCGCTCACTGTGCCTGTCCACTGTGCCCGCTCACTGTGCCTGTCTACTCTGCCCGCTCACTGTGCCCACTCACTGTGCCTGTTCACTGTGCCCACTCACTGTGCCCGCTCACTGTGCCTGTCCACTGTGCCCGCTCACTGTGCCTGTCCACTGTGCCTGTCCACAGTGCCCGCTCACTGTGCCCGCTCACTGTGCCTGTCCACTATGCCCGCTCATTGTGCCCACTCACTGTGCCTGTCCACTGTGCCTGTCCACTGTGCTTGCTCACTGTGCCCGCTCACTGTGCCTGTCCACTGTGCCCGCTCACTGTGCCTGTCCACTGTGCCCGCTCACTGTGCCTGCTCACTGTGCCTGTCCACTGCGCCCGCTCACTGTGCCTGTCCACTGTGCCCGCTCACTGTGACCGCTCACTGTGCCCGCTCACTGTGCCCGCTCACTGTGCCCGCTCACTGTGCCCGCTCACTGTGCCCGCTCACTGTGCCCGCTCACTGTGCCTGTCCACTTTGCCAGTCCACTGTGCCTGTCCACTGTGCCCGCTCACTGTGCCCACTCACTGTGCCCACTCACTGTGCCCGCTCACTGTGCCCGTTCACTGTGCCCACTCACTGTGCCTGTCCACTGTGCCTGTCCACTGTGCCCGCTCACTGTGCCCACTCACTGTGCCTGTCCACCGTGCCTGCTCACTGTGCCCACTCACATTGGCTGTCCACCGTGCCCGGTCACTGTGCCCGCTCACTGTGCCTGTCCACCATGCCCGCTCACTGTGCCCGCTCACTGTGCCCACTCAAAGTGCCCGCTCACTGTGCCTGCTCACTGTGCCTGTCCACTGTGCCCGCTCACTGTGCCTGCTCACTGTGCCCGCTCACTGTGCCCGTTCACTGTGACCGCTCACTGTGCCCGCTCACTGTGCCCGCTCACTGTGCCTGTTCACTGTGCCCACTCACTGTGCCCGCTCACTGTGCCTGTCCACTGTGCCCGCTCACTGTGCCTGTCCACTGTGCCCGTGCACTGTGCCTGTCCACTGTGCCTGTCCACTGTGCCTGTCCACTGTGCCTGTCCACTGTGCCCGCTCACTGTGCCCGCTCACTGTGCCTGTCCACTGTGCCCGCTCAATGTGCCCGCTCAC
Source organism: Carcharodon carcharias (assembly GCF_017639515.1). Taxonomy (NCBI): domain Eukaryota; kingdom Metazoa; phylum Chordata; class Chondrichthyes; order Lamniformes; family Lamnidae; genus Carcharodon; species Carcharodon carcharias. The sequence goes on along the minus strand of NC_054478.1, from coordinate 9,619,387 downwards.
TGTGCCTGTCCACTGTGCCTGTCCACTGTGCCCGCTCACTGTGCCTGCTCACTGTGCCTGTCCACTGTGCCTGCTCATTGTGCCCACTCACTGTGCCCGCTCACTGTGCCCGCTCACTGTGCCTGTCCACTGTGCCCGCTCACTGTGCCCGATCACTGTGCCCACTAACTGTGCCCACTCACTGTGCCCGCTCACTGTGCCCACTCACTGTGCCTGTCCACTGTGCCTGTCCACTGTGCCCGCTCAATGTGCCCGCTCACTGTGCCTGTCCACCGTGCCCGCTCACTGTGCCTGCTCACTGTGCCTGTTCACTGTGCCCGCTCACTGTGCCCGCTCACTGTGCCTGCTCACTGTGCCTGTCCACTGTGCCCACTCACTGTGCCCACTCACTGTGCCCGCTCACTGTGCCCGCTCACTGTGCCTGTCCACCGTACCCAGTCACTGTGCCCGCTCACAGTGCCCGCTCACTGTGCCTGTCCACCGTGCCCGCTCAGCGTGCCCGCTCACTGTGCCCACTCACCTTGCCCGGTCACTGTGCCTGCTCACTGTGCCCCTCCACTGTGCCTGCTCACTGTGCCCGCTTACTGTGCCCGCTCACTGTGCCTGTCCACTGTGCCTGCTCACTGTGCCTGCTCACTGTGCCTGCTCACTGTGCCCGCTCACTGTGCCTGCTCACTGTGCCCGCTCACTGTTCCCACTCACTGTGCCTGCTCACTGTGCCCACTCACTGTGCCTGTCCACTGTGCCCGCTCACTGTGCCCCTCCACTGTGCCTCTCCACTGTGCCCGCTCACCGTGCCTGCTCACTGTGCCTGTCCACTGTGCCTGTCCACTGTGCCCGCTCACTGTGCCTCACCACACTGCCTGTCCACTGTGCCTGTCCACTATGCCTGTCCACTGTGCCTGTCCACTGTGCCCGCTCACTGTGCCCGCTCACTGTTCCTGCTCACTGTGCCCTCTCACTGTGCCCGCTCACTGTGCCTGTCCACTGTGCCCGCTCACTGTGCCTGTCCACTGTGCCTGTCCACTGTGCCTGTCCACTCTGCCCGCTCACTGTGCCCGCTCACTGTGCCTGTTCACTGTGCCCACTCACTGTGCCCGCTCACTGTGCCTGTCCACTGTGCCTGCTCACTGTGCCTGTCCACTGTGCCCGCTCACTGTGCCTGTCCACTGTGCCTGTCCACTGTGCCCGCTCACTGTGCCTGCTCAATGTGCCTGTCCACTATGCCCGCTCATTGTGCCCACTCACTGTGCCTGTCCACTGTGCCTGTCCACTGTGCCCGCTCACTGTGCCCGCTCACTGTGCCTGTCCACTGTGCCCACTCACTGTGCCTGTCCACTGTGCCCGCTCACTGTGCCCGCTCACTGTGCCTGTCCACTGCGCCCGCTCACTGTGCCTGTCCACTGTGCCCGCTCACTGTGACCGCTCACTGTGCCCGCTCACTGTGCCCGCTCACTGTGCCTGTCCACTGTGCCCGCTCACTGTGCCCACTCACTGTGCCCGCTCACTGTGCCCACTCACTGTGCCCACTCACTGTGCCCGCTCACTGTGCCCGCTCACTGTGCCCACTCACTGTGCCTGTCCACTGTGCTCAATCACTGTGCCTGCTCACTGTGCCCGCTCACTTTGACTGTCCACCGTGCCCGCTCACTGTGCCCGCTCACTGTGCCCGCTCACTGTGCCTGTCCACCATGCCCACTCACCGTGCCCGCTCACTGTGCCCACTCACCGTGCCTGCTCACTGTGCCCGCTCACTGTGCCCGCTCACTGTGCCCGCTCACAGTGCCCGCTCACTGTGCCTGCTCACTGTGCCTGTCCACTGTGCCCGCTCACTGTGCCTGCTCACTGTGCCCGCTCACTGTGCCTGCTCACTGTGACCGCTCACTGTGCCCGCTCACTGTGCCCGCTCACTGTGCCTGTCCACTGTGCCCAATCACTGTGCCTGCTCACTGTGCCTGCTCACTGTGCCTGTCCACTGTGCCCAATCACTGTGCCTGCTCACTGTGCCCGTTCACTGTGCCTGTCCACTGTGCCCGCTCACTGTGCCCATACACTGTGCCCACTCACTGTGCCTGTCCACTGTGCCCACTCACTGTGCCCGCTCACTGTGCCTGTCCACTGTGCCCACTCACTGTGCCTGCTCACTGTGCCTGTCCACCGTGCCTGCTCACTGTGCCCGCTCACTGTGCCTGTCCACTGTTCCCTCTCACTGTGCCTGTCCACTGTGCCCGCTCACTGTGCCTGTCCACTGTGCCCACTCACTGTGCCTGTCCACTGTGCCCGCTCACTGTGCCTGTCCACTGTTCCCGCTCACTGTGCCCGCTCACTGTTCCCACTCACTGTGCCTGCTCACTGTGCCCACTCACTGTGCCTGTCCACTGTGCCTGCTCACTGTGCCTGTCCACTGTGCCTCTCCACTGTGCCCGCTCACCATGCCTGCTCACTGTGCCTGTCCACTGTGCCTGTCCACTGTGCCCGCTCACTGTGCCTCTCCACACTGCCTGTCCACTGTGCCTGTCCACTATGCCTGTCCACTGTGCCTGTCCACTGTGCCCGCTCACAGTGCCCGCTCACTGTTCCTGTTCACTGTGCCCTCTCACTGTGCCCGCTCACTGTGCCTGTCCACTGTGCCCGCTCACTGTGCCTGTCCACTGTGCCCGCTCACTGTGCCTGTCCACTGCGCCTGTCCACTGTGCTTGTCCACTCTGCCCGCTCACTGTGCCCGCTCACTGTGCCTGTTCACTGTGCCCACTCACTGTGCCCGCTGACTGTGCCTGTCCACTGTGCCCGCTCACTGTGCCTGTCCACTGTGCCTGTCCACTGTGCCCGCTCACTGTGCCCACTCACTGTGCCTGTCCACTATGCCCGCTCATTGTGCCCACTCACTGTGCCTGTCCACTGTGCCTGTCCACTGTGCCTGCTCACTGTGCCCGCTCACTGTGCCTGTCCACTGTGCCCGCTCACTGTGCCTGTCCACTGTGCCCACTCACTGTGCCCGCTCACTGTGCCTGTCCACTGCGCCCGCTCACTGTGCCTATCCACTGAGCCCGCTCACTGTGACCGCTCACTGTGCCCGCTCACTGTGCCCGCTCACTGTGCCTGTCCACTGTGCCCGCTCACTGTGCCCACTCACTGTGCCCACTCACTGTGCCTGCTCACTGTGCCCACTCACTGTGCCCACTCACTGTGCCTGTCCACTGTGCCAGTCCACTGTGCCCGCTCACTGTGCCCGCTCACTGTGCCTGTCCACCGTGCCTGCTCACTGTGCCCACTCACTTTGGCTGTCCACCGTGCCCGCTCACTGTGCCCGCTCACTGTGCCTGTCCACCATGCCCGCTCACTGTGCCCGCTCACTGTGCCCGCTCACTGTGCCCGCTCACAGTGCCCGCTCACTGTGCCTGCTCACTGTGCCTGTCCACTGTGCCCAATCACTGTGCCTGCTCACTGTGCCCGCTCACTGTGCCTGTTCACTGTGCCCAATCACTGTGCCTGCTCACTGTGCCCACTCACTGTGCCTGTCCACTGTGCCCACTCATTGTGCCCGCTCACTGTGCCCACTCACTGTGCCTGTCCACTGTGCCCACTCACTGTGCCCGCTCACTGTGCCTGTCCACTGTGCCCAATCACTGTGCCTGCTCACTGTGCCTGTCCACCGTGCCTGCTCACCATGCCCGCTCACTGTGCCTGTCCACAGTTCCCGCTCACTGTGCCCGCTCACTGTGCCCGCTCACTGTGCCTGTCCACTGTGCCTGCTCACTGTGCCTGTCCACTGTGCCCGATCACTGTGCCCGCTCACTGTGCCCGCTCACTGTGCCTGCTCACTGTGCCTGGCCACTGTGCCTGTCCACTGTGCCTGTCCACTGTGCCTGTCCACTGTGCCTGCTCACTGTGCCCGCTCACTGTGCCCAATCACTGTGCCTGTCCACTGTGCCTGTCCACTGTGCCCGCTCACTGTGCCCGCTCACTGTGCCTGCTCACTGTGCCGCTCACTGTGCCTGCTCACTGTGCCCGCTCTCTGTGTCTGTCCACTGTGCCTGTCCACTGTGCCTGTCCACTGTGCCCGCTCACTGTGCCCGCTCACTGTGCCTGTCCACTGTGCCTGCTCACTGTGCCCACTCACTGTGCCCGCTCACTGTGCCCGCTCACTGTTCCTGTCCACTGTGCCCGCTCACTGTGCCTGCTCACTGTGCCTGCTCACTGTGCCCGCTCACTGTGCCCGCTCACTGTGCCCGCTCACTGTGCCCGCTCACTGTGCCCACTCACTGTGCCAGTCCACTGTGCCCGCTCACTGTGCCCACTCACTGTGCCTGTCCACTGTGCCCGCTCACTGTGCCCGCTCACTGTGCCTGTCCACTGTGACCACTCACTGTGCCCGCTCACTGTGCCCACTCACTGTGCCTGTCCACTGTGCCCAATCACTGTGCCTGCTCACTGTGCCCGCTCACTGTGCCTGTCCACTGTGCCCAATCACTGTGCCTGCTCACTGTGCCCGCTCACTGTGCCTGTCCACTGTGCCCGCTCACTGTGCCCGCTCACTGTGCCCACTCACTGTGCCTGTCCACTGTGCCCGCTCACTGTGCCCGCTCACTGTGCCTGTCCACTGTGCCCGCTCACTGTGCCTGTCCACTGTGCCCGATCACTGTGCCCGCTCACTGTGCCTGCTCACTGTGCCTGTCCACTGTGCCTGTCCACTGTGCCTGTCCACTGTGCCTGTCCACTGTGCCCGCTCACTGTGCCCGCTCACTGTGCCCGCTCACTGTGCCTGTCCACTGTGCCTGTCCACTGTGCACTCACTGTGCCCGCTCACGGTGCCCGCTCACTGTGCCCGCTCACTGTGCCTGCTCACTGTGCCCGCTCACTGTGTCTGTCCACTGTGCCTGTCCACTGTTCCTGCTCACTGTGCCCGCTCACTGTGCCTGTCCACTGTGCCCACTCACTGTGCCCACTCACTGTGCCCGCTCACTGTGCCCACTCACTGTGCCTGTCCACTGTGTCTGTCCACTGTGCCTGTCCTCTGTGCCTGTCCACTGTGCCCGCTCAATGTGTCTGTCCAGTGTGCCGGCTCACTGTGCCTGTCCACTGCACCTGTCCACTGTTCCTGTCCACTGTGCCTGTCCACTGTGCCTGTCCACTGTGCCCGCTCACTGTGCCCACTCACTGTGCCTGTCCACTGTGCCCGCTCACTGTGCCCGCTCACTGTGCCCTCTCACTGTGCCCGCTCACTGTGCCTGTCCACTGTGCCTGTCCACTGTGCCCACTCACTGTGCCCGCTCACTGTGCCCACTCACTGTGCACGCTCACTGTGCCTGCTCACTGTACCCGCTCACTGTGCCTGTCCACTGTGCCTGTCCACTGTGCCCACTCACTGTGCCCGCTCACTGTGCCTGTCCACTTGCCCGCTCACTGTGCCTGTCCACTGTGCCCGCTCACCGTGCCCGCCCACTGTGCCTGTCCACTGTGCCTGTCCACTGTGCCTGCTCACTGTGCCTGTCCACTGTGCCCGCTAACTGTGCCTGTCCACTGTGCCTGTCCACTGTGCCTGTCCACTGTGCCCGCTCACTGTGCCCGCTCACTGTGCTGGCTCACTGTGCCCGCTCACTGTGCCCTCTCACTGTGCCCTCACACTGTGCCCACTATCTGTGCCTGCTCACTGTGCCTGTCCACTGTGCCCGCTCACTGTGCCCACTCACTGTGCCCGCTCACTGTGCCTGTCCACTGTGCCTGCTCAAAGTGCCCGCTCACTTTGCCCACACAGTGTGCCCGCTCACTGTACCCGCTCACCGTGCCTGCTCACTGTGCCCGCTCACTGTGCCTGTCCACTGTGCCTGTCCACTGTGCCTGTCCACTGTGCCCGCTCACTGTGCCCATACACTGTGCCCACTCACTGTGCCTGTCCACTGTGCCCACTCACTGTGCCCGCTCACTGTGCCTGTCCACTGTGCCCACTCACTGTGCCTGCTCACTGTGCCTGTCCTCCGTGCCTGCTCACTGTGCCCGCTCACTGTGCCTGTCCACTGTTCCCTCTCACTGTGCCTGTCCACTGTGCCCGCTCACTGTGCCTGTCCACTGTGCCCACTCACTGTGCCTGTCCACTGTGCCCGCTCACTGTGCCTGTCCACTGTTCCCGCTCACTGTGCCCGCTCACTGTTCCCACTCACTGTGCCTGCTCACTGTGCCCACTCACTGTGCCTGTCCACTGTGCCTGCTCACTGTGCCTGTCCACTGTGCCTCTCCACTGTGCCCGCTCACCATGCCTGCTCACTGTGCCTGTCCACTGTGCCTGTCCACTGTGCCCGCTCACTGTGCCTCTCCACACTGCCTGTCCACTGTGCCTGTCCACTATGCCTGTCCACTGTGCCTGTCCACTGTGCCCGCTCACTGTGCCCGCTCACTGTGCCTGTTCACTGTGCCCTCTCACTGTGCCCGCTCACTGTGCCTGTCCACTGTGCCCGCTCACTGTGCCTGTCCACTGTGCCCGCTCACTGTGCCTGTCCACTGCGCCTGTCCACTGTGCTTGTCCACTCTGCCCGCTCACTGTGCCCGCTCACTGTGCCTGTTCACTGTGCCCACTCACTGTGCCCGCTGACTGTGCCTGTCCACTGTGCCCGCTCACTGTGCCTGTCCACTGTGCCTGTCCACTGTGCCCGCTCACTGTGCCCACTCATTGTGCCTGTCCACTATGCCCGCTCATTGTGCCCACTCACTGTGCCTGTCCACTGTGCCTGTCCACTGTGCCTGCTCACTGTGCCCGCTCACTGTGCCTGTCCACTGTGCCCGCTCACTGTGCCTGTCCACTGTGCCCACTCACTGTGCCCGCTCACTGTGCCTGTCCACTGCGCCCGCTCACTGTGCCTGTCCACTGAGCCCGCTCACTGTGACCGCTCACTGTGCCCGCTCACTGTGCCCGCTCACTGTGCCTGTCCACTGTGCCCGCTCACTGTGCCCACTCACTGTGCCCACTCACTGTGCCTGCTCACTGTGCCCACTCACTGTGCCCACTCACTGTGCCTGTCCACTGTGCCTGTCCACTGTGCCCGCTCACTGTGCCCGCTCACTGTGCCTGTCCACCGTGCCTGCTCACTGTGCCCACTCACTTTGGCTGTCCACTGTGCCCGCTCACTGTGCCCGCTCACTGTGCCCGCTCACAGTGCCCGCTCACTGTGCCTGCTCACTGTGCCTGTCCACTGTGCCCAATCACTGTGCCTGCTCACTGTGCCCGCTCACTGTGCCTGTCCACTGTGCCCAATCACTGTGCCTGCTCACTGTGCCCACTCACTGTGCCTGTCCACTGTGCCCACTCATTGTGCCCGCTCACTGTGCCCACTCACTGTGCCTGTCCACTGTGCCCACTCACTGTGCCCGCTCACTGTGCCTGTCCACTGTGCCCAATCACTGTGCCTGCTCACTGTGCCTGTCCACCGTGCCTGCTCACCATGCCCGCTCACTGTGCCTGTCCACTGTTCCCGCTCACTGTGCCCGCTCACTGTGCCCGCTCACTGTGCCTGTCCACTGTGCCTGCTCACTGTGCCTGTCCACTGTGCCCGATCACTGTGCCCGCTCACTGTGCCCGCTCACTGTGCCTGCTCACTGTGCCTGTCCACTGTGCCTGTCCACTGTGCCTGTCCACTGTGCCTGTCCACTGTGCCTGCTCACTGTGCCCGCTCACTGTGCCCAATCACTGTGCCTGTCCACTGTGCCTGTCCACTGTGCCCGCTCACTGTGCCAGCTCACTGTGCCTGCTCACTGTGCCGCTCACTGTGCCTGCTCACTGTGCCCGCTCTCTGTGTCTGTCCACTGTGCCTGTCCACTGTGCCTGTCCACTGTGCCCGCTCACTGTGCCCGCTCACTGTGCCTGTCCACTGTGCCTGCTCACTGTGCCCACTCACTGTGCCCGCTCACTGTGCCCGCTCACTGTTCCTGTCCACTGTGCCCGCTCACTGTGCCTGCTCACTGTGCCTGCTCACTGTGCCCGCTCACTGTGCCCGCTCACTGTGCCCGCTCACTGTGCCCGCTCACTGTGCCCACTCACTGTGCCTGTCCACTGTGCCCGCTCACTGTGCCCACTCACTGTGCCTGTCCACTGTGCCCGCTCACTGTGCCCGCTCACTGTGCCTGTCCACTGTGACCACTCACTGTGCCCGCTCACTGTGCCCACTCACTGTGCCTGTCCACTGTGCCCAATCACTGTGCCTGCTCACTGTGTCCCGCTCACTGTGCCTGTCCACTGTGCCCGCTCACTGTGCCCGCTCACTGTGCCCACTCACTGTGCCTGTCCACTGTGCCTGCTCACTGTGCCCGCTCACTGTGCCTGTCCACTGTGCCCGCTCACTGTGCCTGTCCACTGTGCCCGATCACTGTGCCCGCTCACTGTGCCTGCTCACTGTGCCTGTCCACTGTGCCTGTCCACTGTGCCTGTCCACTGTGCCTGTCCACTGTGCCCGCTCACTGTGCCCGCTCACTGTGCCCGCTCACTGTGCCTCTCCACTGTGCCTGTCCACTGTGCACTCACTGTGCCTGCTCACGGTGCCAGCTCACTGTGCCCGCTCACTGTGCCTGCTCACTGTGCCCGCTCACTGTGTCTGTCCACTGTGCCTGTCCACTGTGCCTGTCCACTGTTCCTGCTCACTGTGCCCGCTCACTGTGCCTGTCCACTGTGCCCGCTCACTGTGCCCACTCACTGTGCCCGCTCACTGTGCCCACTCACTGTGCCTGTCCACTGTGTCTGTCCACTGTGCCTGTCCTCTGTGCCTGTCCACTGTGCCCGCTCAATGTGTCTGTCCAGTGTGCCGGCTCACTGTGCCTGTCCACTGCGCCTGTCCACTGTTCCTGTCCACTGTGCCTGTCCACTGTGCCTGTCCACTGTGCCCGCTCACTGTGCCCACTCACTGTGCCTGTCCACTGTGCCCGCTCACTGTGCCCGCTCACTGTGCCCTCTCACTGTGCCCGCTCACTGTGCCTGTCCACTGTGCCTGTCCACTGTGCCCACTCACTGTGCCCGCTCACTGTGCCCACTCACTGTGCACGCTCACTGTGCCTGCTCACTGTACCCGCTCACTGTGCCTGTCCACTGTGCCTGTCCACTGTGCCCACTCACTGTGCCCGCTCACTGTGCCTGTCCACTTGCCCGCTCACTGTGCCTGTCCACTGTGCCTGTCCACTGTGCCTGTCCACTGTCCCTGTCCACTGTGCCCGCTCACTGTGCCCGCTCACTGCCTGCTCACTGTGCCCGCTCACTGTGCCTGTCCACTGTGCCCGCTCACCGTGCCCGCCCACTGTGCCTGTCCACTGTGCCTGTCCACTGTGCCTGCTCACTGTGCCTGTCCACTGTGCCCACTAACTGTGCCTGTCCACTGTGCCTGTCCACTGTGCCTGTCCACTGTGCCCGCTCACTGTGCCCGCTCACTGTGCTGGCTCACTGTGCCCGCTCACTGTGCCCTCTCACTGTGCCCTCACACTGTGCCCACTATCTGTGCCTGCTCACTGTGCCTGTCCACTGTGCCCGCTCACTGTGCCCACTCACTGTGCCCGCTCACTGTGCCTGTCCACTGTGCCTGCTCAAAGTGCCCGCTCACTTTGCCCACACAGTGTGCCCGCTCACTGTACCCGCTCACCGTGCCTGCTCACTGTGCCCGCTCACTGTGCCTGTCCACTGTGCCTGTCCACTGTGCCTGTCCATTGTGCCCACTCACTGTGCCCACTCACTGTGCCCGCTCACTGTGCCCGCTCACTGTGCCTGTCCACTGTGCCCGCTCACTGTGCCCACTCACTGTGCCTGTCCACTGTGCCTGTCCACTGTGCCTGTCCACTGTGCCCTTTCACTGTGCCCGCTCACCGTGCCTGTCCACTAGGCCCGCTCACTGTGCCTTCTCACTGTGTCTGTCCACTGTGCCCGCTCATTGTGCCCGCTCACTGTGCCTGTCCACTGTGCCCACTCACTGTGCCCGCTCACTGTGCACACTCACTGTGCCCACTCACTGTGCCCGCTCATTGTGCCCACTCACTGTGCCTCTCCACAGTCCCCGCTCACTGTGCCTGTCCACTGTGCCTGTCCACTGTGCCCGCTCACCGTGCCTGTCCACTGTGCCCGCTCACTGTGCCTGTCCACTGTGCCCACTCACTGAGCCCACTCACTGTGCCCGCTCACTGTGCCTGCTCACTGTGCCCACTCACTGTGCCCGCTCACTGTGCCCGCTCACTGTGCCTGTCTGCTGTGCCCGCTCACTGTGCCTGTCCACTGTGCCCGCTCACTGTGCCTGTCCACTGTGCCCGCTCACTGTGCCCACTCACTGTGCCCGCTCACTGTGCCTGTCCACTGTGCCTGCTCACTGTGCCCGCTCACTTTGCCCACACAGTGTGCCCGCTCACTGTGCCCACTCACCGTGCCTGCTCACTGTGCCCGCTCACTGTGCCTGTCCACTGTGCCTGTCCACTGTGCCTGTCCACTGTGTCCACTCACTGTGCCCATTCACTGTGCCCGCTCACTGTGCCTGTCCACTGTGCCTGTCCACTGTGCCCACTCACTGTGACCACTCACTGTGCCCATTCACTGTGCCCGCTCACTGTGCCTGTCCACTGTGCCCGCTCACTGTGCCCACTCACTGTGCCTGTCCACTGTGCCTGTACACTGTGCCTGTCCACTGTGCCCTTTCACTGTGCCCGCTCACCGTGCCTGTCCACTAGGCCCGCTCACTGTGCCCACTCACTGTGTCTGTCCACTGTGCCCGCTCATTGTGCCCGCTCACTGTGCCTGTCCACTGTGCCCACTCACTGTGCCCGCTCACTGTGCACACTCACTGTGCCCGCTCACTGTGCCCGCTCACTGTGCCCACTCACTGTGCCTCTCCACTGTGCCCGCTCACTGTGCCTGTCCACTGTGCCTGTCCACTGTGCCCGCTCACTGTGCCTGTCCACTGTGCCCGCTCACTGTGCCTGTCCACTGTGCCCACTCACTGTGCCCACTCACTGTGCCTGCTCACTGTGCCTGCTCACTGTGCCCACTCACTGTGCCCGCTCACTGTGCCCGCTCACTGTGGCTGTCCGCTGTGCCCGCTCACTGTGCCTGTCCACTGTGCCCGCTCACTGTGCCTGTCCACTGTGCCCACTCACTGTGCCTGTCCACTGTGCCCGCTCACTGTGCCTGTCCACTGTGCCTGCTCACTGTGCCTGTCCACTGTGCCCACTCACTGTGCCTGTCCACTGTGCCTGCTCAGTGTGCCTGTCCACTGTGCCCGCTCACTGTGCCCGCTCACTGTGCCCACTCACTGTGCCTGCTCACTGTGCCCGCTCACTGTGCCTGTCCACTGTGCCCTTTCACTGTGCCCGCTCACTGTGCCTGTCCACTGTGCCCGCTCACTGTGCCTGTCCAGTGTGCCCGCTCACTGTGCCCACTCACTGTGCCTGTCCACTGTGCCTGCTCACTGTGCCTGTCCACTGTGCCTGTCCACTGTGCCTGTCCACTGTGCCCGCTCACTGTGCCCGCTCACTGTGCCTGTTCACTGTGCCCACTCACTGTGCCCGCTCACTGTGCACACTCACTGTGCCCGCTCACTGTGCCCGCTCACTGTGCCCACTCACTGTGCCTCTCCACTGTGCCTGCTCACTGTGCCTGTCCACTGTGCCTGTCCACTGTGCCCGCTCACTGCGCCTGTCCACTGTGCCCGCTCACTGTGCCCGCTCACTGTTCCTGTCCACTGTGCCCGCTCACTGTGCCTGTCCACTGTGCCTGTCCACTGTGCCTGTACACTGTGCCTGTCCACTGTGCCTGTCCACTGTGCCCGCTCACTGTGCCCACTCACTGTGCCTGTCCACTGTGCCTGTCCACTGTGCCTGTCCTCTGTCCCTGTCCACTGTGCCCGCTCACTGTGCCCGCTCACTGTGTCTGCTCACTGTGCCCGCTCACTGTGCCTGTCTACTGTGCCCGCTCACCGTGCCCGCACACTGTGCCTGTCCACTGTGCCTGTCCACTGTGCCTGCTCACTGTGCCTGTCCACTGTGCCCGCTAACTGTGCCTGTCCACTGTGCCTGTCCACTGTGCCTGTCCACTGTGCCCGCTCACTGTGCCCGCTCACTGTGCTGGCTCACTGTGCCCGCTCACTGTGCCCTCTCACTGTGCCCTCACACTGTGCCCACTATCTGTGCCTGCTCACTGTGCCTGTCCACTGTGCCCGCTCACTGTGCCCACTCACTGTGCCCGCTCACTGTGCCTGTCCACTGTGCCTGCTCACTGTGCCCGCTCACTTTGCCCACACACTGTGCCCGCTCACTGTGCCCGCTCACCGTGCCTGCTCACTGTGCCCGCTCACTCTGCCTGTCCACTGTGCCTGTCCACTGTGCCTGTCCACTGTGCCCACTCACTGTGCCCACTCACTGTGCCCGCTCACTGTGCCTGTCCACTGTGCCTGTCCACTGTGTCCGCTCACTGTGCCCGCTCACTGTGACTGTCCACTGTGCCTGTCCACTGTGCCTGTCCACTGTGCCCGCTCACTGTGCCCGCTCACTGTGCCTGTCCACTGTGCCTCCTCACTGTGCCTGTCCACTGTGCCTGCTCTCTGTGCCTGTCCACTGTGCCCGCTCACTGTGCCTGTCCACTGTGCCTGTCGACTGTGCCCGCTCACTTTGCCTGTCCACTGTGCCCGCTCACTGTGCCTGTCCACTGTGCCTGTCCACTGTGCCTGTCCACTGTGCCCGCTCACTGTGCCCGCACACTGTGCCTGTCCACTGTGTCTGTCCACTGTGCCCACTCACTGTGCCTGTCCCCTGTACCCGCTCACTGTGCCTGTCCACTGTGCCTGTCCACTGTGCCCGCTCACTGTGCCCGCTCACTGTGCCTGTCCACTGTGTCTGTCCACTGTGCCCACTCACTGTGCCTGTCCACTGTACCCGCTCATTGTGCCTGTCCACTGTGCCTGTCCACTGTGCCCACTCACTGTGCCTGTCCACTGTGCCCGCTCATTGTGCCTGTCCACTGTGCCTGTCCACTGTGCCCGCTCACTGTGCCTGTCCACTGTGCCTGTCCACTGTGCCCGCTCACTGTGCCTGTCCACTGTGCCCGCTCACTGTGCCCGCTCACTGTGCCTGTCCACTGTACCCGCTCATTGTTCCTGTCCACTGTGCCTGTCCACTGTGCCCACTCACTGTGCCTGTCCACTGTGCCCGCTCATTGTGCCTGTCCACTGTGCCTGTCCACTGTGCCCGCTCACTGTGCCTGTCCACTGTGCCTGTCCACTGTGCCCGCTCACTGTGCCCGCTCACTGTGCCTGTCCAGTGTGCCTACTCACTGTGCCTGTCCACTGTGCCTGTCCACTGTGCCCGCTCACTGTGCCCGCTCACTGTGCCTGTCCACTGTGCCCGCTCACTGTGCCTGCTCACTGTGCCTGTCCACTGTGCCCGCTCACTGTGCCTCTCCACTGTGCCCGCTCACTGTGCCTGTCCACTGTGCCTGTCCTCTGTTCCTGTCCACTGTGCCCGCTCACTGTGCCCGCTCACTGTGCCTGTCCACTGTGCCCGCTCACTATGCCTGTCCACTGTGCCCGCTCACTGTGCCCGCTCACTGTGCCTGTCCACTGTGCCTGTCCACTGTGCCCGCTCACTGTGCCTGTCCACTGTGCCTGTCCACTGTGCCCGCTCACTGTGCCCGCTCACTGTGCCTGTCCACTGTGCCTGCTAACTGTGCCCGCTCACTGTGCCCGCTCACTGTGCCTGTCCACTGTGCCCACTCACTGTGCCCGCTCACTGTGCCTGTCCACTGTGCCTGTCCACTGTGCCCGCTCACTGTGCCTGTCCACTGTGCCTGTCCACTGTGCCCGCTCACTGTGCCTGTCCACTGTGCCTGTCCACTGTGCCTGTCCACTGTGCCTTTCCACTGTGCCTGTCCACTGTGCCCGCTCACTGTGCCTGTCCACTGTGCCCGCTCACTGTGCCCGCTCACTGTGCCCGCTCACTGTGCCCGCTCTCTGTGCCTGTCCACTGTGCCCACTCACTGTGCCTGTCCACTGTGCCCGCTCACTGTGTCTGTCCACTGTGCCCGCTCACTGTGCCTGTCCACTGTGCCCGCTCACTGTGCCTGTCCACTGTGCCTGTCCACTGTGCCTGTCCACTGTGCCTGTCCACTGTGCCCGCTCACTGTGCCCGCTCACTGTGCCTGTCCACTGTGTCTGTCCACTGTGCCCACTCACTGTGCCTGTCCACTGTGCCCGCTCATTGTGCCTGTCCACTGTGACTGTCCACTGTGCCCACTCACTGTGCCTGTCCACTGTGCCCGCTCATTGTGCCTGTCCACTGTGCCTGTCCACTGTGCCTACTCACTGTGCCTGTCCACTGTGCCCGCTCATTGTGCCTGTCCACTGTGCCTGTCCACTGTGCCCGCTGACTGTGCCTGTCCACTGTGCCCGCTCACTGTGCCTGTCCACTGTGCCCGCTCACTGTGCCTGCTCACTGTGCCTGTCCACTGTGCCTGTCCACTGTGTCTGTCCACTGTTCCTGTCCACTGTGCCCGCTCACTGTGCCTGTCCACTGTGCCCGCTCACTCTGCCCGCTCACTGTGCCCGCTCACTGTGCCCGCTCACTGTGCCCAATCACTGTGCCTGTCCACTGTGCCTGTCCACTGTGCCTGTCCACTGTGCCTGCTCACTGTGCCCGCTCACTGTGCCTGTCCACTGTGCCTGTCCACTGTGCCCGCTCACTGTGCCTGTCCACTGTGCCTGTCCACTGTGCCTGTCCACTGTGCCTGTCCACTGTGCCTGTCCACGGTGCCTGTCCACTGTGCCTGTCCACTGTGCCTGTCCACTGTGCCCGATCACTGTGCCCGCTCACTGTGCCCACTCACTGTGCCTGTCCACTGTGCCTGTCCACTGTGCCTGCTCACTGTGCCCGCCCACTGTGCCCGCTCACTGTGCCTGTCCACTGTGCCTGTCCACTGTGCCCGCTCACTGTGCCTGTCCACTGTGCCTGTCCACTGTGCCCGCTCACTGTGCCTGCTCACTGTGCCCAGTCACTGTGCACGCTCACTGTGCCCGCTCACTGTGCCCACTCACTGTGCCTGTCCACTGTGCCTGTCCACTGTGCCTGTCCACTGTGCCCGCTGACTGTGCCTGTCCACTGTGCCTGTCCACTGTGCCTGTCCACTGTGCCCGCTCACTGTGCCCGCTCACTGTGCCCGCTCACTGTGCCCACTCACTGTGCCTGTCCACTGTGCCCGCTCACTGTGCCGGTCCACTGTGCCCGCTCACTGTGTCTGTCCACTGTGCCCACTCACTGTGCCTGTCCACTGTGCCCGCTCACTGTGCCTGTCCACTGTGCCTGTCCACTGTGCCTGTCCACTGTGCCTGTCCACTGTATCCGCTCACTGTGCCCGCTCACTGTGTCTGTCCACTGTGTCTGTCCACTGTGCCCACTCACTGTGCCTGTCCACTGTGCCCGCTCATTGTGCCTGTCCACTGTGCCTGTCCACTGTGCCCACTCACTGTGCCTGTCCACTGTGCCCGCTCATTGTGCCTGTCCACTGTGCCTGTCCACTGTGCCCACTCACTGTGCCTGTCCACTGTGCCCGCTCATTGTGCCTGTCCACTGTGCCTGTCCACTGTGCCCGCTCACTGTGCCTGTCCACTGTGCCCGCTCACTGTGCCTGCTCACTGTGCCCGCTCACTGTGCCCACTCACTGTGCCTGTCCACTGTGCCCGCTCACTGTGCCTGTCCACTGTGCCCGCTCACTGTGCCTGTCCACTGTGCCTGTCAACTGTGCCTGTCCACTGTTCCTGTCCACTGTGCCCGCTCACTGTGCCTGTCCACTGTGCCTGTCCACTGTGCCTGTCCACTGTGCCTGTCCGCTGTGCCTGTCCACTGTGCCCGCTAACTGTGCCTGTCCTCTGTTCCTGTCCACTGTGCCCGCTCACTGTGCCTGTCCACTGTGCCCGCTCACTGTGCCTGTCCACTGAACCCGCTCACTGTGCCCGCTCACTGTGCCTGTCCACTGTGCCTGTCCACTGTGCCTGTCCACTGTGCCCGCTCACTGTGCCTGTCCACTGTGCCCGCTCACTGTGCCCGCTCAATGTGCCTGTCCACTGTGCCCACTCACTGTGCCTGTCCACTGTGCCCGCTCACTGTGCCTGTACACTTTGCCTGTCCCCTGTGCCTGTCCACTGTGCCCGCTCACTGTGCCTGCTCACTGTGCCTGTCCACTGTGCCCGCTCACTGTGCCTCTCCACTGTGCCCACTCACTGTGCCTGTCCACTGTGCCTGTCCTCTGTGCCTGTCCACTGTGCCCGCTCACTGTGCCCGCTCACTGTGCCTGTCCACTGTGCCCGCTCACTATGCCTGTCCACTGTGCCCGCTCACTGTGCCCGCTCACTGTGCCTGTCCACTGTGCCTGTCCACTGTGCCCGCTCACTGTGCCCGCTCACTGTGCCTGTCCACTGTGCCTGCTAACTGTGCCCGCTCACTGTGCCCGCTCACTGTGCCTGTCCACTGTGCCCACTCACTGTGCCCACTCACTGTGCCTGTCCACTGTGCCTACTCACTGTGCCTGTCCACTGTGCCTGTCCACTGTGCCCGCTCACTGTGCCCGCTCACTGTGCCTGTCCACTGTGCCCGCTCACTGTGCCCGCTCAATGTGCCTGTCCACTGTGCCCACTCACTGTGCCTGTCCACTGTGCCCGCTCACTGTGCCTGTACACTGTGCCTGTCCCCTGTGCCTGTCCACTGTGCCCGGCACTGTGCCTGCTCACTGTGCCTGTCCACTGTGCCCGCTCACTGTGCCTCTCCACTGTGCCCGCTCACTGTGCCTGTCCACTGTGCCTGTCCTCTGTGCCTGTCCACTGTGCCCGCTCACTGTGCCCGCTCACTGTGCCTGTCCACTGTGCCCGCTCACTATGCCTGTCCACTGTGCCCGCTCACTGTGCCCGCTCACTGTGCCTGTCCACTGTGCCTGTCCACTGTGTCCGCTCACTGTGCCTGTCCACTGTGCCTGTCCACTGTGCCCGCTCACTGTGCCCGCTCACTGTGCCTGTCCACTGTGCCTGCTAACTGTGCCCGCTCACTGTGCCCGCTCATTGTGCCTGTCCACTGTGCCCACTCACTGTGCCCGCTCACTGTGCCTGTCCACTGTGCCTGTCCACTGTGCCCGCTCACTGTGCCTGTCCACTGTGCCTGTCCACTGTGCCCCCTCACTGTGCCTGTCCACTGTGCCTGTCCACTGTGCCTGTCCACTGTGCCTGTCCACTGTGCCTTTCCACTGTGCCTGTCCACTGTGCCCGCTCACTGTGCCTGTCCACTGTGCCCGCTCACTGTGCCCGCTCACTGTGCCTGTCCATTGTGCCCACTCACTGTGCCCGCTCACTGTGCCTGTCCACTGCGCCCGCTCACTGTGCCTATCCACTGAGCCCGCTCACTGTGACCGCTCACTGTGCCCGCTCACTGTGCCCGCTCACTGTGCCTGTCCACTGTGCCCGCTCACTGTGCCCACTCACTGTGCCCACTCACTGTGCCTGCTCACTGTGCCCACTCACTGTGCCCACTCACTGTGCCTGTCCACTGTGCCTGTCCACTGTGCCCGCTCACTGTGCCCGCTCACTGTGCCTGTCCACCGTGCCTGCTCACTGTGCCCACTCACTTTGGCTGTCCACCGTGCCCGCTCACTGTGCCCGCTCACTGTGCCTGTCCACCATGCCCGCTCACTGTGCCCGCTCACTGTGCCCGCTCACTGTGCCCGCTCACAGTGCCCGCTCACTGTGCCTGCTCACTGTGCCTGTCCACTGTGCCCAATCACTGTGCCTGCTCACTGTGCCCGCTCACTGTGCCTGTCCACTGTGCCCAATCACTGTGCCTGCTCACTGTGCCCACTCACTGTGCCTGTCCACTGTGCCCACTCATTGTGCCCGCTCACTGTGCCCACTCACTGTGCCTGTCCACTGTGCCCACTCACTGTGCCCGCTCACTGTGCCTGTCCACTGTGCCCAATCACTGTGCCTGCTCACTGTGCCTGTCCACCGTGCCTGCTCACCATGCCCGCTCACTGTGCCTGTCCACAGTTCCCGCTCACTGTGCCCGCTCACTGTGCCCGCTCACTGTGCCTGTCCACTGTGCCTGCTCACTGTGCCTGTCCACTGTGCCCGATCACTGTGCCCGCTCACTGTGCCCGCTCACTGTGCCTGCTCACTGTGCCTGTCCACTGTGCCTGTCCACTGTGCCTGTCCACTGTGCCTGTCCACTGTGCCTGCTCACTGTGCCCGCTCACTGTGCCCAATCACTGTGCCTGTCCACTGTGCCTGTCCACTGTGCCCGCTCACTGTGCCCGCTCACTGTGCCTGCTCACTGTGCCGCTCACTGTGCCTGCTCACTGTGCCCGCTCTCTGTGTCTGTCCACTGTGCCTGTCCACTGTGCCTGTCCACTGTGCCCGCTCACTGTGCCCGCTCACTGTGCCTGTCCACTGTGCCTGCTCACTGTGCCCACTCACTGTGCCCGCTCACTGTGCCCGCTCACTGTTCCTGTCCACTGTGCCCGCTCACTGTGCCTGCTCACTGTGCCTGCTCACTGTGCCCGCTCACTGTGCCCGCTCACTGTGCCCGCTCACTGTGCCCGCTCACTGTGCCCACTCACTGTGCCAGTCCACTGTGCCCGCTCACTGTGCCCACTCACTGTGCCTGTCCACTGTGCCCGCTCACTGTGCCCGCTCACTGTGCCTGTCCACTGTGACCACACACTGTGCCCGCTCACTGTGCCCACTCACTGTGCCTGTCCACTGTGCCCAATCACTGTGCCTGCTCACTGTGCCCGCTCACTGTGCCTGTCCACTGTGCCCAATCACTGTGCCTGCTCACTGTGCCCGCTCACTGTGCCTGTCCACTGTGCCTGCTAACTGTGCCCGCTCACTGTGCCCGCTCACTGTGCCTGTCCACTGTGCCCACTCACTGTGCCCACTCACTGTGCCTGTCCACTGTGCCTACTCACTGTGCCTGTCCACTGTGCCTGTCCACTGTGCCCGCTCACTGTGCCCGCTCACTGTGCCTGTCCACTGTGCCCGCTCACTGTGCCCGCTCAATGTGCCTGTCCACTGTGCCCACTCACTGTGCCTGTCCACTGTGCCCGCTCACTGTGCCTGTACACTGTGCCTGTCCCCTGTGCCTGTCCACTGTGCCCGGCACTGTGCCTGCTCACTGTGCCTGTCCACTGTGCCCGCTCACTGTGCCTCTCCACTGTGCCCGCTCACTGTGCCTGTCCACTGTGCCCGCTCACTGTGCCTGTCCACTGTGCCTGCTCACTGTGCCTGTCCACTGTGCCCACTCACTGTGCCTGTCCACTGTGCCTGCTCAGTGTGCCTGTCCACTGTGCCCGCTCACTGTGCCCGCTCACTGTGCCCACTCACTGTGCCTGCTCACTGTGCCCGCTCACTGTGCCTGTCCACTGTGCCCTTTCACTGTGCCCGCTCACTGTGCCTGTCCACTGTGCCCGCTCACTGTGCCTGTCCAGTGTGCCCGCTCACTGTGCCCACTCACTGTGCCTGTCCACTGTGCCTGCTCACTGTGCCTGTCCACTGTGCCTGTCCACTGTGCCTGTCCACTGTGCCCGCTCACTGTGCCCGCTCACTGTGCCTGTTCACTGTGCCCACTCACTGTGCCCGCTCACTGTGCACACTGACTGTGCCCGCTCACTGTGCCCGCTCACTGTGCCCACTCACTGTGCCTCTCCACTGTGCCTGCTCACTGTGCCTGTCCACTGTGCCTGTCCACTGTGCCCGCTCACTGCGCCTGTCCACTGTGCCCGCTCACTGTGCCCGCTCACTGTTCCTGTCCACTGTGCCCGCTCAATGTGCCTGTCCACTGTGCCTGTCCACTGTGCCTGTACACTGTGCCTGTCCACTGTGCCTGTCCACTGTGCCCGCTCACTGTGCCCACTCACTGTGCCTGTCCACTGTGCCTGTCCACTGTGCCTGTGCTCTGTCCCTGTCCACTGTGCCCGCTCACTGTGCCCGCTCACTGTGTCTGCTCACTGTGCCCGCTCACTGTGCCTGTCTACTGTGCCCGCTCACCGTGCCCGCACACTGTGCCTGTCCACTGTGCCTGTCCACTGTGCCTGCTCACTGTGCCTGTCCACTGTGCCCGCTAACTGTGCCTGTCCACTGTGCCTGTCCACTGTGCCTGTCCACTGTGCCCGCTCACTGTGACCGCTCACTGTGCTGGCTCACTGTGCCCGCTCACTGTGCCCTCTCACTGTGCCCTCACACTGTGCCCACTATCTGTGCCTGCTCACTGTGCCTGTCCACTGTGCCCGCTCACTGTGCCCACTCACTGTGCCCGCTCACTGTGCCTGTCCACTGTGCCTGCTCACTGTGCCCGCTCACTTTGCCCACACACTGTGCCCGCTCACTGTGCCCGCTCACCGTGCCTGCTCACTGTGCCCGCTCACTCTGCCTGTCCACTGTGCCTGTCCACTGTGCCTGTCCACTGTGCCCACTCACTGTGCCCACTCACTGTGCCCGCTCACTGTGCCTGTCCACTGTGCCTGTCCACTGTGTCCGCTCACTGTGCCCGCTCACTGTGACTGTCCACTGTGCCTGTCCACTGTGCCTGTCCACTGTGCCCGCTCACTGTGCCCGCTCACTGTGCCTGTCCACTGTGCCTCCTCACTGTGCCTGTCCACTGTGCCTGCTCTCTGTGCCTGTCCACTGTGCCCGCTCACTGTGCCTGTCCACTGTGCCTGTCGACTGTGCCCGCTCACTGTGCCTGTCCACTGTGCCCGCTCACTGTGCCTGTCCACTGTGCCTGTCCACTGTGCCTGTCCACTGTGCCCGCTCACTGTGCCCGCTCACTGTGCCTGTCCACTGTGTCTGTCCACTGTGCCCACTCACTGTGCCTGTCCCCTGTACCCGCTCACTGTGCCTGTCCACTGTGCCTGTCCACTGTGCCCGCTCACTGTGCCCGCTCACTGTGCCTGTCCACTGTGTCTGTCCACTGTGCCCACTCACTGTGCCTGTCCACTGTACCCGCTCATTGTGCCTGTCCACTGTGCCTGTCCACTGTGCCCACTCACTGTGCCTGTCCACTGTGCCCGCTCATTGTGCCTGTCCACTGTGCCTGTCCACTGTGCCCGCTCACTGTGCCTGTCCACTGTGCCTGTCCACTGTGCCCGCTCACTGTGCCTGTCCACTGTGCCCGCTCACTGTGCCCGCTCACTGTGCCTGTCCACTGTGTCTGTCCACTGTGCCCACTCACTGTGCCTGTCCACTGTACCCGCTCATTGTTCCTGTCCACTGTGCCTGTCCACTGTGCCCACTCACTGTGCCTGTCCACTGTGCCCGCTCATTGTGCCTGTCCACTGTGCCTGTCCACTGTGCCCGCTCACTGTGCCTGTCCACTGTGCCTGTCCACTGTGCCCGCTCACTGTGCCCGCTCACTGTGCCTGTCCAGTGTGCCTACTCACTGTGCCTGTCCACTGTGCCTGTCCACTGTGCCCGCTCACTGTGCCCGCTCACTGTGCCTGTCCACTGTGCCCGCTCACTGTGCCCGCTCAATGTGCCTGTCCACTGTGCCCACTCACTGTGCCTGTCCACTGTGCCCGCTCACTGTGCCTGTACACTGTGCCTGTCCCCTGTGCCTGTCCACTGTGCCCGCTCACTGTGCCTGCTCACTGTGCCTGTCCACTGTGCCCGCTCACTGTGCCTCTCCACTGTGCCCGCTCACTGTGCCTGTCCACTGTGCCTGTCCTCTGTTCCTGTCCACTGTGCCCGCTCACTGTGCCCGCTCACTGTGCCTGTCCACTGTGCCCGCTCACTATGCCTGTCCACTGTGCCCGCTCACTGTGCCCGCTCACTGTGCCTGTCCACTGTGCCTGTCCACTGTGCCCGCTCACTGTGCCTGTCCACTGTGCCTGTCCACTGTGCCCGCTCACTGTGCCCGCTCACTGTGCCTGTCCACTGTGCCTGCTAACTGTGCCCGCTCACTGTGCCCGCTCACTGTGCCTGTCCACTGTGCCCACTCAATGTGCCCGCTCACTGTGCCTGTCCACTGTGCCTGTCCACTGTGCCCGCTCACTGTGCCTGTCCACTGTGCCTGTCCACTGTGCCCGCTCACTGTGCCTGTCCACTGTGCCTGTCCACTGTGCCTGTCCACTGTGCCTTTCCACTGTGCCTGTCCACTGTGCCCGCTCACTGTGCCTGTCCACTCTGCCCGCTCACTGTGCCCGCTCACTGTGCCCGCTCACTGTGCCCGCTCTCTGTGCCTGTCCACTGTGCCCACTCACTGTGCCTGTCCACTGTGCCCGCTCACTGTGTCTGTCCACTGTGCCCGCTCACTGTGCCTGTCCACTGTGCCCGCTCACTGTGCCTGTCCACTGTGCCTGTCCACTGTGCCTGTCCACTGTGCCTGTCCACTGTGCCCGCTCACTGTGCCCGCTCACTGTGCCTGTCCACTGTGTCTGTCCACTGTGCCCACTCACTGTGCCTGTCCACTGTGCCCGCTCATTGTGCCTGTCCACTGTGACTGTCCACTGTGCCCACTCACTGTGCCTGTCCACTGTGCCCGCTCATTGTGCCTGTCCACTGTGCCTGTCCACTGTGCCTACTCACTGTGCCTGTCCACTGTGCCCGCTCATTGTGCCTGTCCACTGTGCCTGTCCACTGTGCCCGCTGACTGTGCCTGTCCACTGTGCCCGCTCACTGTGCCTGTCCACTGTGCCCGCTCACTGTGCCTGCTCACTGTGCCTGTCCACTGTGCCTGTCCACTGTGTCTGTCCACTGTGCCTGTCCACTGTGCCCGCTCACTGTGCCTGTCCACTGTGCCCGCTCACTCTGCCCGCTCACTGTGCCCGCTCACTGTGCCCGCTCACTGTGCTCAATCACTGTGCCTGTCCACTGTGCCTGTCCACTGTGCCTGTCCACTGTGCCTGCTCACTGTGCCCGCTCACTGTGCCTGTCCACTGTGCCTGTCCACTGTGCCCGCTCACTGTGCCTGTCCACTGTGCCTGTCCACTGTGCCTGTCCACTGTGCCTGTCCACTGTGCCTGTCCACTGTGCCTGTCCACGGTGCCTGTCCACTGTGCCTGTCCACTGTGCCTGTCCACTGTGCCCGATCACTGTGCCCGCTCACTGTGCCCACTCACTGTGCCTGTCCACTGTGCCTGTCCACTGTGCCTGCTCACTGTGCCCGCCCACTGTGCCCGCTCACTGTGCCTGTCCACTGTGCCTGTCCACTGTGCCCGCTCACTGTGCCTGTCCACTGTGCCTGTCCACTGTGCCCGCTCACTGTGCCTGCTCACTGTGCCCAGTCACTGTGCACGCTCACTGTGCCCGCTCACTGTGCCCACTCACTGTGCCTGTCCACTGTGCCTGTCCACTGTGCCTGTCCACTGTGCCCGCTGACTGTGCCTGTCCACTGTGCCTGTCCACTGTGCCTGTCCACTGTGCCCGCTCACTGTGCCCGCTCACTGTGCCCGCTCACTGTGCCCACTCACTGTGCCTGTCCACTGTGCCCGCTCACTGTGCCGGTCCACTGTGCCCGCTCACTGTGTCTGTCCACTGTGCCCACTCACTGTGCCTGTCCACTGTGCCCGCTCACTGTGCCTGTCCACTGTGCCTGTCCACTGTGCCTGTCCACTGTGCCTGTCCACTGTATCCGCTCACTGTGCCCGCTCACTGTGTCTGTCCACTGTGTCTGTCCACTGTGCCCACTCACTGTGCCTGTCCACTGTGCCCGCTCATTGTGCCTGTCCACTGTGCCTGTCCACTGTGCCCACTCACTGTGCCTGTCCACTGTGCCCGCTCATTGTGCCTGTCCACTGTGCCTGTCCACTGTGCCCACTCACTGTGCCTGTCCACTGTGCCCGCTCATTGTGCCTGTCCACTGTGCCTGTCCACTGTGCCCGCTCACTGTGCCTGTCCACTGTGCCCGCTCACTGTGCCTGCTCACTGTGCCCGCTCACTGTGCCCGCTCACTGTGCCTGTCCACTGTGCCCGCTCACTGTGCCTGTCCACTGTGCCTGTCAACTGTGCCTGTCCACTGTTCCTGTCCACTGTGCCCGCTCACTGTGCCTGTCCACTGTGCCTGTCCACTGTGCCTGTCCACTGTGCCTGTCCGCTGTGCCTGTCCACTGTGCCCGCTAACTGTGCCTGTCCTCTGTTCCTGTCCACTGTGCCCGCTCACTGTGCCTGTCCACTGTGCCCGCTCACTGTGCCTGTCCACTGAACCCGCTCACTGTGCCCGCTCACTGTGCCTGTCCACTGTGCCTGTCCACTGTGCCTGTCCACTGTGCCCGCTCACTGTGCCTGTCCACTGTGCCCGCTCACTGTGCCCGCTCAATGTGCCTGTCCACTGTGCCCACTCACTGTGCCTGTCCACTGTGCCCGCTCACTGTGCCTGTACACTTTGCCTGTCCCCTGTGCCTGTCCACTGTGCCCGCTCACTGTGCCTGCTCACTGTGCCTGTCCACTGTGCCCGCTCACTGTGCCTCTCCACTGTGCCCACTCACTGTGCCTGTCCACTGTGCCTGTCCTCTGTGCCTGTCCACTGTGCCCGCTCACTGTGCCCGCTCACTGTGCCTGTCCACTGTGCCCGCTCACTATGCCTGTCCACTGTGCCCGCTCACTGTGCCCGCTCACTGTGCCTGTCCACTGTGCCTGTCCACTGTGCCCGCTCACTGTGCCCGCTCACTGTGCCTGTCCACTGTGCCTGCTAACTGTGCCCGCTCACTGTGCCCGCTCACTGTGCCTGTCCACTGTGCCCACTCACTGTGCCCACTCACTGTGCCTGTCCACTGTGCCTACTCACTGTGCCTGTCCACTGTGCCTGTCCACTGTGCCCGCTCACTGTGCCCGCTCACTGTGCCTGTCCACTGTGCCCGCTCACTGTGCCCGCTCAATGTGCCTGTCCACTGTGCCCACTCACTGTGCCTGTCCACTGTGCCCGCTCACTGTGCCTGTACACTGTGCCTGTCCCCTGTGCCTGTCCACTGTGCCCGGCACTGTGCCTGCTCACTGTGCCTGTCCACTGTGCCCGCTCACTGTGCCTCTCCACTGTGCCCGCTCACTGTGCCTGACCACTGTGCCTGTCCTCTGTGCCTGTCCACTGTGCCCGCTCACTGTGCCCGCTCACTGTGCCTGTCCACTGTGCCCGCTCACTATGCCTGTCCACTGTGCCCGCTCACTGTGCCCGCTCACTGTGCCTGTCCACTGTGCCTGTCCACTGTGTCCGCTCACTGTGCCTGTCCACTGTGCCTGTCCACTGTGCCCGCTCACTGTGCCCGCTCACTGTGCCTGTCCACTGTGCCTGCTAACTGTGCCCGCTCACTGTGCCCGCTCATTGTGCCTGTCCACTGTGCCCACTCACTGTGCCCGCTCACTGTGCCTGTCCACTGTGCCTGTCCACTGTGCCCGCTCACTGTGCCTGTCCACTGTGCCTGTCCACTGTGCCCCCTCACTGTGCCTGTCCACTGTGCCTGTCCACTGTGCCTGTCCACTGTGCCTGTCCACTGTCCCTTTCCACTGTGCCTGTCCACTGTGCCCGCTCACTGTGCCTGTCCACTGTGCCCGCTCACTGTGCCCGCTCACTGTGCCTGTCCATTGTGCCCACTCACTGTGCCCGCTCACTGTGCCTGTCCACTGTGCCCAATCACTGTGCCTGCTCACTGTGCCTGTCCACCGTGCCTGCTCACCATGCCCGCTCACTGTGCCTGTCCACAGTTCCCGCTCACTGTGCCCGCTCACTGTGCCCGCTCACTGTGCCTGTCCACTGTGCCTGCTCACTGTGCCTGTCCACTGTGCCCGATCACTGTGCCCGCTCACTGTGCCCGCTCACTGTGCCTGCTCACTGTGCCTGTCCACTGTGCCTGTCCACTGTGCCTGTCCACTGTGCCTGTCCACTGTGCCTGCTCACTGTGCCCGCTCACTGTGCCCAATCACTGTGCCTGTCCACTGTGCCTGTCCACTGTGCCCGCTCACTGTGCCCGCTCACTGTGCCTGCTCACTGTGCCGCTCACTGTGCCTGCTCACTGTGCCCGCTCTCTGTGTCTGTCCACTGTGCCTGTCCACTGTGCCTGTCCACTGTGCCCGCTCACTGTGCCCGCTCACTGTGCCTGTCCACTGTGCCTGCTCACTGTGCCCACTCACTGTGCCCGCTCACTGTGCCCGCTCACTGTTCCTGTCCACTGTGCCCGCTCACTGTGCCTGCTCACTGTGCCTGCTCACTGTGCCCGCTCACTGTGCCTGCTCACTGTGCCCGCTCACTGTGCCCGCTCACTGTGCCCACTCACTGTGCCAGTCCACTGTGCCCGCTCACTGTGCCCACTCACTGTGCCTGTCCACTGTGCCCGCTCACTGTGCCCGCTCACTGTGCCTGTCCACTGTGACCACACACTGTGCCCGCTCACTGTGCCCACTCACTGTGCCTGTCCACTGTGCCTGCTCACTGTGCCTGTCCACTGTGCCTCTCCACTGTGCCCGCTCACCATGCCTGCTCACTGTGCCTGTCCACTGTGCCTGTCCACTGTGCCCGCTCACTGTGCCTCTCCACACTGCCTGTCCACTGTGCCTGTCCACTATGCCTGTCCACTGTGCCTGTCCACTGTGCCCGCTCACTGTGCCCGCTCACTGTTCCTGTTCACTGTGCCCTCTCACTGTGCCCGCTCACTGTGCCTGTCCACTGTGCCCGCTCACTGTGCCTGTCCACTGTGCCCGCTCACTGTGCCTGTCCACTGCGCCTGTCCACTGTGCTTGTCCACTCTGCCCGCTCACTGTGCCCGCTCACTGTGCCTGTTCACTGTGCCCACTCACTGTGCCCGCTGACTGTGCCTGTCCACTGTGCCCGCTCACTGTGCCTGTCCACTGTGCCTGTCCACTGTGCCCGCTCACTGTGCCCACTCATTGTGCCTGTCCACTATGCCCGCTCATTGTGCCCACTCACTGTGCCTGTCCACTGTGCCTGTCCACTGTGCCTGCTCACTGTGCCCGCTCACTGTGCCTGTCCACTGTGCCCGCTCACTGTGCCTGTCCACTGTGCCCACTCACTGTGCCCGCTCACTGTGCCTGTCCACTGCGCCCGCTCACTGTGCCTGTCCACTGAGCCCGCTCACTGTGACCGCTCACTGTGCCCGCTCACTGTGCCCGCTCACTGTGCCTGTCCACTGTGCCCGCTCACTGTGCCCACTCACTGTGCCCACTCACTGTGCCTGCTCACTGTGCCCACTCACTGTGCCCACTCACTGTGCCTGTCCACTGTGCCTGTCCACTGTGCCCGCTCACTGTGCCCGCTCACTGTGCCTGTCCACCGTGCCTGCTCACTGTGCCCACTCACTTTGGCTGTCCACTGTGCCCGCTCACTGTGCCCGCTCACTGTGCCCGCTCACAGTGCCCGCTCACTGTGCCTGCTCACTGTGCCTGTCCACTGTGCCCAATCACTGTGCCTGCTCACTGTGCCCGCTCACTGTGCCTGTCCACTGTGCCCAATCACTGTGCCTGCTCACTGTGCCCACTCACTGTGCCTGTCCACTGTGCCCACTCATTGTGCCCGCTCACTGTGCCCACTCACTGTGCCTGTCCACTGTGCCCACTCACTGTGCCCGCTCACTGTGCCTGTCCACTGTGCCCAATCACTGTGCCTGCTCACTGTGCCTGTCCACCGTGCCTGCTCACCATGCCCGCTCACTGTGCCTGTCCACTGTTCCCGCTCACTGTGCCCGCTCACTGTGCCCGCTCACTGTGCCTGTCCACTGTGCCTGCTCACTGTGCCTGTCCACTGTGCCCGATCACTGTGCCCGCTCACTGTGCCCGCTCACTGTGCCTGCTCACTGTGCCTGTCCACTGTGCCTGTCCACTGTGCCTGTCCACTGTGCCTGTCCACTGTGCCTGCTCACTGTGCCCGCTCACTGTGCCCAATCACTGTGCCTGTCCACTGTGCCTGTCCACTGTGCCCGCTCACTGTGCCAGCTCACTGTGCCTGCTCACTGTGCCGCTCACTGTGCCTGCTCACTGTGCCCGCTCTCTGTGTCTGTCCACTGTGCCTGTCCACTGTGCCTGACCACTGTGCCCGCTCACTGTGCCCGCTCACTGTGCCTGTCCACTGTGCCTGCTCACTGTGCCCACTCACTGTGCCCGCTCACTGTGCCCGCTCACTGTTCCTGTCCACTGTGCCCGCTCACTGTGCCTGCTCACTGTGCCTGCTCACTGTGCCCGCTCACTGTGCCCGCTCACTGTGCCCGCTCACTGTGCCCGCTCACTGTGCCCACTCACTGTGCCTGTCCACTGTGCCCGCTCACTGTGCCCACTCACTGTGCCTGTCCACTGTGCCCGCTCACTGTGCCCGCTCACTGTGCACGCTCACTGTGCCTGCTCACTGTACCCGCTCACTGTGCCTGTCCACTGTGCCTGTCCACTGTGCCCACTCACTGTGCCCGCTCACTGTGCCTGTCCACTTGCCCGCTCACTGTGCCTGTCCACTGTGCCTGTCCACTGTGCCTGTCCACTGTCCCTGTCCACTGTGCCCGCTCACTGTGCCCGCTCACTGCCTGCTCACTGTGCCCGCTCACTGTGCCTGTCCACTGTGCCCGCTCACCGTGCCCGCCCACTGTGCCTGTCCACTGTGCCTGTCCACTGTGCCTGCTCACTGTGCCTGTCCACTGTGCCCACTAACTGTGCCTGTCCACTGTGCCTGTCCACTGTGCCTGTCCACTGTGCCCGCTCACTGTGCCCGCTCACTGTGCTGGCTCACTGTGCCCGCTCACTGTGCCCTCTCACTGTGCCCTCACACTGTGCCCACTATCTGTGCCTGCTCACTGTGCCTGTCCACTGTGCCCGCTCACTGTGCCCACTCACTGTGCCCGCTCACTGTGCCTGTCCACTGTGCCTGCTCAAAGTGCCCGCTCACTTTGCCCACACAGTGTGCCCGCTCACTGTACCCGCTCACCGTGCCTGCTCACTGTGCCCGCTCACTGTGCCTGTCCACTGTGCCTGTCCACTGTGCCTGTCCATTGTGCCCACTCACTGTGCCCACTCACTGTGCCCGCTCACTGTGCCCGCTCACTGTGCCTGTCCACTGTGCCCGCTCACTGTGCCCACTCACTGTGCCTGTCCACTGTGCCTGTCCACTGTGCCTGTCCACTGTGCCCTTTCACTGTGCCCGCTCACCGTGCCTGTCCACTAGGCCCGCTCACTGTGCCTTCTCACTGTGTCTGTCCACTGTGCCCGCTCATTGTGCCCGCTCACTGTGCCTGTCCACTGTGCCCACTCACTGTGCCCGCTCACTGTGCACACTCACTGTGCCCACTCACTGTGCCCGCTCATTGTGCCCACTCACTGTGCCTCTCCACAGTCCCCGCTCACTGTGCCTGTCCACTGTGCCTGTCCACTGTGCCCGCTCACTGTGCCTGTCCACTGTGCCCGCTCACTGTGCCTGTCCACTGTGCCCGCTCACTGTGCCCACTCACTGTGCCCGCTCACTGTGCCTGCTCACTGTGCCCACTCACTGTGCCCGCTCACTGTGCCCGCTCACTGTGCCTGTCTGCTGTGCCCGCTCACTGTGCCTGTCCACTGTGCCCGCTCACTGTGCCTGTCCACTGTGCCCGCTCACTGTGCCCACTCACTGTGCCCGCTCACTGTGCCTGTCCACTGTGCCTGCTCACTGTGCCCGCTCACTTTGCCCACACAGTGTGCCCGCTCACTGTGCCCACTCACCGTGCCTGCTCACTGTGCCCGCTCACTGTGCCTGTCCACTGTGCCTGTCCACTGTGCCTGTCCACTGTGTCCACTCACTGTGCCCATTCACTGTGCCCGCTCACTGTGCCTGTCCACTGTGCCTGTCCACTGTGCCCACTCACTGTGACCACTCACTGTGCCCATTCACTGTGCCCGCTCACTGTGCCTGTCCACTGTGCCCGCTCACTGTGCCCACTCACTGTGCCTGTCCACTGTGCCTGTACACTGTGCCTGTCCACTGTGCCCTTTCACTGTGCCCGCTCACCGTGCCTGTCCACTAGGCCCGCTCACTGTGCCCACTCACTGTGTCTGTCCACTGTGCCCGCTCATTGTGCCCGCTCACTGTGCCTGTCCACTGTGCCCACTCACTGTGCCCGCTCACTGTGCACACTCACTGTGCCCGCTCACTGTGCCCGCTCACTGTGCCCACTCACTGTGCCTCTCCACTGTGCCCGCTCACTGTGCCTGTCCACTGTGCCTGTCCACTGTGCCCGCTCACTGTGCCTGTCCACTGTGCCCACTCACTGTGCCTGCTCACTGTGCCTGTCCACCGTGCCTGCTCACTGTGCCCGCTCACTGTGCCTGTCCACTGTTCCCTCTCACTGTGCCTGTCCACTGTGCCCGCTCACTGTGCCTGTCCACTGTGCCCACTCACTGTGCCTGTCCACTGTGCCCGCTCACTGTGCCTGTCCACTGTTCCCGCTCACTGTGCCCGCTCACTGTTCCCACTCACTGTGCCTGCTCACTGTGCCCACTCACTGTGCCTGTCCACTGTGCCTGCTCACTGTGCCTGTCCACTGTGCCTCTCCACTGTGCCCGCTCACCATGCCTGCTCACTGTGCCTGTCCACTGTGCCTGTCCACTGTGCCCGCTCACTGTGCCTCTCCACACTGCCTGTCCACTGTGCCTGTCCACTATGCCTGTCCACTGTGCCTGTCCACTGTGCCCGCTCACTGTGCCCGCTCACTGTTCCTGTTCACTGTGCCCTCTCACTGTGCCCGCTCACTGTGCCTGTCCACTGTGCCCGCTCACTGTGCCTGTCCACTGTGCCCGCTCACTGTGCCTGTCCACTGCGCCTGTCCACTGTGCCTGTCCACTCTGCCCGCTCACTTTGCCCGCTCACTGTGCCTGTTCACTGTGCCCACTCACTGTGCCCGCTGACTGTGCCTGTCCACTGTGCCCGCTCACTGTGCCTGTCCACTGTGCCTGTCCACTGTGCCCGCTCACTGTGCCCACTCACTGTGCCTGTCCACTATGCTCGCTCATTGTGCCCACTCACTGTGCCTGTCCACTGTGCCTGTCCACTGTGCCTGCTCACTGTGCCCGCTCACTGTGCCTGTCCACTGTGCCCACTCACTGTGCCTGTCCACTGTGCCCACTCACTGTGCCCGCTCACTGTGCCTGTCCACTGCGCCCGCTCACTGTGCCTATCCACTGAGCCCGCTCACTGTGACCGCTCACTGTGCCCGCTCACTGTGCCCGCTCACTGTGCCTGTCCACTGTGCCCGCTCACTGTGCCCACTCACTGTGCCCACTCACTGTGCCTGCTCACTGTGCCCACTCACTGTGCCCACTCACTGTGCCTGTCCACTGTGCCTGTCCACTGTGCCCGCTCACTGTGCCCGCTCACTGTGCCTGTCCACCGTGCCTGCTCACTGTGCCCACTCACTTTGGCTGTCCACCGTGCCCGCTCACTGTGCCCGCTCACTGTGCCTGTCCACCATGCCCGCTCACTGTGCCCGCTCACTGTGCCCGCTCACTGTGCCCGCTCACAGTGCCCGCTCACTGTGCCTGCTCACTGTGCCTGTCCACTGTGCCCAATCACTGTGCCTGCTCACTGTGCCCGCTCACTGTGCCTGTCCACTGTGCCCAATCACTGTGCCTGCTCACTGTGCCCACTCACTGTGCCTGTCCACTGTGCCCACTCATTGTGCCCGCTCACTGTGCCCACTCACTGTGCCTGTCCACTGTGCCCACTCACTGTGCCCGCTCACTGTGCCTGTCCACTGTGCCCAATCACTGTGCCTGCTCACTGTGCCTGTCCACCGTGCCTGCTCACCATGCCCGCTCACTGTGCCTGTCCACAGTTCCCGCTCACTGTGCCCGCTCACTGTGCCCGCTCACTGTGCCTGTCCACTGTGCCTGCTCACTGTGCCTGTCCACTGTGCCCGATCACTGTGCCCGCTCACTGTGCCCGCTCACTGTGCCTGCTCACTGTGCCTGGCCACTGTGCCTGTCCACTGTGCCTGTCCACTGTGCCTGTCCACTGTGCCTGCTCACTGTGCCCGCTCACTGTGCCCAATCACTGTGCCTGTCCACTGTGCCTGTCCACTGTGCCCGCTCACTGTGCCCGCTCACTGTGCCTGCTCACTGTGCCGCTCACTGTGCCTGCTCACTGTGCCCGCTCTCTGTGTCTGTCCACTGTGCCTGTCCACTGTGCCTGTCCACTGTGCCCGCTCACTGTGCCCGCTCACTGTGCCTGTCCACTGTGCCTGCTCACTGTGCCCACTCACTGTGCCCGCTCACTGTGCCCGCTCACTGTTCCTGTCCACTGTGCCCGCTCACTGTGCCTGCTCACTGTGCCTGCTCACTGTGCCCGCTCACTGTGCCCGCTCACTGTGCCCGCTCACTGTGCCCGCTCACTGTGCCCACTCACTGTGCCAGTCCACTGTGCCCGCTCACTGTGCCCACTCACTGTGCCTGTCCACTGTGCCCGCTCACTGTGCCCGCTCACTGTGCCTGTCCACTGTGACCACTCACTGTGCCCGCTCACTGTGCCCACTCACTGTGCCTGTCCACTGTGCCCAATCACTGTGCCTGCTCACTGTGCCCGCTCACTGTGCCTGTCCACTGTGCCCAATCACTGTGCCTGCTCACTGTGCCCGCTCACTGTGCCTGTCCACTGTGCCCGCTCACTGTGCCCGCTCACTGTGCCCACTCACTGTGCCTGTCCACTGTGCCCGCTCACTGTGCCCGCTCACTGTGCCTGTCCACTGTGCCCGCTCACTCTGCCTGTCCACTGTGCCCGATCACTGTGCCCGCTCACTGTGCCTGCTCACTGTGCCTGTCCACTGTGCCTGTCCACTGTGCCTGTCCACTGTGCCTGTCCACTGTGCCCGCTCACTGTGCCCGCTCACTGTGCCCGCTCACTGTGCCTGTCCACTGTGCCTGTCCACTGTGCACTCACTGTGCCCGCTCACGGTGCCCGCTCACTGTGCCCGCTCACTGTGCCTGCTCACTGTGCCCGCTCACTGTGTCTGTCCACTGTGCCTGTCCACTGTTCCTGCTCACTGTGCCCGCTCACTGTGCCTGTCCACTGTGCCCACTCACTGTGCCCACTCACTGTGCCCGCTCACTGTGCCCACTCACTGTGCCTGTCCACTGTGTCTGTCCACTGTGCCTGTCCTCTGTGCCTGTCCACTGTGCCCGCTCAATGTGTCTGTCCAGTGTGCCGGCTCACTGTGCCTGTCCACTGCACCTGTCCACTGTTCCTGTCCACTGTGCCTGTCCACTGTGCCTGTCCACTGTGCCCGCTCACTGTGCCCACTCACTGTGCCTGTCCACTGTGCCCGCTCACTGTGCCCGCTCACTGTGCCCTCTCACTGTGCCCGCTCACTGTGCCTGTCCACTGTGCCTGTCCACTGTGCCCACTCACTGTGCCCGCTCACTGTGCCCACTCACTGTGCACGCTCACTGTGCCTGCTCACTGTACCCGCTCACTGTGCCTGTCCACTGTGCCTGTCCACTGTGCCCACTCACTGTGCCCGCTCACTGTGCCTGTCCACTTGCCCGCTCACTGTGCCTGTCCACTGTGCCCGCTCACCGTGCCCGCCCACTGTGCCTGTCCACTGTGCCTGTCCACTGTGCCTGCTCACTGTGCCTGTCCACTGTGCCCGCTAACTGTGCCTGTCCACTGTGCCTGTCCACTGTGCCTGTCCACTGTGCCCGCTCACTGTGCCCGCTCACTGTGCTGGCTCACTGTGCCCGCTCACTGTGCCCTCTCACTGTGCCCTCACACTGTGCCCACTATCTGTGCCTGCTCACTGTGCCTGTCCACTTTGCCCGCTCACTGTGCCCACTCACTGTGCCCGCTCACTGTGCCTGTCCACTGTGCCTGCTCAAAGTGCCCGCTCACTTTGCCCACACAGTGTGCCCGCTCACTGTACCCGCTCACCGTGCCTGCTCACTGTGCCCGCTCACTGTGCCTGTCCACTGTGCCTGTCCACTGTGCCTGTCCACTGTGCCCGCTCACTGTGCCCGCTCACTGTGCCCGCTCACAGTGCCCGCTCACTGTGCCTGCTCACTGTGCCTGTCCACTGTGCCCAATCACTGTGCCTGCTCACTGTGCCCGCTCACTGTGCCTGTCCACTGTGCCCAATCACTGTGCCTGCTCACTGTGCCCACTCACTGTGCCTGTCCACTGTGCCCACTCATTGTGCCCGCTCACTGTGCCCACTCACTGTGCCTGTCCACTGTGCCCACTCACTGTGCCCGCTCACTGTGCCTGTCCACTGTGCCCAATCACTGTGCCTGCTCACTGTGCCTGTCCACCGTGCCTGCTCACCATGCCCGCTCACTGTGCCTGTCCACAGTTCCCGCTCACTGTGCCCGCTCACTGTGCCCGCTCACTGTGCCTGTCCACTGTGCCTGCTCACTGTGCCTGTCCACTGTGCCCGATCACTGTGCCCGCTCACTGTGCCCGCTCACTGTGCCTGCTCACTGTGCCTGGCCACTGTGCCTGTCCACTGTGCCTGTCCACTGTGCCTGTCCACTGTGCCTGCTCACTGTGCCCGCTCACTGTGCCCAATCACTGTGCCTGTCCACTGTGCCTGTCCACTGTGCCCGCTCACTGTGCCCGCTCACTGTGCCTGCTCACTGTGCCGCTCACTGTGCCTGCTCACTGTGCCCGCTCTCTGTGTCTGTCCACTGTGCCTGTCCACTGTGCCTGTCCACTGTGCCCGCTCACTGTGCCCGCTCACTGTGCCTGTCCACTGTGCCTTCTCACTGTGCCCACTCACTGTGCCCGCTCACTGTGCCCGCTCACTGTTCCTGTCCACTGTGCCCGCTCACTGTGCCTGCTCACTGTGCCTGCTCACTGTGCCCGCTCACTGTGCCCGCTCACTGTGCCCGCTCACTGTGCCCGCTCACTGTGCCCACTCACTGTGCCAGTCCACTGTGCCCGCTCACTGTGCCCACTCACTGTGCCTGTCCACTGTGCCCGCTCACTGTGCCCGCTCACTGTGCCTGTCCACTGTGACCACTCACTGTGCCCGCTCACTGTGCCCACTCACTGTGCCTGTCCACTGTGCCCAATCACTGTGCCTGCTCACTGTGCCCGCTCACTGTGCCTGTCCACTGTGCCCAATCACTGTGCCTGCTCACTGTGCCCGCTCACTGTGCCTGTCCACTGTGCCCGCTCACTGTGCCCGCTCACTGTGCCCACTCACTGTGCCTGTCCACTGTGCCCGCTCACTGTGCCCGCTCACTGTGCCTGTCCACTGTGCCCGCTCACTCTGCCTGTCCACTGTGCCCGATCACTGTGCCCGCTCACTGTGCCTGCTCACTGTGCCTGTCCACTGTGCCTGTCCACTGTGCCTGTCCACTGTGCCTGTCCACTGTGCCCGCTCACTGTGCCCGCTCACTGTGCCCGCTCACTGTGCCTGTCCACTGTGCCTGTCCACTGTGCACTCACTGTGCCCGCTCACGGTGCCCGCTCACTGTGCCCGCTCACTGTGCCTGCTCACTGTGCCCGCTCACTGTGTCTGTCCACTGTGCCTGTCCACTGTTCCTGCTCACTGTGCCCGCTCACTGTGCCTGTCCACTGTGCCCACTCACTGTGCCCACTCACTGTGCCCGCTCACTGTGCCCACTCACTGTGCCTGTCCACTGTGTCTGTCCACTGTGCCTGTCCTCTGTGCCTGTCCACTGTGCCCGCTCAATGTGTCTGTCCAGTGTGCCGGCTCACTGTGCCTGTCCACTGCACCTGTCCACTGTTCCTGTCCACTGTGCCTGTCCACTGTGCCTGTCCACTGTGCCCGCTCACTGTGCCCACTCACTGTGCCTGTCCACTGTGCCCGCTCACTGTGCCCGCTCACTGTGCCCTCTCACTGTGCCCGCTCACTGTGCCTGTCCACTGTGCCTGTCCACTGTGCCCACTCACTGTGCCCGCTCACTGTGCCCACTCACTGTGCACGCTCACTGTGCCTGCTCACTGTACCCGCTCACTGTGCCTGTCCACTGTGCCTGTCCACTGTGCCCACTCACTGTGCCCGCTCACTGTGCCTGTCCACTTGCCCGCTCACTGTGCCTGTCCACTGTGCCCGCTCACCGTGCCCGCCCACTGTGCCTGTCCACTGTGCCTGTCCACTGTGCCTGCTCACTGTGCCTGTCCACTGTGCCCGCTAACTGTGCCTGTCCACTGTGCCTGTCCACTGTGCCTGTCCACTGTGCCCGCTCACTGTGCCCGCTCACTGTGCTGGCTCACTGTGCCCGCTCACTGTGCCCTCTCACTGTGCCCTCACACTGTGCCCACTATCTGTGCCTGCTCACTGTGCCTGTCCACTGTGCCCGCTCACTGTGCCCACTCACTGTGCCCGCTCACTGTGCCTGTCCACTGTGCCTGCTCAAAGTGCCCGCTCACTTTGCCCACACAGTGTGCCCGCTCACTGTACCCGCTCACCGTGCCTGCTCACTGTGCCCGCTCACTGTGCCTGTCCACTGTGCCTGTCCACTGTGCCCGCTCACTGTGCCCATACACTGTGCCCACTCACTGTGCCTGTCCACTGTGCCCACTCACTGTGCCCGCTCACTGTGCCTGTCCACTGTGCCCACTCACTGTGCCTGCTCACTGTGCCTGTCCTCCGTGCCTGCTCACTGTGCCCGCTCACTGTGCCTGTCCACTGTTCCCTCTCACTGTGCCTGTCCACTGTGCCCGCTCACTGTGCCTGTCCACTGTGCCCACTCACTGTGCCTGTCCACTGTGCCCGCTCACTGTGCCTGTCCACTGTTCCCGCTCACTGTGCCCGCTCACTGTTCCCACTCACTGTGCCTGCTCACTGTGCCCACTCACTGTGCCTGTCCACTGTGCCTGCTCACTGTGCCTGTCCACTGTGCCTCTCCACTGTGCCCGCTCACCATGCCTGCTCACTGTGCCTGTCCACTGTGCCTGTCCACTGTGCCCGCTCACTGTGCCTCTCCACACTGCCTGTCCACTGTGCCTGTCCACTATGCCTGTCCACTGTGCCTGTCCACTGTGCCCGCTCACTGTGCCCGCTCACTGTTCCTGTTCACTGTGCCCTCTCACTGTGCCCGCTCACTGTGCCTGTCCACTGTGCCCGCTCACTGTGCCTGTCCACTGTGCCCGCTCACTGTGCCTGTCCACTGCGCCTGTCCACTGTGCTTGTCCACTCTGCCCGCTCACTGTGCCCGCTCACTGTGCCTGTTCACTGTGCCCACTCACTGTGCCCGCTGACTGTGCCTGTCCACTGTGCCCGCTCACTGTGCCTGTCCACTGTGCCTGTCCACTGTGCCCGCTCACTGTGCCCACTCATTGTGCCTGTCCACTATGCCCGCTCATTGTGCCCACTCACTGTGCCTGTCCACTGTGCCTGTCCACTGTGCCTGCTCACTGTGCCCGCTCACTGTGCCTGTCCACTGTGCCCGCTCACTGTGCCTGTCCACTGTGCCCACTCACTGTGCCCGCTCACTGTGCCTGTCCACTGCGCCCGCTCACTGTGCCTGTCCACTGAGCCCGCTCACTGTGACCGCTCACTGTGCCCGCTCACTGTGCCCGCTCACTGTGCCTGTCCACTGTGCCCGCTCACTGTGCCCACTCAGTGTGCCCACTCACTGTGCCTGCTCACTGTGCCCACTCACTGTGCCCACTCACTGTGCCTGTCCACTGTGCCTGTCCACTGTGCCCGCTCACTGTGCCCGCTCACTGTGCCTGTCCACCGTGCCTGCTCACTGTGCCCACTCACTTTGGCTGTCCACTGTGCCCGCTCACTGTGCCCGCTCACTGTGCCCGCTCACAGTGCCCGCTCACTGTGCCTGCTCACTGTGCCTGTCCACTGTGCCCAATCACTGTGCCTGCTCACTGTGCCCGCTCACTGTGCCTGTCCACTGTGCCCAATCACTGTGCCTGCTCACTGTGCCCACTCACTGTGCCTGTCCACTGTGCCCACTCATTGTGCCCGCTCACTGTGCCCACTCACTGTGCCTGTCCACTGTGCCCACTCACTGTGCCCGCTCACTGTGCCTGTCCACTGTGCCCAATCACTGTGCCTGCTCACTGTGCCTGTCCACCGTGCCTGCTCACCATGCCCGCTCACTGTGCCTGTCCACTGTTCCCGCTCACTGTGCCCGCTCACTGTGCCCGCTCACTGTGCCTGTCCACTGTGCCTGCTCACTGTGCCTGTCCACTGTGCCCGATCACTGTGCCCGCTCACTGTGCCCGCTCACTGTGCCTGCTCACTGTGCCTGTCCACTGTGCCTGTCCACTGTGCCTGTCCACTGTGCCTGTCCACTGTGCCTGCTCACTGTGCCCGCTCACTGTGCCCAATCACTGTGCCTGTCCACTGTGCCTGTCCACTGTGCCCGCTCACTGTGCCAGCTCACTGTGCCTGCTCACTGTGCCGCTCACTGTGCCTGCTCACTGTGCCCGCTCTCTGTGTCTGTCCACTGTGCCTGTCCACTGTGCCTGTCCACTGTGCCCGCTCACTGTGCCCGCTCACTGTGCCTGTCCACTGTGCCTGCTCACTGTGCCCACTCACTGTGCCCGCTCACTGTGCCCGCTCACTGTTCCTGTCCACTATGCCCGCTCACTGTGCCTGCTCACTGTGCCTGCTCACTGTGCCCGCTCACTGTGCCCGCTCACTGTGCCTGCTCACTGTGCCCGCTCACTGTGCCCACTCACTGTGCCTGTCCACTGTGCCCGCTCACTGTGCCCACTCACTGTGCCTGTCCACTGTGCCCGCTCACTGTGCCCGCTCACTGTGCCTGTCCACTGTGACCACTCACTGTGCCCGCTCACTGTGCCCACTCACTGTGCCTGTCCACTGTGCCCAATCACTGTGCCTGCTCACTGTGCCCGCTCACTGTGCCTGTCCACTGTGCCCGCTCACTGTGCCCGCTCACTGTGCCCACTCACTGTGCCTGTCCACTGTGCCCGCTCACTGTGCCCGCTCACTGTGCCTGTCCACTGTGCCCGCTCACTGTGCCTGTCCACTGTGCCCGATCACTGTGCCCGCTCACTGTGCCTGCTCACTGTGCCTGTCCACTGTGCCTGTCCACTGTGCCTGTCCACTGTGCCTGTCCACTGTGCCCGCTCACTGTGCCCGCTCACTGTGCCCGCTCACTGTGCCTCTCCACTGTGCCTGTCCACTGTGCACTCACTGTGCCTGCTCACGGTGCCAGCTCACTGTGCCCGCTCACTGTGCCTGCTCACTGTGCCCGCTCACTGTGTCTGTCCACTGTGCCTGTCCACTGTGCCTGTCCACTGTTCCTGCTCACTGTGCCCGCTCACTGTGCCTGTCCACTGTGCCCGCTCAGTGTGCCCACTCACTGTGCCCGCTCACTGTGCCCACTCACTGTGCCTGTCCACTGTGTCTGTCCACTGTGCCTGTCCTCTGTGCCTGTCCACTGTGCCCGCTCAATGTGTCTGTCCAGTGTGCCGGCTCACTGTGCCTGTCCACTGCGCCTGTCCACTGTTCCTGTCCACTGTGCCTGTCCACTGTGCCTGTCCACTGTGCCCGCTCACTGTGCCCACTCACTGTGCCTGTCCACTGTGCCCGCTCACTGTGCCCGCTCACTGTGCCCTCTCACTGTGCCCGCTCACTGTGCCTGTCCACTGTGCCTGTCCACTGTGCCCACTCACTGTGCCCGCTCACTGTGCCCACTCACTGTGCACGCTCACTGTGCCTGCTCACTGTACCCGCTCACTGTGCCTGTCCACTGTGCCTGTCCACTGTGCCCACTCACTGTGCCCGCTCACTGTGCCTGTCCACTTGCCCGCTCACTGTGCCTGTCCACTGTGCCTGTCCACTGTGCCTGTCCACTGTCCCTGTCCACTGTGCCCGCTCACTGTGCCCGCTCACTGCCTGCTCACTGTGCCCGCTCACTGTGCCTGTCCACTGTGCCCGCTCAACGTGCCCGCCCACTGTGCCTGTCCACTGTGCCTGTCCACTGTGCCTGCTCACTGTGCCTGTCCACTGTGCCCACTAACTGTGCCTGTCCACTGTGCCTGTCCACTGTGCCTGTCCACTGTGCCCGCTCACTGTGCCCGCTCACTGTGCCTGTCCACTGTGCCTGCTCACTGTGCCCACTCACTGTGCCCGCTCACTGTGCCCGCTCACTGTTCCTGTCCACTGTGCCCGCTCACTGTGCCTGCTCACTGTGCCTGCTCACTGTGCCCGCTCACTGTGCCCGCTCACTGTGCCCGCTCACTGTGCCCGCTCACTGTGCCCACTCACTGTGCCTGTCCACTGTGCCCGCTCACTGTGCCCACTCACTGTGCCTGTCCACTGTGCCCGCTCACTGTGCCCGCTCACTGTGCCTGTCCACTGTGACCACTCACTGTGCCCGCTCACTGTGCCCACTCACTGTGCCTGTCCACTGTGCCCAATCACTGTGCCTGCTCACTGTGCCCGCTCACTGTGCCTGTCCACTGTGCCCAATCACTGTGCCTGCTCACTGTGCCCGCTCACTGTGCCTGTCCACTGTGCCCGCTCACTGTGCCCGCTCACTGTGCCCACTCACTGTGCCTGTCCACTGTGCCCGCTCACTGTGCCCGCTCACTGTGC
Source organism: Carcharodon carcharias (assembly GCF_017639515.1). Classification (NCBI taxonomy): domain Eukaryota; kingdom Metazoa; phylum Chordata; class Chondrichthyes; order Lamniformes; family Lamnidae; genus Carcharodon; species Carcharodon carcharias. The sequence goes on along the minus strand of NC_054478.1, from coordinate 9,578,919 downwards.
CTGTCCACTGTGCCCGCTCACTGTGCCTGTCCACTGTGCCCGATCACTGTGCCCGCTCACTGTGCCTGCTCACTCTGCCTGTCCACTGTGCCTGTCCACTGTGCCTGTCCACTGTGCCTGTCCACTGTGCCTGTCCACTGTGCCCGCTCACTGTGCCCGCTCACTGTGCCCGCTCACTGTGCCTGTCCACTGTGCCTGTCCACTGTGCACTCACTGTGCCTGCTCACGGTGCCCGCTCACTGTGCCCGCTCACTGTGCCTGCTCACTGTGCCCGCTCACTGTGTCTGTCCACTGTGCCTGTCCACTGTGCCTGTCCACTGTTCCTGCTCACTGTGCCCGCTCACTGTGCCTGTCCACTGTGCCCGCTCACTGTGCCCACTCACTGTGCCCGCTCACTGTGCCCACTCACTGTGCCTGTCCACTGTGTCTGTCCACTGTGCCTGTCCTCTGTGCCTGTCCACTGTGCCCGCTCAATGTGTCTGTCCAGTGTGCCGGCTCACTGTGCCTGTCCACTGCGCCTGTCCACTGTTCCTGTCCACTGTGCCTGTCCACTGTGCCTGTCCACTGTGCCCGCTCACTGTGCCCACTCACTGTGCCTGTCCACTGTGCCCGCTCACTGTGCCCGCTCACTGTGCCCTCTCACTGTGCCCGCTCACTGTGCCTGTCCACTGTGCCTGTCCACTGTGCCCACTCACTGTGCCCGCTCACTGTGCCCACTCACTGTGCACGCTCACTGTGCCTGCTCACTGTACCCGCTCACTGTGCCTGTCCACTGTGCCTGTCCACTGTGCCCACTCACTGTGCCCGCTCACTGTGCCTGTAAACTTGCCCGCTCACTGTGCCTGTCCACTGTGCCTGTCCACTGTGCCTGTCCACTGTCCCTGTCCACTGTGCCCGCTCACTGTGCCCGCTCACTGCCTGCTCACTGTGCCCGCTCACTGTGCCTGTCCACTGTGCCCGCTCACCGTGCCCGCCCACTGTGCCTGTCCACTGTGCCTGTCCACTGTGCCTGCTCACTGTGCCTGTCCACTGTGCCCACTAACTGTGCCTGTCCACTGTGCCTGTCCACTGTGCCTGTCCACTGTGCCCGCTCACTGTGCCCGCTCACTGTGCTGGCTCACTGTGCCCGCTCACTGTGCCCTCTCACTGTGCCCTCACACTGTGCCCACTATCTGTGCCTGCTCACTGTGCCTGTCCACTGTGCCCGCTCACTGTGCCCACTCACTGTGCCCGCTCACTGTGCCTGTCCACTGTGCCTGCTCAAAGTGCCCGCTCACTTTGCCCACACAGTGTGCCCGCTCACTGTACCCGCTCACCGTGCCTGCTCACTGTGCCCGCTCACTGTGCCTGTCCACTGTGCCTGTCCACTGTGCCTGTCCACTGTGCCCACTCACTGTGCCCACTCACTGTGCCCGCTCACTGTGCCTGTCCACTGTGCCTGTCCACTGTGCCCACTCACTGTGCCCACTCACTGTGCCTGCTCACTGTGCCCGCTCACTGTGCCTGTCCACTGTGCCCGCTCACTGTGCCCACTCACTGTGCCTGTCCACTGTGCCTGTCCACTGTGCCTGTCCACTGTGCCCTTTCACTGTGCCCGCTCACCGTGCCTGTCCACTAGGCCCGCTCACTGTGCCTTCTCACTGTGTCTGTCCACTGTGCCCGCTCATTGTGCCCGCTCACTGTGCCTGTCCACTGTGCCCACTCACTGTGCCCGCTCACTGTGCACACTCACTGTGCCCACTCACTGTGCCCGCTCATTGTGCCCACTCACTGTGCCTCTCCACAGTGCCCGCTCACTGTGCCTGTCCACTGTGCCTGTCCACTGTGCCCGCTCACTGTGCCTGTCCACTGTGCCCGCTCACTGTGCCTGTCCACTGTGCCCACTCACTGTGCCCACTCACTGTGCCCGCTCACTGTGCCTGCTCACTGTGCCCACTCACTGTGCCCGCTCACTGTGCCCGCTCACTGTGCCTGTCTGCTGTGCCCGCTCACTGTGCCTGTCCACTGTGCCCGCTCACTGTGCCTGTCCACTGTGCCCGCTCACTGTGCCCACTCACTGTGCCCGCTCACTGTGCCTGTCCACTGTGCCTGCTCACTGTGCCCGCTCACTTTGCCCACACAGTGTGCCCGCTCACTGTGCCCACTCACCGTGCCTGCTCACTGTGCCCGCTCACTGTGCCTGTCCACTGTGCCTGTCCACTGTGCCTGTCCACTGTGTCCACTCACTGTGCCCATTCACTGTGCCCGCTCACTGTGCCTGTCCACTGTGCCTGTCCACTGTGCCCACTCACTGTGACCACTCACTGTGCCCATTCACTGTGCCCGCTCACTGTGCCTGTCCACTGTGCCCGCTCACTGTGCCCACTCACTGTGCCTGTCCACTGTGCCTGTACACTGTGCCTGTCCACTGTGCCCTTTCACTGTGCCCGCTCACCGTGCCTGTCCACTAGGCCCGCTCACTGTGCCCACTCACTGTGTCTGTCCACTGTGCCCGCTCATTGTGCCCGCTCACTGTGCCTGTCCACTGTGCCCACTCACTGTGCCCGCTCACTGTGCACACTCACTGTGCCCGCTCACTGTGCCCGCTCACTGTGCCCACTCACTGTGCCTCTCCACTGTGCCCGCTCACTGTGCCTGTCCACTGTGCCTGTCCACTGTGCCCGCTCACTGTGCCTGTCCACTGTGCCCGCTCACTGTGCCTGTCCACTGTGCCCACTCACTGTGCCCACTCACTGTGCCTGCTCACTGTGCCTGCTCACTGTGCCCACTCACTGTGCCCGCTCACTGTGCCCGCTCACTGTGGCTGTCCGCTGTGCCCGCTCACTGTGCCTGTCCACTGTGCCCGCTCACTGTGCCTGTCCACTGTGCCCACTCACTGTGCCTGTCCACTGTGCCCGCTCACTGTGCCTGTCCACTGTGCCTGCTCACTGTGCCTGTCCACTGTGCCCACTCACTGTGCCTGTCCACTGTGCCTGCTCAGTGTGCCTGTCCACTGTGCCCGCTCACTGTGCCCGCTCACTGTGCCCACTCACTGTGCCTGCTCACTGTGCCCGCTCACTGTGCCTGTCCACTGTGCCCGCTCACTGTGCCCGCTCACTGTGCCTGTCCACTGTGCCCGCTCACTGTGCCTGTCCAGTGTGCCCGCTCACTGTGCCCACTCACTGTGCCTGTCCACTGTGCCTGCTCACTGTGCCTGTCCACTGTGCCTGTCCACTGTGCCTGTCCACTGTGCCCGCTCACTGTGCCCGCTCACTGTGCCTGTTCACTGTGCCCACTCACTGTGCCCGCTCACTGTGCACACTCACTGTGCCCGCTCACTGTGCCCACTCACTGTGCCCACTCACTGTGCCTCTCCACTGTGCCTGCTCACTGTGCCTGTCCACTGTGCCTGTCCACTGTGCCCGCTCACTGCGCCTGTCCACTGTGCCCGCTCACTGTGCCCGCTCACTGTTCCTGTCCACTGTGCCCGCTCACTGTGCCTGTCCACTGTGCCTGTCCACTGTGCCTGTACACTGTGCCTGTCCACTGTGCCTGTCCACTGTGCCCGCTCACTGTGCCCACTCACTGTGCCTGTCCACTGTGCCTGTCCACTGTGCCTGTCCTCTGTCCCTGTCCACTGTGCCCGCTCACTGTGCCCGCTCACTGTGTCTGCTCACTGTGCCCGCTCACTGTGCCTGTCTAATGTGCCCGCTCACCGTGCCCGCACACTGTGCCTGTCCACTGTGCCTGTCCACTGTGCCTGCTCACTGTGCCTGTCCACTGTGCCCGCTAACTGTGCCTGTCCACTGTGCCTGTCCACTGTGCCTGTCCACTGTGCCCGCTCACTGTGCCCGCTCACTGTGCTGGCTCACAGTGCCCGCTCACTGTGCCCTCTCACTGTGCCCTCACACTGTGCCCACTATCTGTGCCTGCTCACTGTGCCTGTCCACTGTGCCCGCTCACTGTGCCCACTCACTGTGCCCGCTCACTGTGCCTGTCCACTGTGCCTGCTCACTGTGTCCGCTCACTTTGCCCACACACTGTGTCCGCTCACTGTGCCCGCTCACCGTGCCTGCTCACTGTGCCCGCTCACTCTGCCTGTCCACTGTGCCTGTCCACTGTGCCTGTCCACAGTGCCCACTCACTGTGCCCACTCACTGTGCCCGCTCACTGTGCCTGTCCACTGTGCCTGTCCACTGTGCCCGCTCACTGTGCCCGCTCACTGTGACTGTCCACTGTGCCTGTCCACTGTGCCTGTCCACTGTGCCCGCTCACTGTGCCCGCTCACTGTGCCTGTCCACTGTGCCTCCTCACTGTGCCTGTCCACTGTGCCTGCTCTCTGTGCCTGTCCACTGTGCCCGCTCACTGTGCCTGTCCACTGTGCCTGTCGACTGTGCCCGCTCACTTTGCCTGTCCACTGTGCCCGCTCACTGTGCCTGTCCACTGTGCCTGTCCACTGTGCCTGTCCACTGTGCCCGCTCACTGTGCCCGCTCACTGTGCCTGTCCACTGTGTCTGTCCACTGTGCCCACTCACTGTGCCTGTCCCCTGTACCCGCTCACTGTGCCTGTCCACTGTGCCTGTCCACTGTGCCCGCTCACTGTGCCCGCTCACTGTGCCTGTCCACTGTGTCTGTCCACTGTGCCCACTCACTGTGCCTGTCCACTGTACCCGCTCATTGTGCCTGTCCACTGTGCCTGTCCACTGTGCCCACTCACTGTGCCTGTCCACTGTGCCCGCTCATTGTGCCTGTCCACTGTGCCTGTCCACTGTGCCCGCTCACTGTGCCTGTCCACTGTGCCTGTCCACTGTGCCCGCTCACTGTGCCTGTCCACTGTGCCCGCTCACTGTGCCCGCTCACTGTGCCTGTCCACTGTGTCTGTCCACTGTGCCCACTCACTGTGCCTGTCCACTGTACCCGCTCATTGTGCCTGTCCACTGTGCCTGTCCACTGTGCCCACTCACTGTGCCTGTCCACTGTGCCCGCTCATTGTGCCTGTCCACTGTGCCTGTCCACTGTGCCCGCTCACTGTGCCTGTCCACTGTGCCTGTCCACTGTGCCCGCTCACTGTGCCCGCTCACTGTGCCTGTCCACTGTGCCTACTCACTGTGCCTGTCCACTGTGCCTGTCCACTGTGCCCGCTCACTGTGCCCGCTCACTGTGCCTGTCCACTGTGCCCGCTCACTGTGCCCGCTCAATGTGCCTGTCCACTGTGCCCACTCACTGTGCCTGTCCACTGTGCCCGCTCACTGTGCCTGTACACTGTGCCTGTCCCCTGTGCCTGTCCACTGTGCCCGCTCACTGTGCCTGCTCACTGTGCCTGTCCACTGTGCCCGCTCACTGTGCCTCTCCACTGTGCCCGCTCACTGTGCCTGTCCACTGTGCCTGTCCTCTGTGCCTGTCCACTGTGCCCGCTCACTGTGCCCGCTCACTGTGCCTGTCCACTGTGCCCGCTCACTATGCCTGTCCACTGTGCCTGCTCACTGTGCCCGCTCACTGTGCCTGTCCACTGTGCCTGTCCACTGTGCCCGCTCACTGTGCCTGTCCACTGTGCCTGTCCACTGTGCCCGCTCACTGTGCCCGCTCACTGTGCCTGTCCACTGTGCCTGCTAACTGTGCCCGCTCACTGTGCCCGCTCACTGTGCCTGTCCACTGTGCCCACTCACTGTGCCCGCTCACTGTGCCTGTCCACTGTGCCTGTCCACTGTGCCCGCTCACTGTGCCTGTCCACTGTGCCTGTCCACTGTGCCCGCTCACTGTGCCTGTCCACTGTGCCTGTCCACTGTCCCTGTCCACTGTGCCTTTCCACTGTGCCTGTCCACTGTGCCCGCTCACTGTGCCTGTCCACTGTGCCCGCTCACTGTGCCCGCTCACTGTGCCCGCTCTCTGTGCCTGTCCACTGTGCCCACTCACTGTGCCTGTCCACTGTGCCCGCTCACTGTGTCTGTCCACTGTGCCCGCTCACTGTGCCTGTCCACTGTGCCCGCTCACTGTGCCTGTCCACTGTGCCTGTCCACTGTGCCTGTCCACTGTGCCTGTCCACTGTGCCCGCTCACTGTGCCCGCTCACTGTGCCTGTCCACTGTGTCTGTCCACTGTGCCCACTCACTGTGCCTGTCCACTGTGCCCGCTCATTGTGCCTGTCCACTGTGTCTGTCCACTGTGCCCACTCACTGTGCCTGTCCACTGTGCCCGCTCATTGTGCCTGTCCACTGTGCCTGTCCACTGTGCCTACTCACTGTGCCTGTCCACTGTGCCCGCTCATTGTGCCTGTCCACTGTGCCTGTCCACTGTGCCCGCTGACTGTGCCTGTCCACTGTGCCCGCTCACTGTGCCTGCTCACTGTGCCTGTCCACTGTGCCTGTCCACTGTGCCTGTCCACTGTGCCTGTCCACTGTGCCCGCTCACTGTGCCTGTCCACTGTGCCCGCTCACTCTGCCCGCTCACTGTGCCCGCTCACTGTGCCCGCTCACTGTGCCCAATCACTGTGCCTGTCCACTGTGCCTGTCCACTGTGCCTGTCCACTGTGCCCGCTCACTGTGCCCGCTCACTGTGCCTGTCCACTGTGCCTGTCCACTGTGCCCGCTCACTGTGCCTGTCCACTGTGCCTGTCCACTGTGCCTGTCCACTGTGCCTGTCCACTGTGCCTGTCCACGGTGCCTGTCCACTGTGCCTGTCCACTGTGCCTGTCCACTGTGCCCGATCACTGTGCCCGCTCACTGTGCCCACTCACTGTGCCTGTCCACTGTGCCTGTCCACTGTGCCTGCTCACTGTGCCCGCTCACTGTGCCCGCTCACTGTGCCTGTCCACTGTGCCTGTCCACTGTGCCCGCTCACTGTGCCTGTCCACTGTGCCTGTCCACTGTGCCCGCTCACTGTGCCTGCTCACTGTGCCCAGTCACTGTGCACGCTCACTGTGCCCGCTCACTGTGCCCACTCACTGTGCCTGTCCACTGTGCCTGTCCACTGTGCCTGTCCACTGTGCCCGCTCACTGTGCCTGTCCACTGTGCCTGTCCACTGTGCCTGTCCACTGTGCCCGCTCACTGTGCCCGCTCACTGTGCCCGCTCACTGTGCCCACTCACTGTGCCTGTCCACTGTGCCCGCTCACTGTGCCGGTCCACTGTGCCCGCTCACTGTGTCTGTCCACTGTGCCCACTCACTGTGCCTGTCCACTGTGCCCGCTCACTGTGCCTGTCCACTGTGCCTGTCCACTGTGCCTGTCCACTGTGCCTGTCCACTGTATCCGCTCACTGTGCCCGCTCACTGTGTCTGTCCACTGTGTCTGTCCACTGTGCCCACTCACTGTGCCTGTCCACTGTGCCCGCTCATTGTGCCTGTCCACTGTGCCTGTCCACTGTGCCCACTCACTGTGCCTGTCCACTGTGCCCGCTCATTGTGCCTGTCCACTGTGCCTGTCCACTGTGCCCACTCACTGTGCCTGTCCACTGTGCCCGCTCATTGTGCCTGTCCACTGTGCCTGTCCACTGTGCCCGCTCACTGTGCCTGTCCACTGTGCCCGCTCACTGTGCCTGCTCACTGTGCCCGCTCACTGTGCCCGCTCACTGTGCCTGTCCACTGTGCCCGCTCACTGTGCCTGTCCACTGTGCCCGCTCACTGTGCCTGTCCACTGTGCCTGTCAACTGTGCCTGTCCACTGTTCCTGTCCACTGTGCCCGCTCACTGTGCCTGTCCACTGTGCCTGTCCACTGTGCCTGTCCACTGTGCCTGTCCACTGTGCCTGTCCACTGTGCCCGCTCACTGTGCCTGTCCACTGTGCCTGTCCACTGTGCCCGCTCACTGTGCCTGTCCACTGTGCCCGCTCACTGTGCCTGTCCACTGTGCCCGCTCACTGTGCCCGCTCACTGTGCCTGTCCACTGTGCCTGTCCACTGTGCCTGTCCACTGTGCCCGCTCACTGTGCCTGTCCACTGTGCCCGCTCACTGTGCCCGCTCACTGTGCCTGTCCACTGTGCCCGCTCACTGTGCCTGTCCACTGTGCCCGCTCACTGTGCCTGTCCACTGTGCCTGTCCACTGTGCCTGTCCACTGTGCCCGCTCACTGTGCCTGCTCACTGTGCCTGTCCACTGTGCCCGCTCACTGTGCCTGTCCACTGTGCCCGCTCACTGTGCCTGTCCACTGTGCCTGTCCACTGTGCCTGTCCACTGTGCCCGCTCACTGTGCCCGCTCACTGTGCCTGTCCACTGTGCCCGCTCACTGTGCCTGTCCACTGTGCCCGCTCACTGTGCCCGCTCACTGTGCCTGTCCACTGTGCCTGTCCACTGTGCCCGCTCACTGTGCCCGCTCACTGTGCCTGTCCACTGTGCCTGCTAACTGTGCCCGCTCACTGTGCCCGCTCACTGTGCCTGTCCACTGTGCCCACTCACTGTGCCCACTCACTGTGCCTGTCCACTGTGCCTACTCACTGTGCCTGTCCACTGTGCCTGTCCACTGTGCCCGCTCACTGTGCCCGCTCACTGTGCCTGTCCACTGTGCCCGCTCCCTGTGCCCGCTCAATGTGCCTGTCCACTGTGCCCACTCACTGTGCCTGTCCACTGTGCCCGCTCACTGTGCCTGTACACTGTGCCTGTCCCCTGTGCCTGTCCACTGTGCCCGGCACTGTGCCTGCTCACTGTGCCTGTCCACTGTGCCCGCTCACTGTGCCTCTCCACTGTGCCCGCTCACTGTGCCCTGTCCACTGTGCCTGTCCTCTGTGCCTGTCCACTGTGCCCGCTCACTGTGCCCGCTCACTGTGCCTGTCCACTGTGCCCGCTCACTATGCCTGTCCACTGTGCCCGCTCACTGTGCCCGCTCACTGTGCCTGTCCACTGTGCCTGTCCACTGTGCCCGCTCACTGTGCCTGTCCACTGTGCCTGTCCACTGTGCCCGCTCACTGTGCCCGCTCACTGTGCCTGTCCACTGTGCCTGCTAACTGTGCCCGCTCACTGTGCCCGCTCACTGTGCCTGTCCACTGTGCCCACTCACTGTGCCCGCTCACTGTGCCTGTCCACTGTGCCTGTCCACTGTGCCCGCTCACTGTGCCTGTCCACTGTGCCTGTCCACTGTGCCCCCTCACTGTGCCTGTCCACTGTGCCTGTCCACTGTGCCTGTCCACTGTGCCTTTCCACTGTGCCTGTCCACTGTGCCGCTCACTGTGCCTGTCCACTGTGCCCGCTCACTGTGCCCGCTCACTGTGCCCGCTCACTGTGCCCGCTCTCTGTGCCTGTCCACTGTGCCCACTCACTGTGCCTGTCCACTGTGCCCGCTCACTGTGTCTGTCCACTGTGCCCGCTCACTGTGCCTGTCCACTGTGCCCGCTCACTGTGCCTGTCCACTGTGCCTGTCCACTGTGCCTGTCCACTGTGCCTGTCCACTGTGCCCGCTCACTGTGCCCGCTCACTGTGCCTGTCCACTGTGTCTGTCCTCTGTGCCCACTCACTGTGCCTGTCCACTGTGCCCGCTCATTGTGCCTGTCCACTGTGCCTGTCCACTGTGCCTACTCACTGTGCCTGTCCACTGTGCCCGCTCATTGTGCCTGTCCACTGTGCCTGTCCACTGTGCCCGCTCACTGTGCCTGTCCACTGTGCGCGCTCACTGTGCCTGTCCACTGTGCCAGCTCACTGTGCCTGCTCACTGTGCCTGTCCACTGTGCCTGTCCACTGTGCATGTCCACTGTGCCTGTCCACTGTGCCCGCTCACTGTGCCTGTCCACTGTGCCCGCTCACTCTGCCCGCTCACTGTGCCCGCTCACTGTGCCCGCTCTCTGTGCCCAATCACTGTGCCTGTCCTCTGTGCCTGTCCACTGTGCCTGTCCACTGTGCCCGCTCACTGTGCCCGCTCACTGTGCCTGTCCACTGTGCCTGTCCACTGTGCCCGCTCACTGTGCCTGTCCACTGTGCCTGTCCACTGTGCCTGTCCACTGTGCCTGTCCACTGTGCCTGTCCACGGTGCCTGTCCACTGTGCCTGTCCACTGTGCCTGTCCACTGTGCCCGATCACTGTGCCCGCTCACTATGCCCACTCACTGTGCCTGTCCACTGTGCCTGTCCACTGTGCCTGCTCACTGTGCCCGCTCACTGTGCCCGCTCACTGTGCCTGTCCACTGTGCCTGTCCACTGTGCCCGCTCACTGTGCCTGTCCATTGAGCCTGTCCACTGTGCCCGCTCACTGTGCCTGCTCACTGTGCCCAGTCACTGTGCCCGCTCACTGTGCCCGCTCACTGTGCCCACTCAATGTGCCTGTCCACTGTGCCTGTCCACTGTGCCTGTCCACTGTGCCCGCTCACTGTGCCTGTCCACTGTGCCTGTCCACTGTGCCTGTCCACTGTGCCCGCTCACTGTGCCCGCTCACTGTGCCCAATCACTGTGCCTGCTCACTGTGCCTGCTCACTGTGCCCACTCACTGTGCCCGCTCACTGTGCCCGCTCACAGTGCCTGTCCACTGTGCCCGCTCACTGTGCCCACTCACTGTGCCCTCTCACTGTGCCTGTCCACTGTGCCCGCTCACTTTTTTCCCGCTCACGGTTCCCGCTCACTGTGCCTGCTCACTGTGCCCGCTCACTGTGCCAGTCCACTGTGCCCTCTCACTGTGCCTGCTCACTGTGCCCGCTCACTGTGCCCGCTCACTGGGCCTGCTCACTGTGCCCGCTCACTGTGCCTTTCCACTGTGCCCGCTCACAGTGCCCGCTCACTGTGCCGGCTCACTGTGCCCGCTCACTGTGCCTGTCCACTGTGCCTGTCCACTGTGCCTGTCCACTGTGCCCGCTCACTGTGCCCGCTCACTGTGCCCGCTCACTGTGCCTGTCCACTGTGCCTGTCCACTGTGCCTGTCCACTGTGCCCGTTCACTGTGCCTGTCCACTCTGCCCGCTCACTGTGCCTGTCCACTGTGCCTGTCCACTGTGCCCGCTCACTGTGCCCGCTCACTGTGCCCGCTCACTGTTTCCGCTCACTGTGCCTGTCCACTGTGCCTGTCCACTGTGCCTGCTCACTGTGCCTGCTCACTGTGCCCGCTCACTGTGCCCGCTCACTGTGCCTGTCCACTGTGCCCGCTCACTGTGCCCGCTCACTGTGCCTGTTCACTGTGCCCACTCACTGTGCCTGTCCACTGTGCCTGTCCACTGTGTCCGCTCACTGTGCCCGCTCACTGTGCCTGTCCACTTTGCCAGTCCACTGTGCCTGTCCACTGTGCCCGCTCACTGTGCCCGCTCACTGTGCCCGCTCACTGTGCCTGTCCACTTTGCCCGTCCACTGTGCCTGCTCACTGTGCCCGCTCACTGTGCCCGCTCACTGTGTCCGCTCACTGTGCCTGTCCACTGTGCCTGTCCACTGTGCCTGCTCACTGTGCCTGCTCACTGTGCCCGCTCACTGTGCCCGCTCACTGTGCCTGTCCACTGTGCCCGCTCACTGTGCCCGCTCACTGTGCCTGTTCACTGTGCCCACTCACTGTCACTGTCCACTGTGCCTGTCCACTGTGTCCGCTCACTGTGCCCGCTCACTGTGCCTGTCCACTTTGCCAGTCCACTGTGCCTGTCCACTGTGCCCGCTCACTGTGCCCGCTCACTGTGCCCGCTCACTGTGCCTGTCCACTGTGCCTGTCCACTGTGCCCGCTCACTGTGCCTGTCCACTGTGCCTGTCCACTGTGCCTGTCCACTGTGCCCGCTCACTGTGCCTGCTCACTGTGCCTGCTCACTGTGCCTGTCCACTGTGCCTGTCCACTGTGCCAATCACTGTGCCTGTCCACTGTGCCTGTCCACTGTGCCTGTCCACTGTGCCCGCTCACTGTGCCCGCTCACTGTGACTGTCCACTGTGCCTGTCCACTGTGCCTGTCCACTGTGCCCGCTCACTGTGCCCGCTCACTGTGCCTGTCCACTGTGCCTCCTCACTGTGCCTGTCCACTGTGCCTGCTCTCTGTGCCTGTCCACTGTGCCCGCTCACTGTGCCTGCTCACTGTGCCTGTCCACTGTGCCCGCTCACTGTGCCTGTCCACTGTGCCCGCTCACTGTGCCTGTCCACTGTGCCTGTCCACTGTGCCTGTCCACTGTGACTGTCCACTGTGCCCGCTCACTGTGCCTGTCCACTGTGCCCGCTCACTGTGCCTGTCCACTGTGCCTGTCCACTGTGCCTGTCCACTGTGCCTGTCCACTGTGCCCGCTCACTGTGCCCGCTCACTGTGCCTGTCCACTGTGTCTGCCCACTGTGCCCACTCACTGTGCCTGTCCACTGTACCCGCTCATTGTGCCTGTCCACTGTGCCTGTCCACTGTGCCCACTCACTGTGCCTGTCCACTGTGCCCGCTCATTGTGCCTGTCCAAAGTGCCTGTCCACTGTGCCCACTCACTGTGCCTGTCCACTGTGCCCGCTCATTGTGCCTGTCCACTGTGCCTGTCCACTGTGCCCGCTCACTGTGCCTGTCCACTGTGCCTGTCCACTGTGCCAGCTCACAGTGCCCGCTCTCTGTGCCCGCTTCTGTGCCTGTCCACTGTGCCTCTCCATTGTGCCCGCTCACTGTGCCTGTCCACTGTCCCTGTCCACTGTGCCCGCTCACTGTGCCTGTCCACTGTGCCCGCTCACTGTGCCCGCTCACTGTGCCCGCTCACTGTGCCTGTCCACTGTGCCCACTCACTGTGCCTGTACACTGTGCCTGTCCTCTGTGCCTGTCCACTGTGCCTGTCCACTGTGCCCGCTCACTGTGCCCGCTCACTGTGCCTGTCCACTGTGCCCGCTCACTGTGCCCGCTCAGTGTGCCTGTCCACTGTGCCTGTCCACTGTGCCTGTCCACTGTGCCTGCTCACTGTGCCCGCTCACTGTGCCTGCTCACTGTGCACGCTCACTGTGCCTGTCCACTGTGCCTGTCCACTGTGCCCGCTCATTGTGCCTGCTCACTGTGCCTGTCCACTGTGCCTGTCCACTGTGCCCGGTCACTGTGCCCGCTCACCGTGCCCGCTCACTAGACCCGCTCACTGTGCCTGTCCACTGTGCCTGTCCACTCTGCCCGCTCACTGTGCCCACACACTGTGCCCGCTCACTGTGCCTGTCCACTGTGCCTGTCTACTGTGCCCGCTCACTGTGCCCGCTCACTGTTCCTGTCCACTGTGCCCGCTCACTGTGCCAGCTCACTGTGCCCACTCACTGTGTCCGCTCACTGTGCCTGCTCACTGTGACCGCTCACTTTGCCCGCTCACTGTGCCTGTCCACTGTGCCCACTCACTGTTCCTGTCCACTGTGCCCACTCACTGTGCCTGTCCACTGTGCCTGTCCACTGTGCCTGTCCACTGTTCCTATCCACTGTGCCCGCTCACTGTGCCTGTCCACTGTGCCTGTCCACTGTGCCTGTCCACTGTGCCTGTCCACTGTGCCTGTCCACTGTGCCCGCTCACTGTGCCCGTTCACTGTGCCTGTCCACTGTGCCTGCTCACTGTGCCCGCTCACTGTGCCTGTCCACTGTGCCCGCTCACTGTGCCTGTCCACTGTGCCTGCTCACTGTGCCTGTACACTGTGCCTGTCCTCTGTGCCTGTCAACTGTGCCCGCTCACTGTGCCCGCTCACTGTGCCTGTCCACTGTGCCCGCTCACTGTGCCTGTCCACTGTGCCTGTCCTCTGTGCCTGTCCACTGTGCCCACTCACTGTGCCCGCTCACTGTGCCTGTCCACTGTGTCCGCTCACTGTGCCTGTCCACTGTGCCCGCTCACTGTGCCTGTCCACTGTGCCTGTCCTCTGTGCCTGTCCACTGTGCCCGCTCACTGCGCCCGCTCACTGTGCCTGTCCACTGTGCCTGCTCACTGTCCCTGTCCACTGTGCCCGCTCACTGTGCCCGCTCTCTGTGCCTGCTCAAAGTGCCTGTCCACTGTGCCTGTCCACTGTGCCCGCTCACTGTGCCTGTCCACTGTGCCTGTCCACTGTGCCCACTCACTGTGCCCGCTCACTGTGCCTGTCCACTGTGCCCGCTAACTGTGCCCGCTCACTGTGCCCGCTCACTGTGCCTGTCCACTGTGCCTGTCCACTGTGCCCGCTCACTGTGCCTGTCCACTGTGCCTGTCCACTGTGCCCGCTCACTGTGCCTGTCCACTGTGCCCGCTCACTGTGCCCGCTCACTGTGCCCGCTCACTGTGCCTGTCCACTGTGCCTGTCCACTGTGCCCGCTCACTGTGCCTGTCCACTGTGCCCGCTCAATGTGCCTGTCCACTGTGCCTGTCCACTGTGCCTGTCCACTGTGCCTGTCCACTGTGCCCGCTCACAGTGCCCGCTCACTGTGCCTGTCCACTGTGTCTGTCCACTGTGCCCACTCACTGTGCCTGTCCACTGTGCCCGCTCATTGTGCCTGTCCACTGTGCCTGTCCACTGTGCCCACTCACTGTGCCTGTCCACTGTGCCCGCTCACTGTGCCTGCCCACTGTGCCTGTCCACTGTGCCCACTCACTGTGCCTGTCCACTGTGCCTGTCCACTCTGCCCGCTACTGTGCCTGTCCACTGTGCCCGCTCACTGTGCCTGTCCACTGTGCCTGCTCACTGTGCCTGTCCACTGTGCCCGCTCACTGTGCCTGCTCACTGTGCCTGTCCACTGTGCCTGTCCACTGTGCCTGTCCACTGTGCCCGCTCACTGTGCCAGCTCACTGTGCCTGCTCACTGTGCCCGCTCACTGTGCCTGCTCACTGTGCCCGCTCACTGTGCCCACTCACTGTGCCTGTCCACTGTGCCCGCTCACTGTGCCTGTCCACTGTGCCCGCTCACTGTGCCTGTCCACTGTGCCTGTCCACTGTGCCTGTCCACTGTTCCTGTCCAGTGTGCCCGCTCACTGTGCCTGTCCACTGTGCCTGTCCACTGTGCCTGTCCACTGTGCCTGTCCACTGTCCCGCTCACTGTGCCCGCTCACTGTGCCTGTCCACTGTGCCTGCTCACTGTGCCCGCTCACTGTGCCTGTCCACTGTGCCCGCTCACTGTGCCTGTCCACTGTGCCCGCTCACTGTGCCTGTACACTGTGCCTGTCCTCTGTGCCTGTCAACTGTGCCCGCTCACTGTGCCTGTCCACTGTGCCCGCTCACTGTGCCTGTCCACTGTGCCCGCTCACTGTGCCTGTCCACTGTGCCTGTCCACTGTGCCTGTCCACTGTGCCTGTCCACTGTGCGCGCTCACTGTGCCCGCTCACTGTGCCTGTCCACTGTGCCTGTCCACTGTGCCCGCTCACTGTGCCTGTCCACTGTGCCTGTCCACTGTGCCTGTCCACTGTGCCCGCTCACTGTGCCTGCTCACTGTGCCTGCTCACTGTGCCTGTCCACTGTGCCTGTCCACTGTGCCAATCACTGTGCCTGTCCACTGTGCCTGTCCACTGTGCCTGTCCACTGTGCCCGCTCACTGTGCCCGCTCACTGTGACTGTCCACTGTGCCTGTCCACTGTGCCTGTCCACTGTGCCCGCTCACTGTGCCCGCTCACTGTGCCTGTCCACTGTGCCTCCTCACTGTGCCTGTCCACTGTGCCTGCTCTCTGTGCCTGTCCACTGTGCCCGCTCACTGTGCCTGCTCACTGTGCCTGTCCACTGTGCCCGCTCACTGTGCCTGTCCACTGTGCCCGCTCACTGTGCCTGTCCACTGTGCCTGTCCACTGTGCCTGTCCACTGTGACTGTCCACTGTGCCCGCTCACTGTGCCTGTCCACTGTGCCCGCTCACTGTGCCTGTCCACTGTGCCTGTCCACTGTGCCTGTCCACTGTGCCTGTCCACTGTGCCCGCTCACTGTGCCCGCTCACTGTGCCTGTCCACTGTGTCTGTCCACTGTGCCCACTCACTGTGCCTGTCCACTGTACCCGCTCATTGTGCCTGTCCACTGTGCCTGTCCACTGTGCCCACTCACTGTGCCTGTCCACTGTGCCCGCTCATTGTGCCTGTCCAAAGTGCCTGTCCACTGTGCCCACTCACTGTGCCTGTCCACTGTGCCCGCTCATTGTGCCTGTCCACTGTGCCTGTCCACTGTGCCCGCTCACTGTGCCTGTCCACTGTGCCTGTCCACTGTGCCAGCTCACAGTGCCCGCTCTCTGTGCCGGCTTCTGTGCCTGTCCACTGTGCCTCTCCATTGTGCCCGCTCACTGTGCCTGTCCACTGTCCCTGTCCACTGTGCCCGCTCACTGTGCCTGTCCACTGTGCCCGCTCACTGTGCCCGCTCACTGTGCCCGCTCACTGTGCCTGTCCACTGTGCCCACTCACTGTGCCTGTACACTGTGCCTGTCCTCTGTGCCTGTCCACTGTGCCTGTCCACTGTGCCCGCTCACTGTGCCCGCTCACTGTGCCTGTCCACTGTGCCCGCTCACTGTGCCCGCTCAGTGTGCCTGTCCACTGTGCCTGTCCACTGTGCCTGTCCACTGTGCCTGCTCACTGTGCCCGCTCACTGTGCCTGCTCACTGTGCACGCTCACTGTGCCTGTCCACTGTGCCTGTCCACTGTGCCCGCTCATTGTGCCTGCTCACTGTGCCTGTCCACTGTGCCTGTCCACTGTGCCCGGTCACTGTGCCCGCTCACCGTGCCTGCTCACTGTGCCCGCTCACTAGACCCGCTCACTGTGCCTGTCCACTGTGCCTGTCCACTCTGCCCGCTCACTGTGCCCACACACTGTGCCCGCTCACTGTGCCTGTCCACTGTGCCTGTCTACTGTGCCCGCTCACTGTGCCCGCTCACTGTTCCTGTCCACTGTGCCCGCTCACTGTGCCAGCTCACTGTGCCCACTCACTGTGTCCGCTCACTGTGCCTGCTCACTGTGACCGCTCACTTTGCCCGCTCACTGTGCCTGTCCACTGTGCCCACTCACTGTGCCTGTCCACTGTGCCCACTCACTGTGCCTGTCCACTGTGCCTGTCCACTGTGCCTGTCCACTGTTCCTATCCACTGTGCCCGCTCACTGTGCCTGTCCACTGTGCCTGTCCACTGTGCCTGTCCACTGTGCCTGTCCACTGTGCCTGTCCACTGTGCCCGCTCACTGTGCCCGTTCACTGTGCCTGTCCACTGTGCCTGCTCACTGTGCCCGCTCACTGTGCCTGTCCACTGTGCCCGCTCACTGTGCCTGTCCACTGTGCCTGCTCACTGTGCCTGTACACTGTGCCTGTCCTCTGTGCCTGTCAACTGTGCCCGCTCACTGTGCCCGCTCACTGTGCCTGTCCACTGTGCCCGCTCACTGTGCCTGTCCACTGTGCCTGTCCTCTGTGCCTGTCCACTGTGCCCACTCACTGTGCCCGCTCACTGTGCCTGTCCACTGTGTCCGCTCACTGTGCCTGTCCACTGTGCCCGCTCACTGTGCCTGTCCACTGTGCCTGTCCTCTGTGCCTGTCCACTGTGCCCGCTCACTGCGCCCGCTCACTGTGCCTGTCCACTGTGCCTGCTCACTGTCCCTGTCCACTGTGCCCGCTCACTGTGCCCGCTCTCTGTGCCTGCTCAAAGTGCCTGTCCACTGTGCCTGTCCACTGTGCCCGCTCACTGTGCCTGTCCACTGTGCCTGTCCACTGTGCCCACTCACTGTGCCCGCTCACTGTGCCTGTCCACTGTGCCCGCTAACTGTGCCCACTCACTGTGCCCGCTCACTGTGCCTGTCCACTGTGCCTGTCCACTGTGCCCGCTCACTGTGCCTGTCCACTGTGCCTGTCCACTGTGCCCGCTCACTGTGCCTGTCCACTGTGCCCGCTCACTGTGCCCGCTCACTGTGCCCGCTCACTGTGCCTGTCCACTGTGCCTGTCCACTGTGCCCGCTCACTGTGCCTGTCCACTGTGCCCGCTCAATGTGCCTGTCCACTGTGCCTGTCCACTGTGCCTGTCCACTGTGCCTGTCCACTGTGCCCGCTCACAGTGCCCGCTCACTGTGCCTGTCCACTGTGTCTGTCCACTGTGCCCACTCACTGTGCCTGTCCACTGTGCCCGCTCATTGTGCCTGTCCACTGTGCCTGTCCACTGTGCCCACTCACTGTGCCTGTCCACTGTGCCCGCTCACTGTGCCTGCCCACTGTGCCTGTCCACTGTGCCCACTCACTGTGCCTGTCCACTGTGCCTGACCACTCTGCCCGCTACTGTGCCTGTCCACTGTGCCCGCTCACTGTGCCTGTCCACTGTGCCTGCTCACTGTGCCTGTCCACTGTGCCCGCTCACTGTGCCTGCTCACTGTGCCTGTCCACTGTGCCTGTCCACTGTGCCTGTCCACTGTGCCCGCTCACTGTGCCAGCTCACTGTGCCTGCTCACTGTGCCCGCTCACTGTGCCTGCTCACTGTGCCCGCTCACTGTGCCCACTCACTGTGCCTGTCCACTGTGCCCGCTCACTGTGCCTGTCCACTGTGCCCGCTCACTGTGCCTGTCCACTGTGCCTGTCCACTGTGCCTGTCCACTGTTCCTGTCCAGTGTGCCCGCTCACTGTGCCTGTCCACTGTGCCTGTCCACTGTGCCTGTCCACTGTGCCTGTCCACTGTCCCCGCTCACTGTGCCCGCTCACTGTGCCTGTCCACTGTGCCTGCTCACTGTGCCCGCTCACTGTGCCTGTCCACTGTGCCCGCTCACTGTGCCTGTCCACTGTGCCCGCTCACTGTGCCTGTACACTGTGCCTGTCCTCTGTGCCTGTCAACTGTGCCCGCTCACTGTGCCTGTCCACTGTGCCCGCTCACTGTGCCTGTCCACTGTGCCCGCTCACTGTGCCTGTCCACTGTGCCTGTCCACTGTGCCTGTCCACTGTGCCTGTCCACTGTGCCCGCTCACTGTGCCCGCTCACTGTGCCTGTCCACTGTGCCCACTCACTGTGCCTGTCCACTGTGCCCGCTCACTGTGCCTGTCCACTGTGCCCGCTCACTGTGCCTGTCCACTGTGCCTGTCCACTGTGCCTGTCCACTGTGCCTGTCCACTGTGCCCGCTCACTGTGCCCGCTCACTGTGCCTGTCCACTGTGTCTGTCCACTGTGCCCACTCACTGTGCCTGTCCCCTGTACCCGCTCACTGTGCCTGTCCACTGTGCCTGTCCACTGTGCCCGCTCACTGTGCCCGCTCACTGTGCCTGTCCACTGTACCCGCTCATTGTGCCTGTCCACTGTGCCTCTCCACTGTGCCCACTCACTGTGCCTGTCCACTGTGCCCGCTCATTGTGCCTGTCCAAAGTGCCTAACACTGTGCCCACTCACTGTGCCTGTCCACTGTGCCCGCTCATTGTGCCTGTCCACTGTGCCTGTCCACTGTGCCCGCTCACTGTGCCTGTCCACTGTGCCTGTCCACTGTGCCCGCTCACTGTGCCCGCTCACTGTGCCTGTCCACTGTGCCTGCTCACTGTGCCCGCTCACTGTGCCTGCTCACTGTGCCCGCTCACTGTGCCCACTCACTGTGCCTGTCCACTGTGCCCACTCACTGTGCCTGTCCACTGTGCCGCTCACTGTGCCTGTCCACTGTGCCTGTCCACTGTTCCTGTCCACTGTTCCTGTCCACTGTGCCCGCTCACTGTTCCTGTCCACTGTGCCTGTCCACTTTGCCTGTCCACTGTGCCTGTCCACTGTGCCTGTCCACTGTGCCCGCTCACTGTGCCCGCTCACAGTGCCTGTCCACTGTGCCTGCTCACTGTGCCCGCTCACTGTGCCTGTCCACTGTGCCCGCTCACTGTGCCTGTCCACTGTGCCTGCTCACTGTGCCTGTACACTGTGCCTGTCCTCTGTGCCTGTCAACTGTGCCCGCTCACTGTGCCCGCTCACTTTGCCTGTCCACTGTGCCCACTCACTGTACCTGTCCACTGTGCCCGCTCACTGCGCCTGTCCACTGTGCCCGTTCACTGTGCCTGTCCACTGTGCCTGTCCACTGTGCCTGTCCACTGTGCCTGTCCACTGTGCCCGCTCTCTGTGCCCGCTCACTGTGCCTGTCCACTGTGTCTGAACACTGTGCCCACTCACTGTGCCTGTCCACTGTACCCGCTCACTGTGCCTGTCCACTGTGCCTGTCCTCTGTGCCTGTCCACTGTGCCCGCTCACTGTGCCCGCTCACTGTGCCTGTCCACTGTGTCCGCTCACTGTGTCTGTCCACTGTGCCCGCTCACTGTGCCTGTCCACTGTGCCTGTCCTCTGTGCCTGTCCACTGTGTCCGCTCACTGTGCCCGCTCACTGTGCCTGTCCACTGTGCCTGGTCACTGTGCCTGTCCACTGTGCCCGCTCACTGTGCCCGCTCACTGTGCCCGCTCACTGTGCCTGTCCACTGTGCCTGTCCACTGTGCCTGTCCACTGTGCCCGCTCACTGTGCCCGCTCAATGTGCCTGTCCACTGTGCCCGCTAACATGGCCCGCTCACTGTGCCCGCTCACTGTGCCTGTCCACTGTGCCCGCTCACTGTGCCTGTCCACTGTGCCCGCTCATTGTGCCTGTCCACTGTGCCTGTCCACTCAGCCCGCTCACTGTGCCTGTCCACTGTGCCCGCTCACTGTGCCTGTCCACTGTGCCCGCTCACTGTGCCTGTCCACTGTGCCCGCTCACTGTGCCTGCTCACTGTGCCTGTCCACTGTGCCTGTCCACTGTGCCTGTCCACTGTGCCCGCTCACTGTGCCAGCTCACTGTGCCTGCTCACTGTGCCCGCTCACTGTGCCTGCTCACTGTGCCCGCTCACTGTGCCCGCTCACTGTGCCTGTCCACTGTGCCCGCTCACTGTGCCTGTCCACTGTGCCCGCTCACTGTGCA
This sequence comes from Carcharodon carcharias, assembly GCF_017639515.1. Classification (NCBI taxonomy): domain Eukaryota; kingdom Metazoa; phylum Chordata; class Chondrichthyes; order Lamniformes; family Lamnidae; genus Carcharodon; species Carcharodon carcharias. The sequence goes on along the minus strand of NC_054478.1, from coordinate 9,558,287 downwards.
GTCCACTGTGCCTGTCCACTGTGCCTGTCCACTGTTCCTGTCCACTGTGCCCTCTCACTGTGCCTGTCCACTGTGCCTGTCCACTGTGCCTGTCCACTGTCCCCGCTCACTGTGCCCGCTCACTGTGCCTGTCCACTGTGCCCGCTCACTGTGCCTGTACACTGTGCCTGTCCTCTGTGCCTGTCAACTGTGCCCGCTCACTGTGCCCGCTCACTGTGCCTGTCCACTGTGCCCACTCACTGTGCCTGTCCACTGTGCCCGCTCACTGTGCCTGTCCACTGTGCCCGCTCACTGTGCCTGTCCACTGTGCCTGTCCACTGTGCCTTACCACTGTGCCTGTCCACTGTGCCCGCTCACTGTGCCCGCTCACTGTGCCTGTCCACTGTGTCTGTCCACTGTGCCCACTCACTGTGCCTGTCCCCTGTACCCGCTCACTGTGCCTGTCCACTGTGCCTGTCCACTGTGCCCGCTCACTGTGCCCGCTCACTGTGCCTGTCCACTGTACCCACTCATTGTGCCTGTCCACTGTGCCTGTCCACTGTGCCCACTCACTGTGCCTGTCCACTGTGCCCGCTCATTGTGCCTGTCCAAAGTGCCTGTCCACTGTGCCCACTCACTGTGCCTGTCCACTGTGCCCGCTCATTGTGCCTGTCCACTGTGCCTGTCCACTGTGCCCGCTCACTGTGCCTGTCCACTGTGCCTGTCCACTGTGCCCGCTCACTGTGCCCGCTCACTGTGCCTGTCCACTGTGCCTGCTCACTGTGCCCGCTCACTGTGCCTGCTCACTGTGCCCGCTAACTGTGCCCGCTCACTGTGCCTGTCCACTGTGCCCACTCAATGTGCCTGTCCACTGTGCCCGCTCACTGTGCCTGTCCACTGTGCCTGTCCACTGTGCCTGTCCACTGTTCCTGTCCACTGTGCCCGCTCACTGTTCCTGTCCACTGTGCCTGTCCACTTTGCCTGTCCACTGTGCCTGTCCACTGTGCCTGTCCACTGTGCCCGCTCACTGTGCCCGCTCACTGTGCCTGTCCACTGTGCCTGCTCACTGTGCCCGCTCACTGTGCCTGTCCACTGTGCCCGCTCACTGTGCCTGTCCACTGTGCCTGCTCACTGTGCCTGTACACTGTGCCTGTCCTATGTGCCTGTCAACTGTGCCCGCTCACTGTGCCCGCTCACTGTGCCTGTCCACTGTGCCCACTCACTGTACCTGTCCACTGTGCCCGCTCACTGCGCCTGTCCACTGTGCCCGCTCACTGTGCCTGTCCACTGTGCCTGTCCACTGTGCCTGTCCACTGTGCCTGTCCACTGTGCCCGCTCACTGTGCCCGCTCACTGTGCCTGTCCACTGTGTCTGTCCACTGTGCCCACTCACTGTGCCTGTCCACTGTACCCGCTCCCTGTGCCTGTCCACTGTGCCTGTCCTCTGTGCCTGTCCACTGTGCCCGCTCACTGTGCCCGCTCACTGTGCCTGTCCACTGTGTCCGCTCACTGTGTCTGTCCACTGTGCCCGTTCACTGTGCCTGTCCACTGTGCCTGTCCTCTGTGCCTGTCCACTGTGTCTGCTCACTGTGCCCGCTCACTGTGCCTGTCCACTGTGCCTGCTCACTGTGCCTGTCCACTGTGCCCGCTCACTGTGCCCGCTCACTGTGCCCGCTCACTGTGCCTGTCCACTGTGCCTGTCCACTGTGCCTGTCCACTGTGCCCGCTCACTGTGCCCGCTCAATGTGCCTGTCCACTGTGCCCGCTAACATGGCCCGCTCACTGTGCCCGCTCACTGTGCCTGTCCACTGTGCCTGTCCACTGTGCCCGCTCACTGTGCCTGTCCACTGTGCCTGTCCACTGTGCCCGCTCACTGTGCCTGTCCACTGTGCCCTCTCACTGTGCCCGCTCACTGTTCCCGCTCACTGTGCCTGTCCACTGTGCCTGTCCACTGTGCCCGCTCACTGTGCCTGTCCACTGTGCCTGTCCACTGTGCCTGCTCACTGTGCCTGTCCACTGTGCCTGTCCACTGTGCCTGTCCACTGTGCCTGTCCACTGTGCCCGCTCACTGTGTCTGTCCACTGTGCCCGCTCACTGTGCCCGCTCACTGTGCCTGCTCACTGTGCCCGCTCACTGTGCCTGTCCACTGTGCCCACTCACTGTGACTGTCCACTGTGCCCGCTCACTGTGCCTGTCCACTGTGCCCGCTCACTGTGCCTGTCCACTGTGACTGTCCACTGTGCCTGTCCACTGTGCCTGTCCACTGTGCCCGCTCATTGTGCCCGCTCACTGTGCCTGTCCACTGTGTCTGTCCACTGTGCCCACTCACTGTGCCTGTCCACTGTACCCGCTCATTGTGCCTGTCCACTGTGCCTGTCCACTGTGCCCACTCACTGTGCCTGTCCACTGTGCCCGCTCATTGTGCCTGTCCAAAGTGCCTGTCCACTGTGCCCACTCACTGTGCCTGTCCACTGTGCCCGCTCACTGTGCCTGTCCACTGTGCCCGCTCACTGTGCCTGTCCACTGTGACTGTCCACTGTGCCTGTCCACTGTGCCTGTCCACTGTGCCCGCTCATTGTGCCCGCTCACTGTGCCTGTCCACTGTGTCTGTCCACTGTGCCCACTCACTGTGCCTGTCCACTGTACCCGCTCATTGTGCCTGTCCACTGTGCCTGTCCACTGTGCCCACTCACTGTGCCTGTCCACTGTGCCCGCTCATTGTGCCTGTCCAAAGTGCCTGTCCACTGTGCCCACTCACTGTGCCTGTCCACTGTGCGCGCTCATTGTGCCTGTCCACTGTGCCTGCCCACTGTGCCCGCTCACTGTGCCTGTCCACTGTGCCTGTCCACTGTGCACGCTCACTGTGCCCGCTTCTGTGCCTGTCCACTGTGCCTGTCCACTGTGCCCACTCACTGTGCCTGTCCACTCTCCCTGTCCACTGTGCCCGCTCACTGTGCCTGTCCACTGTGCCCGCTCACTGTGCCCGCTCACTGTGCCCGCTCACTGTGCCTGTCCACTGTGCCTGTCCACTGTGCCTGTCCACTGTGCCTGTCCACTGTGCCCGCTCACTGTGCCCGCTCACTGTGCCTGTCCACTTTGTCTGTCCACTGTGTCCACTCACTGTGCCTGTCCACTGTACCCGCTCATTGTGCCTGTCCACTGTGCCTGTCCACTGTGCCCACTCACTGTGCCTGTCCACTGTGCCCACTCATTGTGCCTGTCCAAAGTGCCTGTCCACTGTGCCCACTCACTGTGCCTGTCCACTGTGCCCGCTCATTGTGCCTGTCCACTGTGCCTGTCCACTGTGCCCGCTCACTGTGCCTGTCCACTGTGCCTGTCCACTGTGCCCGCTCACAGTGCCCGCTCTCTGTGCCCGCTTCTGTGCCTGTCCACTGTGCCTGTACACTGTGCCCGCTCACTGTGCCTGTCCACTGTCCCTGTCCACTGTGCCCGCTCACTGTGCCTGTCCACTGTGCCCGCTCACTGTGCCTGCTCACTGTGCCCGCTCACTGTGCCTGTCCACTGTGCCCGCTCACTGTGCCTGTACACTGTGCCTGTCCTCTGTGCCTGTCCACTGTGCCTGTCCACTGTGCCCGCTCACTGTGCCCGCTCACTGTGCCTGTCCACTGTGCCCGCTCACTGTGCCCGCTCAGTGTGCCTGTCCACTGTGCCTGTCCACTGTGCCTGTCCACTGTGCCTGCTCACTGTGCCCGCTCACTGTGCCTGCTCACTGTGCCCGCTCACTGTGCCTGCTCACTGTGCACGCTCACTGTGCCCGCTCAGTGTGCCTGTCCACTGCGACTGTCCACTGTGCCTGTCCACTGTGCCCGCTCACTGTGCCCGCTCACTGTTCCTGTCCACTGTGCCCGCTCACTGTGCCAGCTCACTGTGCCCACTCACTGTGCCCGCCCACTGTGCCTGCTCACTGTGCCCGCTCACTGTGCCCGCTCACTGTGCCTGTCCACTGTGCCCACTCACTGTGCCTGTCCACTGTGCCCACTCACTGTGCCTATCCACTGTGCCTGTCCACTGTGCCTGTCCACTGTTCCTGTCCACTGTGCCCGCTCACTGTGCCTGTCCACTGTGCCTGTCCACTGTGCCGGTCCACTGTGCCTGTCCACTGTGCCTGTCCACTGTGCCCGCTCACTGTGCCCGTTCACTGTGCCTGTCCACTGTGCCTGCTCACTGTGCCCGCTCACTGTGCCTGTCCACTGTGCCCGCTCACTGTGCCTGTCCACTGTGCCCGCTCACTGTGCCTGTACACTGTGCCTGTCCTCTGTGCCTGTCAACTGTGCCCGCTCACTGAACCCGCTCACTGTGCCTGTCCACTGTGCCCGCTCACTGTGCCTGTCCACTGTGCCTGTCCTCTGTGCCTGTCCACTGTGCCCGCTCACTGTGCCCGCTCACTGTGCCTGTCCACTGTGTCCGCTCACTGTGCCTGTCCACTGTGCCCGCTCACTGTGCCTGTCCACTGTGCCTGTCCTCTGTGCCTGTCCACTGTGCCCGCTCACTGCGCCCGCTCACTGTGCCTGTCCACTGTGCCTGCTCACTGTGCCTGTCCACTGTGCCCGCTCACTTTGCCCGCTCTCTCTGCCTGCTCACTGTGCCTGTCCACTGTGCCTGTCCACTGTGCCCGCTCACTGTGCCTGTCCACTGTGCCTGTCCACTGTGCCCACTCACTGTGCCCGCTCACTGTGCCTGTCCACTGTGCCCGCTAACTGTGCCCACTCACTGTGCCCGCTCACTGTGCCTGTCCACTGTGCCTGTCCACTGTGCCCGCTCACTGTGCCTGTCCACTGTGCCTGTCCACTGTGCCCGCTCACTGTGCCTGTCCACTGTGCCCGCTCACTGTGCCCGCTCACTGTGCCCGCTCACTGTGCCTGTCCACTGTGCCTGTCCACTGTGCCCGCTCACTGTGCCTGTCCACTGTGCCCGCTCACTGTGCCTGTTCACTGTGCCTGTCCACTGTGCCTGTCCACTGTGCCTGTCCACTGTGCCCACTCACAGTGCCCGCTCACTGTGCCTGTCCACTGTGTCTGTCCACTGTGCCCACTCACTGTGCCTGTCCACTGTGCCCGCTCATTGTGCCTGTCCACTGTGCCTGTCCACTGTGCCCACTCACTGTGCCTGTCCACTGTGCCCGCTCACTGTGCCTGTCCACTGCGCCTGTCCACTGTGCCAGATCACTGTGCCTGTCCACTGTGCCCGCTCATTGTGCCTGTCCACTGCGCCTGTCCACCCTGCCCGCTCACTGTGCCTGTCCACTGTGCCCGCTCACTGTGCCTGTCCACTGTGCCCGCTCACTGTGCCTGTCCACTGTGCCCGCTCACTGTGCCTGCTCACTGTGTGTGTCCACTGTGCCTGTCCACTGTGCCTGTCCACTGTGCCCGCTCACTGTGCCAGCTCACTGTGCCTGCTCACTGTGCCCGCTCACTGTGCCTGCTCACTGTGCCCGCTCACTGTGCCCGCTCACTGTGCCTGTCCACTGTGCCCGCTCACTGTGCCTGTCCACTGTGCCCGCTCACTGTGCCTGTCCACTGTGCCTGTCCACTGTGCCTGTCCACTGTTCCTGTCCACTGTGCCCGCTCACTGTGCCTGTCCACTGTGCCTGTCCACTGTGCCTGTCCACTGTGCCTGTCCACTGTCCCCGCTCACTGTGCCCGCTCACTGTGCCTGTCCACTGTGCCTGCTCACTGTGCCCGCTCACTGTGCCTGTCCACTGTGCCAGCTCACTGTGCCTGTCCACTGTGCCCGCTCACTGTGCCTGTACACTGTGCCTGTCCTCTGTGCCTGTCAACTGTGCCCGCTCACTGTGCCCGCTCACTGTGCCTGTCCACTGTGCCCACTCACTGTGCCTGTCCACTGTGCCCACTCACTGTGCCTGTCCACTGTGCCCGCTCACTGTGCCTGTCCACTGTGCCTGTCCACTGTGCCTGTCCACTGTGCCTGTCCACTGTGCCCGCTCACTGTGCCCGCTCACTGTGCATGTCCACTGTGTCTGTCCACTGTGCCCACTCACTGCGCCTGTCCCCTGTACCCGCTCACTGTGCCTGTCCACTGTGCCTGTCCACTTTGCCCGCTCACTGTGCCCGCTCACTGTGCCTGTCCACTGTGTCTGTCCACTGTGCCCACTCACTGTGCCTGTCCACTGTACCCGCTCATTGTGCCTGTCCACTGTGCCTGTCCACTGTGCCCACTCACTGTGCCTGTCCACTGTGCCCGCTCATTGTGCCTGTCCAAAGTGCCTGTCCACTGTGCCCACTCACTGTGCCTGTCCACTGTGCCCGCTCATTGTGCCTGTCCACTGTGCCTGTCCACTGTGCCTGTCCACTGTGCCAGCTCACAGTGCCCGCTCTCTGTGCCCGCTTCTGTGCCTGTCCACTGTGCCTGTCCACTGTGCCCGCTCACTGTGCCTGTCCACTGTCCCTGTTCACTGTGCCCACTCACTGTGCCCGCTCACTGTGCCCACTCAAAGTGCCCGCTCACTGTGCCCACTCACTGTGCCCACTCACTGTGCCTGTCCACTGTGCCCGCTCACTGTGCCTGTCCACTGTGCCTGTCCACTGTGCCCACTCACTGTGCCTGTCCACTATGCCCGCTCATTGTGCCTGTCCACTGTGCCTGTCCACTCTGCCCGCTCACTGTGCCTGTCCACTGTGCCCGCTCACTGTGCCTGTCCACTGTGCCCGCTCACTGTGCCTGTCCACTGTGCCCGCTCACTGTGCCTGCTCACTGTGCCTGTCCACTGTGCCTGTCCACTGTGCCTGTCCACTGTGCCCGCTCACTGTGCCAGCTCACTGTGCCCGCTCACTGTGCCTGCTCACTGTGCCCGCTCACTGTGCCTGTCCACTGTGCCCACTCACTGTGACTGTCCACTGTGCCCGCTCACTGTGCCTGTCCACTGTGCCCGCTCACTGTGCCTGTCCACTGTGACTGTCCACTGTGCCTGTCCACTGTGCCTGTCCACTGTGCCCGCTCATTGTGCCCGCTCACTGTGCCTGTCCACTGTGTCTGTCCACTGTGCCCACTCACTGTGCCTGTCCACTGTACCCGCTCATTGTGCCTGTCCACTGTGCCTGTCCACTGTGCCCACTCACTGTGCCTGTCCACTGTGCCCGCTCATTGTGCCTGTCCAAAGTGCCTGTCCACTGTGCCCACTCACTGTGCCTGTCCACTGTGCCCGCTCACTGTGCCTGTCCACTGTGCCCGCTCACTGTGCCTGTCCACTGTGACTGTCCACTGTGCCTGTCCACTGTGCCTGTCCACTGTGCCCGCTCATTGTGCCCGCTCACTGTGCCTGTCCACTGTGTCTGTCCACTGTGCCCACTCACTGTGCCTGTCCACTGTACCCGCTCATTGTGCCTGTCCACTGTGCCTGTCCACTGTGCCCACTCACTGTGCCTGTCCACTGTGCCCGCTCATTGTGCCTGTCCAAAGTGCCTGTCCACTGTGCCCACTCACTGTGCCTGTCCACTGTGCGCGCTCATTGTGCCTGTCCACTGTGCCTGCCCACTGTGCCCGCTCACTGTGCCTGTCCACTGTGCCTGTCCACTGTGCACGCTCACTGTGCCCGCTTCTGTGCCTGTCCACTGTGCCTGTCCACTGTGCCCACTCACTGTGCCTGTCCACTCTCCCTGTCCACTGTGCCCGCTCACTGTGCCTGTCCACTGTGCCCGCTCACTGTGCCCGCTCACTGTGCCCGCTCACTGTGCCTGTCCACTGTGCCTGTCCACTGTGCCTGTCCACTGTGCCTGTCCACTGTGCCCGCTCACTGTGCCCGCTCACTGTGCCTGTCCACTTTGTCTGTCCACTGTGCCCACTCACTGTGCCTGTCCACTGTACCCGCTCATTGTGCCTGTCCACTGTGCCTGTCCACTGTGCCCACTCACTGTGCCTGTCCACTGTGCCCACTCATTGTGCCTGTCCAAAGTGCCTGTCCACTGTGCCCACTCACTGTGCCTGTCCACTGTGCCCGCTCATTGTGCCTGTCCACTGTGCCTGTCCACTGTGCCCGCTCACTGTGCCTGTCCACTGTGCCTGTCCACTGTGCCCGCTCACAGTGCCCGCTCTCTGTGCCCGCTTCTGTGCCTGTCCACTGTGCCTGTACACTGTGCCCGCTCACTGTGCCTGTCCACTGTCCCTGTCCACTGTGCCCGCTCACTGTGCCTGTCCACTGTGCCCGCTCACTGTGCCTGCTCACTGTGCCCGCTCACTGTGCCTGTCCACTGTGCCCGCTCACTGTGCCTGTACACTGTGCCTGTCCTCTGTGCCTGTCCACTGTGCCTGTCCACTGTGCCCGCTCACTGTGCCCGCTCACTGTGCCTGTCCACTGTGCCCGCTCACTGTGCCCGCTCAGTGTGCCTGTCCACTGTGCCTGTCCACTGTGCCTGTCCACTGTGCCTGCTCACTGTGCCCGCTCACTGTGCCTGCTCACTGTGCCCGCTCACTGTGCCTGCTCACTGTGCACGCTCACTGTGCCCGCTCAGTGTGCCTGTCCACTGCGACTGTCCACTGTGCCTGTCCACTGTGCCCGCTCACTGTGCCCGCTCACTGTTCCTGTCCACTGTGCCCGCTCACTGTGCCAGCTCACTGTGCCCACTCACTGTGCCCGCCCACTGTGCCTGCTCACTGTGCCCGCTCACTGTGCCCGCTCACTGTGCCTGTCCACTGTGCCCACTCACTGTGCCTGTCCACTGTGCCCACTCACTGTGCCTATCCACTGTGCCTGTCCACTGTGCCTGTCCACTGTTCCTGTCCACTGTGCCCGCTCACTGTGCCTGTCCACTGTGCCTGTCCACTGTGCCTGTCCACTGTGCCTGTCCACTGTGCCTGTCCACTGTGCCCGCTCACTGTGCCCGTTCACTGTGCCTGTCCACTGTGCCTGCTCACTGTGCCCGCTCACTGTGCCTGTCCACTGTGCCCGCTCACTGTGCCTGTCCACTGTGCCCGCTCACTGTGCCTGTACACTGTGCCTGTCCTCTGTGCCTGTCAACTGTGCCCGCTCACTGAACCCGCTCACTGTGCCTGTCCACTGTGCCCGCTCACTGTGCCTGTCCACTGTGCCTGTCCTCTGTGCCTGTCCACTGTGCCCGCTCACTGTGCCCGCTCACTGTGCCTGTCCACTGTGTCCGCTCACTGTGCCTGTCCACTGTGCCCGCTCACTGTGCCTGTCCACTGTGCCTGTCCTCTGTGCCTGTCCACTGTGCCCGCTCACTGCGCCCGCTCACTGTGCCTGTCCACTGTGCCTGCTCACTGTGCCTGTCCACTGTGCCCGCTCACTTTGCCCGCTCTCTCTGCCTGCTCACTGTGCCTGTCCACTGTGCCTGTCCACTGTGCCCGCTCACTGTGCCTGTCCACTGTGCCTGTCCACTGTGCCCACTCACTGTGCCCGCTCACTGTGCCTGTCCACTGTGCCCGCTAACTGTGCCCACTCACTGTGCCCGCTCACTGTGCCTGTCCACTGTGCCTGTCCACTGTGCCCGCTCACTGTGCCTGTCCACTGTGCCTGTCCACTGTGCCCGCTCACTGTGCCTGTCCACTGTGCCCGCTCACTGTGCCCGCTCACTGTGCCCGCTCACTGTGCCTGTCCACTGTGCCTGTCCACTGTGCCCGCTCACTGTGCCTGTCCACTGTGCCCGCTCACTGTGCCTGTTCACTGTGCCTGTCCACTGTGCCTGTCCACTGTGCCTGTCCACTGTGCCCACTCACAGTGCCCGCTCACTGTGCCTGTCCACTGTGTCTGTCCACTGTGCCCACTCACTGTGCCTGTCCACTGTGCCCGCTCATTGTGCCTGTCCACTGTGCCTGTCCACTGTGCCCACTCACTGTGCCTGTCCACTGTGCCCGCTCACTGTGCCTGTCCACTGCGCCTGTCCACTGTGCCAGATCACTGTGCCTGTCCACTGTGCCCGCTCATTGTGCCTGTCCACTGCGCCTGTCCACCCTGCCCGCTCACTGTGCCTGTCCACTGTGCCCGCTCACTGTGCCTGTCCACTGTGCCCGCTCACTGTGCCTGTCCACTGTGCCCGCTCACTGTGCCTGCTCACTGTGTGTGTCCACTGTGCCTGTCCACTGTGCCTGTCCACTGTGCCCGCTCACTGTGCCAGCTCACTGTGCCTGCTCACTGTGCCCGCTCACTGTGCCTGCTCACTGTGCCCGCTCACTGTGCCCGCTCACTGTGCCTGTCCACTGTGCCCGCTCACTGTGCCTGTCCACTGTGCCCGCTCACTGTGCCTGTCCACTGTGCCTGTCCACTGTGCCTGTCCACTGTTCCTGTCCACTGTGCCCGCTCACTGTGCCTGTCCACTGTGCCTGTCCACTGTGCCTGTCCACTGTGCCTGTCCACTGTCCCCGCTCACTGTGCCCGCTCACTGTGCCTGTCCACTGTGCCTGCTCACTGTGCCCGCTCACTGTGCCTGTCCACTGTGCCAGCTCACTGTGCCTGTCCACTGTGCCCGCTCACTGTGCCTGTACACTGTGCCTGTCCTCTGTGCCTGTCAACTGTGCCCGCTCACTGTGCCCGCTCACTGTGCCTGTCCACTGTGCCCACTCACTGTGCCTGTCCACTGTGCCCACTCACTGTGCCTGTCCACTGTGCCCGCTCACTGTGCCTGTCCACTGTGCCTGTCCACTGTGCCTGTCCACTGTGCCTGTCCACTGTGCCCGCTCACTGTGCCCGCTCACTGTGCATGTCCACTGTGTCTGTCCACTGTGCCCACTCACTGCGCCTGTCCCCTGTACCCGCTCACTGTGCCTGTCCACTGTGCCTGTCCACTGTGCCCGCTCACTGTGCCCGCTCACTGTGCCTGTCCACTGTGTCTGTCCACTGTGCCCACTCACTGTGCCTGTCCACTGTACCCGCTCATTGTGCCTGTCCACTGTGCCTGTCCACTGTGCCCACTCACTGTGCCTGTCCACTGTGCCCGCTCATTGTGCCTGTCCAAAGTGCCTGTCCACTGTGCCCACTCACTGTGCCTGTCCACTGTGCCCGCTCATTGTGCCTGTCCACTGTGCCTGTCCACTGTGCCTGTCCACTGTGCCAGCTCACAGTGCCCGCTCTCTGTGCCCGCTTCTGTGCCTGTCCACTGTGCCTGTCCACTGTGCCCGCTCACTGTGCCTGTCCACTGTCCCTGTTCACTGTGCCCACTCACTGTGCCCGCTCACTGTGCCCACTCAAAGTGCCCGCTCACTGTGCCCACTCACTGTGCCCACTCACTGTGCCTGTCCACTGTGCCCGCTCACTGTGCCTGTCCACTGTGCCTGTCCACTGTGCCCACTCACTGTGCCTGTCCACTATGCCCGCTCATTGTGCCTGTCCACTGTGCCTGTCCACTCTGCCCGCTCACTGTGCCTGTCCACTGTGCCCGCTCACTGTGCCTGTCCACTGTGCCCGCTCACTGTGCCTGTCCACTGTGCCCGCTCACTGTGCCTGCTCACTGTGCCTGTCCACTGTGCCTGTCCACTGTGCCTGTCCACTGTGCCCGCTCACTGTGCCAGCTCACTGTGCCTGCTCACAGTGCCCGCTCACTGTGCCTGCTCACTGTGCCCGCTCACTGTGCCCGCTCACTGTGCCTGTCCACTGTGCCCGCTCACTGTGCCTGTCCACTGTGCCCGCTCACTGTGCCTGTCCACTTTGCCTGTCCACTGTGCCTGTCCACTGTTCCTGTCCACTGTGCCCGCTCACTGTGCCTGTCCACTGTGCCTGTCCACTGTGCCTGTCCACTGTGCCTGTCCACTGTCCCCGCTCACTGTGCCCGCTCACTGTGCCTGTCCACTGTGCCTGCTCACTGTGCCCGCTCACTGTGCCTGTCCACTGTGCCCGCTCACTGTGCCTGTCCACTGTGCCCGCTCACTGTGCCTGTACACTGTGCCTGTCCTCTGTGCCTGTCAACTGTGCCCGCTCACTGTGCCTGCTCACTGTGCCTGTCCACTGTGCCCACTCACTGTGCCTGTCCACTGTGCCCGCTCACTGTGCCTGTCCACTGTGCCCGCTCACTGTGCCTGTCCACTGTGCCTGTCTACTGTGCCTGTCCACTGTGCCGGTCCACTGTGCCCGCTCACTGTGCCCGCTCACTGTGCATGTCCACTGTGTCTGTCCACTGTGCCCATTCACTGTGCCTGTCCCCTGTACCCGCTCACTGTGCCTGTCCACTGTGCCTGTCCACTGTGCCCGCTCACTGTGCCCGCTCACTGTGCCTGTCCACTGTGTCTGTCCACTGTGCCCACTCACTGTTCCTGTCCACTGTACCCGCTCATTGTGCCTGTCCACTGTGCCTGTCCACTGTGCCCACTCACTGTGCCTGCTCACTGTGCCCGCTCACTGTGCCCGCTCACTGTGCCTGTCCACTGTGCCCGCTCACTGTGCCTGTCCACTGTGCCCGCTCACTGTGCCTGTCCACTGTGCCTGTCCACTGTGCCTGTCCACTGTTCCTGTCCACTGTGCCCGCTCACTGTTCCTGTCCACTGTGCCTGTCCACTTTGCCTGTCCACTGTGCCTGTCCACTGTGCCTGTCCACTGTGCCCGCTCACTGTGCCCGCTCACTGTGCCTGTCCACTGTACCTGCTCACTGTGCCCGCTCACTGTGCCTGTCCACTGTGCCCGCTCACTGTGCCTGTCCACTGTGCCTGCTCACTGTGCCTGTACACTGTGCCTGTCCTCTGTGCCTGTCAACTGTGCCCGCTCACTGTGCCTGTCCACTGTGTCTGTCCACTGTGCCCACTCACTGTGCCTGTCCACTGTACCCGCTCACTGTGCCTGTCCACTGTGCCTGTCCTCTGTGCCTGTCCACTGTGCCCGCTCACTGTGCCCGCTCACTGTGCCTGTCCACTGTGTCTGCTCACTGTGCCTGTCCACTGTGCCCGCTCACTGTGCCTGTCCACTGTGCCTGTCCTCTGTGCCTGTCCACTGTGTCCGCTCACTGTGCCCGCTCACTGTGCCTGTCCACTGTGCCTGCTCACTGTGCCTGTCCACTGTGCCCGCTCACTGTGCCCGCTCACTGTGCCCGCTCACTGTGCCTGTCCACTGTGCCTGTCCACTGTGCCTGTCCACTGTGCCCGCTCACTGTGCCCGCTCAATGTGCCTGTCCACTGTGCCTGCTAGCATTGCCCGCTCACTGTGCCCGCTCACTGTGCCTGTCCACTGTGCCTGTCCACTGTGCCCGCTCACTGTGCCTGTCCACTGTGCCTGCTCACTGTGCCTGTCCACTGTGCCCGCTCACTGTGCCCGCTCACTGTTCCCGCTCACTGTGCCTGTCCACTGTGCCTGTCCACTGTGCCCGCTCACTGTGCCTGTCCACTGTGCCTGTCCACTGTGCCTGCTCACTGTGCCGGTCCACTGTGCCTGTCCACTGTGCCTGTCCACTGTGCCTGTCCACTGTGCCCGCTCACTGTGCCGGACCACTGTGCCCGCTCACTGTGCCCGCTCACTGTGCCTGCTCACTGTGCCCGCTCACTGTGCCTGTCCACTGTGCCCACTCACTGTGACTGTCCACTGTGCCCGCTCACTGTGCCTGTCCACTGTGCCCGCTCACTGTGCCTGTCCACTGTGCCTGTCCACTGTGCCTGTCCACTGTGCCTGTCCACTGTGCCCGCTCACTGTGCCCGCTCACTGTGCCTGTCCACTGTGTCTGTCCACTGTGCCCACTCACTGTGCCTGTCCACTGTACCCGCTCATTGTGCCTGTCCACTGTGCCTGTCCACTGTGCCCACTCACTGTGCCTGTCCACTGTGTCCGCTCATTGTGCCTGTCCAAAGTGCCTGTCCACTGTGCCCACTCACTGTGCCTGTCCACTGTGCCCGCTCATTGTGCCTGTCCACTGTGCCTGTCCACTGTGCCCGCTCACTGTGCCTGTCCACTGTGCCTGTCCACTGTGCCCGCTCACTGTGCCCACTCTCTGTGCCCGCTTCTGTGCCTGTCCACTGTGCCTGTCCACTGTGCCCGCTCACTGTGCCCGCTCACTGTGCCCGCTCACTGTCCCTGTCCACTGTGCCCGCTCACTGTGCCTGTACACTGTGCCTGTCCTCTGTGCATGTCCACTGTGCCTGTCCACTGTGCCCGCTCACCGTGCCCGCTCACTGTGCCTGTCCACTGTGCCCGCTCACTGTGCCTGTCCACTGTTCCCGCTCACTGTGCCCGCTCACTGCGCCCGCTCACTGTGCCTGTCCATTGTGCCTGCTCACTGTGCCTGTCCACTGTGCCCGCTCACTTTGCCCGCTCTCTCTGCCTGCTCACTGTGCCTGTCCACTGTGCCTGTCCACTGTGCCCGCTCACTGTGCCTGTCCACTGTGCCTGTCCACTGTGCCCACTCACTGTGCCCGCTCACTGTGCCTGTCCACTGTGCCCGCTAACTGTGCCCGCTCACTGTGCCCGCTCACTGTGCCTGTCCACTGTGCCTGTCCACTGTGCCCGCTCACTGTGCCTGTCCACTGTGCCTGTCCACTGTGCCCGCTCACTGTGCCTGTCCACTGTGCCCGCTCACTGTGCCCGCTCACTGTGCCCGCTCACTGTGCCTGTCCACTGTGCCTGTCCACTGTGCCCGCTCACTGTGCCTGTCCACTGTGCCCGCTCACTGTGCCTGTTCACTGTGCCTGTCCACTGTGCCTGTCCACTGTGCCTGTCCACTGTGCCCACTCACAGTGCCCGCTCACTGTGCCTGTCCACTGTGTCTGTCCACTGTGCCCACTCACTGTGCCTGTCCACTGTGCCCGCTCATTGTGCCTGTCCACTGTGCCTGTCCACTGTGCCCACTCACTGTGCCTGTCCACTGTGCCCGCTCACTGTGCCTGTCCACTGCGCCTGTCCACTGTGCCAGATCACTGTGCCTGTCCACTGTGCCCGCTCATTGTGCCTGTCCACTGCGCCTGTCCACCCTGCCCGCTCACTGTGCCTGTCCACTGTGCCCGCTCACTGTGCCTGTCCACTGTGCCCGCTCACTGTGCCTGTCCACTGTGCCCGCTCACTGTGCCTGCTCACTGTGCCTGTCCACTGTGCCTGTCCACTGTGCCTGTCCACTGTGCCCGCTCACTGTGCCAGCTCACTGTGCCTGCTCACTGTGCCCGCTCACTGTGCCTGCTCACTGTGCCCGCTCACTGTGCCCGCTCACTGTGCCTGTCCACTGTGCCCGCTCACTGTGCCTGTCCACTGTGCCCGCTCACTGTGCCTGTCCACTGTGCCTGTCCACTGTGCCTGTCCACTGTTCCTGTCCACTGTGCCCGCTCACTGTGCCTGTCCACTGTGCCTGTCCACTGTGCCTGTCCACTGTGCCTGTCCACTGTCCCCGCTCACTGTGCCCGCTCACTGTGCCTGTCCACTGTGCCTGCTCACTGTGCCCGCTCACTGTGCCTGTCCACTGTGCCAGCTCACTGTGCCTGTCCACTGTGCCCGCTCACTGTGCCTGTACACTGTGCCTGTCCTCTGTGCCTGTCAACTGTGCCCGCTCACTGTGCCCGCTCACTGTGCCTGTCCACTGTGCCCACTCACTGTGCCTGTCCACTGTGCCCGCTCACTGTGCCTGTCCACTGTGCCCGCTCACTGTGCCTGTCCACTGTGCCTGTCCACTGTGCCTGTCCACTGTGCCTGTCCACTGTGCCCGCTCACTGTGCCCGCTCACTGTGCATGTCCACTGTGTCTGTCCACTGTGCCCACTCACTGCGCCTGTCCCCTGTACCCGCTCACTGTGCCTGTCCACTGTGCCTGTCCACTGTGCCCGCTCACTGTGCCCGCTCACTGTGCCTGTCCACTGTGTCTGTCCACTGTGCCCACTCACTGTGCCTGTCCACTGTACCCGCTCATTGTGCCTGTCCACTGTGCCTGTCCACTGTGCCCACTCACTGTGCCTGTCCACTGTGCCCGCTCATTGTGCCTGTCCAAAGTGCCTGTCCACTGTGCCCACTCACTGTGCCTGTCCACTGTGCCCGCTCATTGTGCCTGTCCACTGTGCCTGTCCACTGTGCCTGTCCACTGTGCCAGCTCACAGTGCCCGCTCTCTGTGCCCGCTTCTGTGCCTGTCCACTGTGCCTGTCCACTGTGCCCGCTCACTGTGCCTGTCCACTGTCCCTGTTCACTGTGCCCACTCACTGTGCCCGCTCACTGTGCCCACTCAAAGTGCCCGCTCACTGTGCCCACTCACTGTGCCCACTCACTGTGCCTGTCCACTGTGCCCGCTCACTGTGCCTGTCCACTGTGCCTGTCCACTGTGCCCACTCACTGTGCCTGTCCACTATGCCCGCTCATTGTGCCTGTCCACTGTGCCTGTCCACTCTGCCCGCTCACTGTGCCTGTCCACTGTGCCCGCTCACTGTGCCTGTCCACTGTGCCCGCTCACTGTGCCTGTCCACTGTGCCCGCTCACTGTGCCTGCTCACTGTGCCTGTCCACTGTGCCTGTCCACTGTGCCTGTCCACTGTGCCCGCTCACTGTGCCAGCTCACTGTGCCTGCTCACAGTGCCCGCTAACTGTGCCTGCTCACTGTGCCCGCTCACTGGGCCCGCTCACTGTGCCTGTCCACTGTGCCCGCTCACTGTGCCTGTCCACTGTGCCCGCTCACTGTGCCTGTCCACTTTGCCTGTCCACTGTGCCTGTCCACTGTTCCTGTCCACTGTGCCCGCTCACTGTGCCTGTCCACTGTGCCTGTCCACTGTGCCTGTCCACTGTGCCTGTCCACTGTCCCCGCTCACTGTGCCCGCTCACTGTGCCTGTCCACTGTGCCTGCTCACTGTGCCCGCTCACTGTGCCTGTCCACTGTGCCCGCTCACTGTGCCTGTCCACTGTGCCCGCTCACTGTGCCTGTACACTGTGCCTGTCCTCTGTGCCTGTCAACTGTGCCCGCTCACTGTGCCTGCTCACTGTGCCTGTCCACTGTGCCCACTCACTGTGCCTGTCCACTGTGCCCGCTCACTGTGCCTGTCCACTGTGCCCGCTCACTGTGCCTGTCCACTGTGCCTGTCTACTGTGCCTGTCCACTGTGCCTGTCCACTGTGCCCGCTCACTGTGCCCGCTCACTGTGCATGTCCACTGTGTCTGTCCACTGTGCCCATTCACTGTGCCTGTCCCCTGTACCCGCTCACTGTGCCTGTCCACTGTGCCTGTCCACTGTGCCCGCTCACTGTGCCCGCTCACTGTGCCTGTCCACTGTGTCTGTCCACTGTGCCCACTCACTGTTCCTGTCCACTGTACCCGCTCATTGTGCCTGTCCACTGTGCCTGTCCACTGTGCCCACTCACTGTGCCTGCTCACTGTGCCCGCTCACTTTGCCCGCTCACTGTGCCTGTCCACTGTGCCCGCTCACTGTGCCTGTCCACTGTGCCCGCTCACTGTGCCTGTCCACTGTGCCTGTCCACTGTGCCTGTCCACTGTTCCTGTCCACTGTGCCCGCTCACTGTTCCTGTCCACTGTGCCTGTCCACTTTGCCTGTCCACTGTGCCTGTCCACTGTGCCTGTCCACTGTGCCCGCTCACTGTGCCCGCTCACTGTGCCTGTCCACTGTACCTGCTCACAATGCCCGCTCACTGTGCCTGTCCACTGTGCCCGCTCACTGTGCCTGTCCACTGTGCCTGCTCACTGTGCCTGTACACTGTGCCTGTCCTCTGTGCCTGTCAACTGTGCCCGCTCACTGTGCCTGTCCACTGTGTCTGTCCACTGTGCCCACTCACTGTGCCTGTCCACTGTACCCGCTCACTGTGCCTGTCCACTGTGCCTGTCCTCTGTGCCTGCCCACTGTGCCCGCTCACTGTGCCCGCTCACTGTGCCTGTCCACTGTGTCTGCTCACTGTGCCTGTCCACTGTGCCCGCTCACTGTGCCTGTCCACTGTGCCTGTCCTCTGTGCCTGTCCACTGTGTCCGCTCACTGTGCCCGCTCACTGTGCCTGTCCACTGTGCCTGCTCACTGTGCCTGTCCACTGTGCCCGCTCACTGTGCCCGCTCACTGTGCCCGCTCACTGTGCCTGTCCACTGTGCCTGTCCACTGTGCCTGTCCACTGTGCCCGCTCACTGTGCCCGCTCAATGTGCCTGTCCACTGTGCCTGCTAGCATTGCCCGCTCACTGTGCCCGCTCACTGTGCCTGTCCACTGTGCCTGTCCACTGTGCCCGCTCACTGTGCCTGTCCACTGTGCCTGCTCACTGTGCCTGTCCACTGTGCCCGCTCACTGTGCCCGCTCACTGTTCCCGCTCACTGTGCCTGTCCACTGTGCCTGTCCACTGTGCCCGCTCACTGTGCCTGTCCACTGTGCCTGTCCACTGTGCCTGCTCACTGTGCCGGTCCACTGTGCCTGTCCACTGTGCCTGTCCACTGTGCCTGTCCACTGTGCCCGCTCACTGTGCCGGACCACTGTGCCCGCTCACTGTGCACGCTCACTGTGCCTGCTCACTGTGCCCGCTCACTGTGCCTGTCCACTGTGCCCACTCACTGTGACTGTCCACTGTGCCCGCTCACTGTGCCTGTCCACTGTGCCCGCTCACTGTGCCTGTCCACTGTGCCTGTCCACTGTGCCTGTCCACTGTGCCTGTCCACTGTGCCCGCTCACTGTGCCCGCTCACTGTGCCTGTCCACTGTGTCTGTCCACTGTGCCCACTCACTGTGCCTGTCCACTGTACCCGCTCATTGTGCCTGTCCACTGTGCCTGTCCACTGTGCCCACTCACTGTGCCTGTCCACTGTGTCCGCTCATTGTGCCTGTCCAAAGTGCCTGTCCACTGTGCCCACTCACTGTGCCTGTCCACTGTGCCCGCTCATTGTGCCTGTCCACTGTGCCTGTCCACTGTGCCCGCTCACTGTGCCTGTCCACTGTGCCTGTCCACTGTGCCCGCTCACTGTGCCCACTCTCTGTGCCCGCTTCTGTGCCTGTCCACTGTGCCTGTCCACTGTGCCCGCTCACTGTGCCCGCTCACTGTGCCCGCTCACTGTCCCTGTCCACTGTGCCCGCTCACTGTGCCTGTACACTGTGCCTGTCCTCTGTGCATGTCCACTGTGCCTGTCCACTGTGCCCGCTCACTGTGCCCGCTCACTGTGCCTGTCCACTGTGCCCGCTCACTGTGCCTGTCCACTGTTCCCGCTCACTGTGCCCGCTCACTGTGCCCGCTCAGTGTGCCTGTCCACTGTGCCTGTCCACTGTGCCTGTCCACTGTGCCTGCTCACTGTGCCCGCTCACTGTGCCTGCTCACTGTGCCCGCTCACTGTGCCTGCTCACTGTGCCCGCTCACTGTGCCTGTCCACTGTGCCTGTCCACTGTGCCCGCTCATTGTGCCTGCTCACTGTGCCTGTCCACTGTGCCTGTCCACTGTGCCTGTCCACTGTGCCCGCTCACTGTGCCCGCTCAATGTGCCTGTCCACTGTGCCTGCTAGCATTGCCCGCTCACTGTGCCCGCTCACTGTGCCTGTCCACTGTGCCTGTCCACTGTGCCCGCTCACTGTGCCTGTCCACTGTGCCTGCTCACTGTGCCTGTCCACTGTGCCCGCTCACTGTGCCCGCTCACTGTTCCCGCTCACTGTGCCTGTCCACTGTGCCTGTCCACTGTGCCCGCTCACTGTGCCTGTCCACTGTGCCTGTCCACTGTGCCTGCTCACTGTGCCGGTCCACTGTGCCTGTCCACTGTGCCTGTCCACTGTGCCTGTCCACTGTGCCCGCTCACTGTGCCGGACCACTGTGCCCGCTCACTGTGCCCGCTCACTGTGCCTGCTCACTGTGCCCGCTCACTGTGCCTGTCCACTGTGCCCACTCACTGTGACTGACCACTGTGCCCGCTCACTGTGCCTGTCCACTGTGCCCGCTCACTGTGCCTGTCCACTGTGCCTGTCCACTGTGCCTGTCCACTGTGCCTGTCCACTGTGCCCGCTCACTGTGCCCGCTCACTGTGCCTGTCCACTGTGTCTGTCCACTGTGCCCACTCACTGTGCCTGTCCACTGTACCCGCTCATTGTGCCTGTCCACTGTGCCTGTCCACTGTGCCCACTCACTGTGCCTGTCCACTGTGTCCGCTCATTGTGCCTGTCCAAAGTGCCTGTCCACTGTGCCCACTCACTGTGCCTGTCCACTGTGCCCGCTCATTGTGCCTGTCCACTGTGCCTGTCCACTGTGCCCTCTCACTGTGCCTGTCCACTGTGCCTGTCCACTGTGCCCGCTCACTGTGCCCACTCTCTGTGCCCGCTTCTGTGCCTGTCCACTGTGCCTGTCCACTGTGCCCGCTCACTGTGCCCGCTCACTGTGCCCGCTCACTGTCCCTGTCCACTGTGCCCGCTCACTGTGCCTGTACACTGTGCCTGTCCTCTGTGCATGTCCACTGTGCCTGTCCACTGTGCCCGCTCACTGTGCCCGCTCACTGTGCCTGTCCACTGTGCCCGCTCACTGTGCCTGTCCACTGTTCCCGCTCACTGTGCCCGCTCACTGTGCCCGCTCAGTGTGCCTGTCCACTGTGCCTGTCCACTGTGCCTGTCCACTGTGCCTGCTCACTGTGCCCGCTCACTGTGCCTGCTCACTGTGCCCGCTCACTGTGCCTGCTCACTGTGCCCGCTCACTAGACCCGCTCACTGCGCCTGTCCACTGTGCCTGTCCACTGTGCCCGCTCACTGTGCCCACTCACTGTGCCCGCTCACTGTGCCTGTCCACTGTGCCTGTCCACTGTGCCTGTCCACTGTGCCCGCTCACTGTGCCCGCTCACTGTTCCTGTCCACTGTGCCCGCTCACTGTGCCCACTCACTGTGCCTGCTCACTGTGCCCGCTCACTGTGCCCACTCACTGTTCCTGTCCACTGTGCGCACTCACTGTGCCTGTCCACTGTGCCCACTCACTGTGCCTGTCCACTGTGCCTGTCCACTGTGCCTGTCCACTGTTCCTGTCCACTGTGCCCGCTCACTGTGCCTGTCCACTGTGCCTGTCCACTGTGCCTGTCCACGGTGCCCGCTCACTGTGCCCGTTCACTGTGCCTGTCCACTGTGCCTGCTCACTGTGCCCGCTCACTGTGCCTGTCCACTGTGCCCGCTCACTGTGCCTGTCCACTGTGCCCGCTCACTGTGCCTGTACACTGTGCCTGTCCTCTGTGCCTGTCAACTGTGCCCGCTCACTCTGCCCGCTCACTGTGCCTGTCCACTGTGCCCGCTCACTGTGCCTGTCCACTGTGCCTGTCCTCTGTGCCTGTCCACTGTGCCCGCTCACTGTGCCCGCTCACTGTGCCTGTCCACTGTGTCCGCTCACTGTGCCTGTCCACTGTGCCCGCTCACTGTGCCTGTCCACTGTGCCTGTCCTCTGTGCCTGCCCACTGTGCCCGCTCACTGCGCCCGCTCACTGTGCCTGTCCACTGTGCCTGCTCACTGTGCCTGTCCACTGTGCCCGCTCACTGTGCCCGCTCTCTGTGCCTGCTCACTGTGCCTGTCCACTGTGCCTGTCCACTGTGCCCGCTCACTGTGCCTGTCCACTGTGCCTGTCCACTGTGCCCACTCACTGTGCCCGCTCACTGTGCCTGTCCACTGTGCCCGCTAACTGTGCCCGCTCACTGTGCCTTTCCACTGTGCCTGTCCACTGTGCCCGCTCACTGTGCCTGTCCACTGTGCCTGTCCACTGTGCCCGCTCACTGTGCCTGTCCACGGTGCCCGCTCACTGTGCCCGCTCACTGTGCCCGCTCACTGTGCCTGTCCACTGTGCCTGTCCACTGTGCCCGCTCACTGTGCCTGTCCACTGTGCCCGCTCACTGTGCCTGTCCACTGTGCCTGTCCACTGTGCCTGTCCACTGTGCCTGTCCACTGTGCCCGCTCACAGTGCCCGCTCACTGTGCCTGTCCACTGTGTCTGTCCACTGTGCCCACTCACTGTGCCTGTCCACTGTGCCCACTCACTGTGCCTGTCCACTGTGCCCGCTCACTGTGCCTGCCCACTGTGCCTGTCCACTGTGCCCACTCACTGTGCCTGTCCACTGTGCCCGCTCATTGTGCCTGTCCACTGTGCCTGTCCACTCTGCCCGCTCACTGTGCCTGTCCACTGTGCCCGCTCACTGTGCCTGTCCACTGTGCCCGCTCACTGTGCCTGTCCACTGTGCCCGCTCACTGTGCCTGCTCACTGTGCCTGTCCATGGTGCCTGTCCACTGTGCCTGTCCACTGAGCCCGCTCACTGTGCCTGTCCACTGTGCCCGCTCACTGTGCCTGTCCACTGTGCCCGCTCACTGTGCCTGCTCACTGTGCCCGCTCACTGTGCCCACTCACTGTGCCTGTCCACTGTGCCCGCTCACTGTGCCTATCCACCGTGCCCGCTCACTGTGCCTGCTCACTGTGCCTGTTCACTGTGCCTGCTCACTGTGCCCGCTCACTGTGCCTGCTCACTGTGCCTGTCCACTGTGCCTGCTCACTGTGCCTGCTCACTGTGCCCGCTCACTGTGCCCGCTCACTGTGCCCGCTCACTGTGCCTGTCCACCGTGCCCGCTCACCCTGCCTGCTCACTGTGCCCACTCACCGTGCCCCTCACTGTGCCGCTCACTGTGCCTGCTCACTGTGCCTGTCCACTGTGCCCGCTCACTGTGCCTGCTCACTCTGCCTGTCCACTGTGCCCGCTCACTGTGCCCGCTCACTGTGCCCGCTCACTGTGCCTGTCCACTGTAACCGCTCACTGTGCCTGCTCACTGAGCCCGCTCACTGTGCCTGCTCACTGTGCCCGCTCACTGTGCCTGTTCACTGTGCCCAATCACTGTGCCTGCTCACTGTGCCCACTCACTGTGCCCGCTCACTGTGCCCACTCACTGTGCCTGTCCACTGTGCCCAATCACTGTGCCTGCTCACTGTGCCCGCTCACTGTGCCTGTCCACTGTGCCCAATCACTGTGCCTGCTCACTGTGCCCGCTCACTGTGCCTGTCCACTGTGCCCGCTCACTGTGCCCATACACTGTGCCCGCTCACTGTGCCTGTCCACTGTGCCCACTCACTGTGCCCGCTCACTGTGCCTGTCCACTGTGCCCACTCACTGTGCCTCCTCACTGTGCCTGTCCACCGTGCCTGCTCACCGTGCCCGCTCACTGTGCCTGTCCACTGTTCCCGCTCACTGTGCCCGCTCACTGTGCCCGCTCACTGTGCCTGTACACTGTGCCTGTCCACTGTGCCTGTCCACTTTGCCTGTCCACTGTGCCTGTCCACTGTGCCCGCTCACTGTGCCTGTCCTCTGTGCCTGTCCACTGTTCCCGCTCACTGTGCCTGTCCACTGTGCCCGCTCATTGTGCCTGTCCACTGAACCCGCTCACTGTGCCCGCTCACTGTGCCTGTCCACTGTGCCTGTCCACTGTGCCTGTCCACTGTGCCCGCTCACTGTGCCGGCTCACTGTGCCTGTCCACTGTGCCTGCTCACTGTGCCCGCTCACTGTGCCTGTCCACTGTGCCCGCTCACTGTGCCTGTCCACTGTGCCCGCTCACTGTGCCTGTACACTGTGCCTGTCCTCTGTGCCTGTCCACTGTGCCCGCTCACTGTGCCCGCTCACTGTGCCTGTCCACTGTGCCCACTCACTGTGCCTGTCCACTGTGCCTGTCCTCTGTGCCTGTCCACTGTGCCCGCTCACTGTGCCCGCTCACTGTGCCTGTCCACTGTGCCCGCTCACTGTGCCTGTACACTGTGCCTGTCCTCTGTGCCTGTCAACTGTGCCCGCTCACTGTGCCCGCTCACTGTGCCTGTCCACTGTGCCCGCTCACTGTGCCTGTCCACTGTGCCTGTCCTCTGTGCCTGTCCACTGTTCCCGCTCACTGTGCCCGCTCACTGTGCCTGTCCACTGTGTCCGCTCACTGTGCCTGTCCACTGTGCCCGCTCACTGTGCCTGTCCAATGTGCCTGTCCTCTGTGCCTGTCCACTGTGCCCGCTCACTGTGCCCGCTCACTGTGCCTGTCCACTGTGCCTGCTCACTGTGCCTGTCCACTGTGCCCGCTCACTGTGCCCGCTCACTGTGCCCACTCACTGTGCATGTCCACTGTGCCTGTCCACTGTGCCCGCTCACTGTGCCTGTCCACTGTGCCTGTCCACTGTGCCCGCTCACTGTGCCCGCTCACTGTGCCTGTCCACTGTGCCTGCTAACTTTGCCCACTCACTGTGCCCACTTCAGTGCCTGTCCACTGTGCCTGTCCACTGTGCCCGCTCACTGTGCCTGTCCACTGTGCCTGTCCAATGTGCCCGCTCACTGTGCCTGTCCACTGTGCCCGCTCACTGTGCCCGCTCACTGTGCCCGCTCACTGTGCCTGTCCACTGTGCCTGCTCACTGTGCCTGTACACTGTGCCTGTCCTCTGTGCCTGTCCACTGTGCCTGTCCACTGTGCCCGCTCACTGTGGCCGCTCACTGTGCCTGTCCTCTGTGCCCGCTCACTGTGCCTGTCCACTGTTCCCGCTCACTGTGCCCGCTCACTGTGCCCGCTCAGTGTGCCTGTCCACTGTGCCTGTCCACTTTGCCTGTCCACTGTGCCCGCTCACTGTGCCTGTCCACTGTGCCTGCTCACTGTGCCCGCTCACTGTGCCCACTCACTGTGCCCGCTCACTGTGCCCGCTCACTGTGCCCGCTCACTGTGCCTGTCCACTGCGCCTGTCCACTGTGCCCGCTCATTGTGCCTGCTCACTGTGCCTGTCCACTGTGCCTGTCCACTGTGCCCGGTCACTGTGTCCGCTCACTGTGCCAGCTCACAGTGCCCGCTCACTAGACCTGCTCACTGTGCCTGTCCACTGTGCCTGTCCACTGTGCCCGCTCACTGTGCCCACTCACTGTGCCCGCTCACTGTGCCTGTCCACTGTGCCTGTCCACTGTGCCTGTCCACTGTGCCCGCTCACTGTGCCCGCTCACTGTTCCTGTCCGCTGTGCCCGCTCAGTGTGCCAGCACACTGTGCCTGCTCACTGTGCCCGCTCACTGTGCCTGCTCACTGTGCCTACTCACTGTGCCCGCTCACTGTGCCTGTCCACTGTGCCCGCTCACTGTGCCTGTCCACTGTGCCCGCTCACTGTGCCTGTCCACTGTGCCGGTCCACTGTGCCTGTCCACTGTTCCTGTCCACTGTGCCCGCTCACTGTGCCTGTCCACTGTGCCTGTCCACTGTGCCTGTCCACTGTGCCTGTCCACTGTTCCCGCTCACTGTGCTCGCTCACTGTGCCTGTCCACTGTGCCTGCTCACTGTGCCCGCTCACTGTGCCTGTCCACTGTGCCCGCTCACTGTGCCTGTCCACTGTGCCCGCTCACTGTGCCTGTACACTGTGCCTGTCCTCTGTGCCTGTCAACTGTGCCTGCTCACTGTGCCCGCTCACTGTGCCTGTCCACTGTGCCCACTCACTGTGCCTGTCCACTGTGCCCGCTCACTGTGCCTGTCCACTGTGCCTGTACACTGTGCCCGCTCACTGTGCCTGTCCACTGTGCCTGTCCACTGTGCCTGTCCACTGTGACTGTCCACTGTGCCCGCTCACTGTGCCCGCTCACTGTGCCTGTCCACTGTGTCTGTCCACTGTGCCCAATCACTGTGCCTGTCCACTGTACCCGTTCATTGTGCCTGTCCACTGTGCCTGTCCACTGTGCCCACTCACTGTGCCTGTCCACTGTGCCCGCTCATTGTGCCTGTCCAAAGTGCCTGTCCACTGTGCCCACTCACTGTGCCTGTCCACTGTGCCCGCTCATTGTGCCTGTCCACTGTGCCTGTCCACTGTGCCCGCTCACTGTGCCTGTCCACTGTGCCTGTCCACTGTGCCCGCTCACTGTGCCCACTCACTGTGCCTGTCCACTGTGCCCGCTCACTGTGCGCGCTCACTGTGCATGCTCACTGTGCCCGCTCACTGTGCCCGCTCACTGTGCCTGTCCACTGTGCCCGCTCACTGTGCCTGTCCACTGTGCCCGCTCACTGTGCCTGTCCACTGTGCCTGTCCACTGTTCCTGTCCACTGTGCCCGCTCACTGTTCCTGTCCACTGTGCCTGTCCACTGTGCCTGTCCACTGTGCCTCTCCACTGTGCCTGTCCACTGTGCCCGCTCACTGTGCCTGTCCACTGTGCCTGCTCACTGTGCCCGCTCACTGTGCCTGTCCACTGTGCCCGCTCACTGTGCCTGTCCACTGTGCCCGCTCACTGTGCCTGTACACTGTGCCTGTCCTCTGTGCCTGTCAACTGTGCCCGCTCACTGTGCCCGCTCACTGTGCCTGTCCACTGTGCCCACTCACTGTGCCTGTCCACTGTGCCCGCTCACTGTGCCTGTCCACTGTGCCCGCTCACTGTGCCTGTCCACTGTGCCTGTCCACTGTGCCTGTCCACTGTGCATGTCCACTGTGCCCGCTCACTGTGCCCGCTCACTGTGCCTGTCCACTGTGTCTGTCCACTGTGCCCACTCACTGTGCCTGTCCACTGTACCCGCTCACTGTGCCTGTCCACTGTGCCTGTCCTCTGTGCCTGTCCACTGTGCCCGCTCACTGTGCCCGCTCACTGTGCCTGTCCACTGTGTCCGCTCACTGTGCCTTTCCACTGTGCCCGCTCACTGTGCCTGTCCACTGTGCCTGTCCTCTGTGCCTGTCCACTGTGTCCGCTCACTGTGCCCGCTCACTGTGCCTGTCCACTGTGCCTGCTCACTGTGCCTGTCCACTGTGCCCGCTCACTGTGCCCGCTCACTGTGCCCGCTCACTGTGCCTGTCCACTGTGCCTGTCCACTGTGCCTGTCCACTGTGCCCGCTCACAGTGCCCGCTCAATGTGCCTGTCCACTGTGCCCGCTAACATGGCCCGCTCACTGTGCCCGCTCACTGTGCCCATCCACTGTGCCTGTCCACTGTGCCCGCTCACTGTGCCTGTCCACTGTGCCTGTCCACTGTGCCCGCTCACTGTGCCTGTCCACTGTGCCCGCTCACTGTGCCCGCTCACTGATCCCGCTCACTGTGCCTGTCCACTGTGCCTGTCCACTGTGCCCGCTCACTGTGCATGTCCACTGTGCCTGTCCACTGTGCCTGCTCACTGTGCCTGTCCACTGTGCCTGTCCACTGTGCCTGTCCACTGTGCCTGTCCACTGTGCCCGCTCACTGTGCCTGTCCACTGTGCCCGCTCACTGTGCCCGCTCACTGTGCCTGCTCACTGTGCCCGCTCACTGTGCCTGTCCACTGTGCCCACTCACTGTGACTGTCCACTGTGCCCGCTCACTGTGCCTGTCCACTGTGCCCGCTCACTGTGCCTGTCCACTGTGCCTGTCCACTGTGCCTGTCCACTGTGCCTGTCCACTGTGCCCGCTCACTGTGCCCGCTCACTGTGCCTGTTCACTGTGTCTGTCCACTGTGCACACTCACTGTGCCTGTCCACTGTACCCGCTCATTGTGCCTGTCCACTGTGCCTGTCCACTGTGCCCACTCACTGTGCCTGTCCACTGTGCCCGCTCATTGTGCCTGTCCAAAGTGCCTGTCCACTGTGCCCACTCACTGTGCCTGTCCACTGTGCCCGCTCATTGTGCCTGTCCACTGTGCCTGTCCACTGTGCCCGCTCACTGTGCCTGTCCACTGTGCCTGTCCTCTGTGCCCGCTCACTGTGCCCACTCACTGTGCCTGTCCACTGTGCCCGCTAACTGTGCCCGCTCTCTGTGCCCGCTTCTGTGCCTGTCCACTGTGCCTGTCCACTGTGCCCGCTCACTGTGCCTGTCCACTGTCCCTGTCCACTGTGCCCGCTCACTGTGCCTGTCCACTGTGCCTGCTCACTGTGCCCGCTCACTGTGCCCGCTCACTGTGCCTGTCCACTGTGCCTGTACACTGTGCCTGTCCTCTGTGCCTGTCCACTGTGCCTGTCCACTGTGCCCACTCACTGTGCCCGCTCACTGTGCCTTTCCACTGTGCCCGCTCACTGTGCCTGTCCACTGTTCCCGCTCACTGTGCCCGCTCACTGTGCCCGCTCAGTGTGCCTGTCCACTGTGCCTGTCCACTGTGCCTGTCCACTGTGCCCGCTCACTGTGCCTGTCCACTGTGCCTGCTCACTGTGCCCGCTCACTGTGCCTGCTCACTGTGCCCGCTCACTGCGCCTGCTCACTGTGCCCGCTCACTGTGCCTGTCCACTGTGCCTGTCCACTGTGCCCGCTCATTGTGCCTGCTCACTGTGCCTGTCCACTGTGCCTGTCCACTGTGCCCTGTCACTGTGCCCGCTCACCGTGCCTGCTCACTGTGCCCGCTCACTAGACCCGCTCACTGTGCCTGTCCACTGTGCCTGTCCACTGTGCCCGCTCACTGTGCACACTCATTGTGCCCGCTCACTGTGCCTGTCCACTGAGCCTGTCCGCTGTGCCTGTCCACTGTGCCCGCTCACTGTGCCCGCTCACTGTTCCTGTCCACTGTGCCCGCTCACTGTGCCAGCTCACTGTGCCCACTCACTGTGCCCACTCACTGTGCCTGCTCACTGTGCCCGCTCACTGAGCCTGTCCACTGTGCCCGCTCACTGTGCCTGTCCACTGTGCCTGCTCACTGTGCCCTCTCACTGTGCCTGTCCACTGTGCCCGCTCACTGTGCCTGTCCACTGTGCCCGCTCACTGTGCCTGTACACTGTGCCTGTCCTCTGTGCCTGTCAACTGTGCCCGCTCACTGTGCCCGCTCACTGTGCCTGTCCACTGTGCCCGCTCACTGTGCCTGTCCACTGTGCCTGTCCTCTGTGCCTGTCCACTGTGCCCGCTCACTGTGCACGCTCACTGTGCCTGTCCACTGTGTCCGCTCACTGTGCCTGTCCACTGTGCCTGCTCACTGTGCCTGTCCACTGTGCCTGTCCTCTGTGCCTGTCCACTGTGCCCGCTCACTGTGCCCGCTCACTGTGCCTGTCCAATGTGCCTGCTCACTGTGCCTGTCCACTGTGCCCGCTCACTGTGCCCTCTCTCTGTGCCTGCTCACTGTGCCTGTACACTGTGCCTGTCCACTGTGCCCGCTCACTGTGCCTGTCCACTGTGCCTGTCCACTGTGCCTGCTCATGTGCCTGCTCACTGTGCCTGTCCACTGTGCCCGCTAACTGTGCCCGCTCACTGTGCCCGCTCACTGTGCCTGTCCACTGTGCCTGTCCACTGTGCCCGCTCACTGTGCCTTTCCACTGTGCCTGTCCACTGTGCCCGCTCACTGTGCCTGTCCACTGTGCCTGCTCACTGTGCCCGCTCACTGTGCCCGCTCACTGTGCCTGTCCACTGTGCCTGTCCACTGTGCCCGCTCACTGTGCCTGTCCACTGTGCCCGCTCACTGTGCCTGTCCACTGTGCCTGTCCACTGTGCCTGTCCACTGTGCCTGTCCACTGTGCCCGCTCACAGTGCCCGCTCACTGTGCCTGTCCACTGTGTCTGTCCACTGTGCCCACTCACTGTGCCTGTCCACTGTGCCCGCTCATTGTGCCTGTCCACTGTGCCTGTCCACTGTGCCCACTCACTGTGCCTGTCCACTGTGCCCGCTCACTGTGCCTGTCCACTGTGCCTGTCCACTGTGCCCACTCACTGTGCCTGTCCACTGTGCCCGCTCATTGTGCCTGTCCACTGTGCCTGTCCACTCTGCCCGCTCACTGTGCCTGTCCACTGTGCCCGCTCACTGTGCCTGTCCACTGTGCCCGCTCACTGTGCCTGCTCACTGTGCCTGTCCACTGTGCCTGTCCACTGTGCCTGTCCACTGAGCCCGCTCACTGTGCCTGTCCACTGTGCCCGCTCACTGTGCCTGTCCACTGTGCCCGCTCACTGTGCCTGCTCACTGTGCCCGCTCACTGTGCCCACTCACTGTGCCTGTCCACTGTGGCTTTCCACTGTGCCCGCTCACTGTGCCCGCTCACTGTGCCTATCCACCGTGCCCGCTCACTGTGCCTGCTCACTGTGCCTGTTCACTGTGCCCGCTCACTGTGCCCGCTCACTGTGCCTGCTCACTGTGCCTGTCCACTGTGCCTGCTCACTGTGCCCACTCACTGTGCCCGCTCACTGTGCCCGCTCACTGTGCCCGCTCACTGTGCCTGTCCACGGTGCCCACTCACCGTGCCTGCTCACTGTGCCCACTCACCATGCCCGCTCACTGTGCCGCTCACTGTGCCTGCTCACTGTGCCTGTCCACTGCGCCCGCTCACTGTGCCTGCTCACTGTGCCTGTCCACTGTGCCCGATCACTGTGCCCGCTCACTGTGCCCGCTCACTGTGCGTGTCCACTGTGACCGCTCACTCTGCCTGCTCACTGAGCCCGCTCACTGTGCCTGCTCACTGTGCCCGCTCACTGTGCACGCTCACTGTGCCCGCTCACTGTGCCTGTTCACTGTGCCCAATCACTGTGCCTGCTCACTGTGCCCACTCACTGTGCCCGCTCACTGTGCCCGCTCACTGTGCCTGTCCACTGTGCCCAATCACTGTGCCTGCTCACTGTGCCCGCTCACTGTGCCCGCTCACTGTGCCTGTCCACTGTTCCTGCTCACTGTGCCTGTACACTGTGCCTGTCCTCTGTGCCTGTCCACTGTGCCTGTCCACTGTGCCCGCTCACTGTGCACGGTCACTGTGCCTGTCCACTGTGCCCGCTCACTGTGCCTGTCCACTGTTCCCGCTCACTGTGCCCGCTCACTGTGCCCGCTCAGTGTGCCTGTCCACTGTGCCTGTCCACTTTGCCTGTCCACTGTGCCCGCTCACTGTGCCTGTCCACTGTGCCTGCTCACTGTGCCCGCTCACTGTGCCCACTCACTGTGCCCGCTCACTGTGCCCGCTCACTGTGCCCGCTCACTGTGCCTGTCCACTGCGCCTGTCCACTGTGCCCGCTCATTGTGCCTGCTCACTGTGCCTGTCCACTGTGCCTGTCCACTGTGCCCGGTCACTGTGTCCGCTCACCGTGCCAGCTCACTGTGCCCACTCACTAGACCCGCTCACTGTGCCTGTCCACTGTGCCTGTCCACTGTGCCCGCTCACTGTGCCCACTCACTGTGCCCGCTCACTGTGCCTGTCCACTGTGCCTGTCCACTGTGCCTGTCCACTGTGCCCGCTCACTGTGCCCACTCACAGTTCCTGTCCACTGTGCCCACTCACTGTGCCCGCTCACTGTGCCTGTCCACTGTGCCCGCTCACTGTGCCTGCTCACTGTGCCTGTCCACTGTGCCTGTCCACTGTGCCTGTCCACTGAGCCAGCTCACTGTGCCTGTCCACTGTGCCCGCTCACTGTGCCTGTCCACTGTGCCCGCTCACTGTGCCTGCTCACTGTGCCCGCTCACTGTGCCCACTCACTGTGCCTGTCCACTGTGCCTGTCCACTGTGCCCGCTCACTGTGCCCGCTCACTGTGCCTATCCACCGTGCCCGCTCACTGTGCCCGCTCACTCTGCCCGCTCACAGTGCCTGCTCACTGTGCCCGCTCACTGTGCCCACTCACTGTGCCTGTCCACTGTGCCCACTCACTGTGCCTGTCCACTGTGCCCGCTCACTGTGCCTGTCCACTGTGCCTGTCCACTGTGCCTGTCCACTGTTCCTAGCCACTGTGCCCACTCACTGTGCCTGTCCACTGTGCCTGTCCACTGTGCCTGTCCACTGTGCCCGCTCACTGTGTCTGTCCTCTGTGCCTGTCCACTGTTCCCGCTCACTGTGCCTGTCCACTGTGCCCGCTCATTGTGCCTGTCCACTGAACCCGCTCACTGTGCCCGCTCACTGTACCTGTCCACTGTGCCTGTCCACTGTGCCTGTCCACTGTGCCCGCTCACTGTGCCTGTCCACTGTGCCTGCTCACTGTGCCCGCTCACTGTGCCCACTCACTGTGCCCGCTCACTGTGCCCGCTCACTGTGCCCACTCACTGTGCCTGTCCACTGTGCCTGTCCACTGTGCCCGCTCATTGTGCCTGCTCACTGTGCCTGTCCACTGTGCCTGTCCACTGTGCCCGGTCACTGTGCCCGCTCACCGTGCCTGCTCACTGTGCCCGCTCACTAGACCTGCTCACTGCGCCTGTCCACTGTGCCTGTCCACTGTGCCCGCTCACTGTGCCCACTCACTGTGCCTGCTCACTGTGCCTGTCCACTGTGCCTGTCCACTGTGCCTGTCCACTGTGCCCGCTCACTGTGCCCGCTCACTGTTCCTGTCCACTGTGCCCACTCACTGTGCCAGCTCACTGTGCCCGCTCACTGTGCCCGCTCACTGTGCCTGCTCACTGTGCCCGGTCACTGTGCCCGCTCACTGTGCCTGTCCACTGTGCCTGTCCACTGTGCCTGTCCACTGTGCCCGCTCACTGTGCCTGTCCACTGTGCCTGTCCACTGTGCCTGTCCACTGTGCCTGTCCACTGTGCCCGCTCACTGTGCCCGCTCACTGTGACTGTCCACTGTGCCTGCTCACTGTGCCCGCTCACTGTGCCTGTCCACTGTGCCCGCTCACTGTGCCTGTCCACTGTGCCCGCTCACTGTGCCTGTACACTGTGCCTGTCCTCTGTGCCTGTCAACTGTGCCCGCTCACTGTGCCCGCTCACAGTGCCTGTCCACTGTGCCCACTCACTGTGCCTGTCCACTGTGTCCACTCACTGTGCCTGTCCACTGTGCCTGTCCTCTGTGCCTGTCCACTGTGCCCGCTCACTGTGCCCGCTCACTGTGCCTGTCCACTGTGCCTGCTCACTGTGCCCGCTCACTGTGCCTGTCCACTGTGCCCGCTCACTGTGCCTGTCCACTGTGCCTGCTCACTGTGCCTGTCCACTGTGCCCGCTCACTGTGCCCGCTCACTGTGCCCGCTCACTGTGCCTGTCCACTGTGCCTGTCCACTGTGCCCGCTCACTGTGCCTGTCCACTGTGCCTGTCCACTGTGCCCGCTCACTGTGCCCGCTCACTGTGCCTGTCCACTGTGCCCACTAACTGTGCCCGCTCACTGTGCCCGCTCACAGTGCCTGTCCACTGTGCCTGTCCACTGTGCCCGCTCACTGTGCCTGTCCACTGTGCCTGTCCACTGTGCCCGCTCACTGTGCCTGTCCACTGTGCCCGCTCACTGTGCCCGCTCACTGTGCCCACTCACTGTGCCTGTCCACTGTGCCTGTCCACTGTGCCCGCTCACTGTGCCTGTCCACTGTGCCTGTACACTGTGCCTGCTCACTGTGCCTGTCCACTGTGCCTGTCCACTGTGCCTGTCCACTGTGCCTGTCCACTGTGCCTGTCCACTGTGCCCGCTCACTGTGCCTGTCCACTGTGCCCGCTCACTGTGCCCGCTCACTGTGCCTGCTCACTGTGCCTGTCCACTGTGCCCACTCACTGTGCCTGTCCACTGTGCCCGCTCACTGTGCCTGTCCACTGTGCCCGCTCACTGTGCCTGTCCACTGTGCCCGTCCACTGTGCCTGTCCACTGTGCCTGTCCACTGTGCCCGCTCACTGTGCCCGCTCACTGTGCCTGTCCACTGTGTCTGTCCACTGTGCCCACTCACTGTGCCTGTCCACTGTACCCGCTCATTGTGCCTGTCCACTGTGCCTGTCCACTGTGCCCACTCACTGTGCCTGTCCACTGTGCCCGCTCATTGTGCCTGTGCAAAGTGCCTGTCCACTGTGCCCACTCACTGTGCCTGTCCACTGTGCCCGCTCATTGTGCCTGTCCACTTTGCCTGTCCACTGTGCCCGCTCACTGTGCCTGTCCACTGTGCCCACTCACTGTGCCTGTCCACTGTGCCCGCTCACTGTGCCTGTCCACTGAGCCCGCTCTCTGTGCCTGCTCACTGTGCCTGTCCACTGTGCCTGTCCACTGTGCCTGTCCACTGTGCCCGCTCACTGTGCCTGTCCACTGTGCCTGCTCACTCTGCCCGCTCACTGTGCCCGCTCACTGTGCCTGATCACTGTGCCCACTCACTGTGCCCACTCACTATGCCTCTCCACTGTGCCTGTCCACTGTGCCCGCTCACTGTGCCCGCTCACTGTCCCTATCCACCATGCCCGCTCACTGTGCCCGCTCACTGTGCCTGTTCACTGTGCCTGCTTACTGTGCCTGCTCACTGTGCCCGCTCACTGTGCCTGTCCACTGTGCCTGCTCAATGTGCCCGCTCACTGTGCCCGCTCACTGTGCCCGCACACTGTGCCTGCTCACTGTGCCTGTCCACCGTGCCCGCTCACTGTGCCCGCTCACTGTGCCCGCTCACTGTGCCTGTCCACCGTGCCTGCTCACCGTGCCTGCTCACTGTGCCCACTCACCGTGCCCGCTCACTGTGCCCACTCACTGTGCCTGCTCACTGTGCCTGTCCACTGTGCCCGCTCACTGTGCCTGCTCACTGTGCCTGTCCACTGTGCCCGCTCACTGTGCCTGCTCACTGTGCCCGCTCACTGTGCCCGCTCACTGTGCCCGCTCACTGTGCCCACTCACTGTGCCCGCTCACTGTGCCTGTTCACTGTGCCCAATCACTGTGCCTGCTCACTTTGCCTGCTCACTGTGCCTGTCCACTGTGCCCACTCACTGTGCCCGCTCACTGTGCCTGCTCTCTGTGCCCGCTCACTGTGCCTGTCCACTGTGCCCAATCACTGTGCCTGCTCACTGTGCCCGCTCACTGTGCCTGTCCACTGTGCTCAATCACTGTGCCTGCTCACTGTGCCCGCTCACTGTGCCTGTCCACTGTGCCCGCTCACTGTGCCTGCTCACTGTGCCCGCTCACTGTGCCTGTCCACTGTGCCTGTCCACTGTGCCTGTCCACTGTGCCCGCTCTCTGTGCCCGCTCTCTGTGCCCGCTCACTGTGCCTGTCCACTGTGCCCACTCACTGTGCCTGTCCACTGTTCCCGCTCACTGTGCCCGCTCACTGTGCCCGCTCAGTGTGCCTGTCCACTGTGCCTGTCCACTGTGCCTGTCCACTGTGCCCGCTCACTGTGCCTGTTCACTGTGCCTGCTCACTGTGCCCGCTCACTGTGCCTGTCCACCGTGCCTGCACACTGTGCCCGCTCAACGTGCCCGCTCACTGTGCCTGCTCACTGTGCCCGGTCACTGTGCCCGCTAACTGTTCTGCTCACTGTGCCCGCTCACTGTGCCCGCTCACTGTGCCTGTCCACCGTGCCCGCTCACTGTGCCTGTCCACTGTGCCCGCTCACCATGCCCACTCACTGTGCCTGCTCACTGTGCCTGTCCACTGTGCCCACTCACTGTGCCTGCTCACTGTGCCTGTCCACTGTGCCTGTCCACTGTGCCCACTCACTGTGCCCGCTCACTGTGCCTGTCCACTGTGCCGCTCACTGTGCCCGCTCACTGTGCCCGCTCACTGTGCCTGCTCACTGTTCCTGTCCACTGTGCCCGCTCACTGTGCCCGCTCACTGTGCCTGTCCACTGTGCCCACTCACTGTGCCCGCTCACTGTGCCTGTCCACTGTGCCCGCTCACTGTGCCTGCTCACTGTGCCTGTCCACTGTGCCCGCTCACTGTGCCTGTCCACTGTGCCTGTCCACTGTGCCTGTCCACTGTGCCTGTCCACTGTGCCCACTCCCTGTGCCTGCTCTCTGTGCCTGTCCACTGTGCCTGTTTACTGTGCCTGTCCACTGTGCCCGCTCACTGTTCCTGTCCACTGGGCCTGTCCACTGTGCCCGCTCACTGTGCCTGCTCACTGTGCCCGCTCACTGTGCCCTTTCACTGTGCCCGCTCACTGTGCCTGCTCACTGTGCCCGCTCACTGTGCCTGTCCACTGTGCCTGTCCACTGTGCCCGCTCACTGTGCCTGCTCACTGTGCCTGTCCACTGTGCCTGTCCATTGTGCCCGGTCACTGTGCCCGCTCACTGTGCCTGTCCACTGTGCCTGTCCACTGTGCCCGCTCACTGTGCCCACTCACTGTGCCCGCTCACTGTGCCTGTCCACTGGGCCTGTCCACTTTGCCTGTCCACTGTGCCTGCTCACTGTGACCGCTCACTGTTCCGGTCCACTGTGCCCGCTCACTGTGCCAGCTCACTGTGCCTGCTCACTTTGCTTGCTCACTGTGCCTGCTCACTGTGCCCACTCATTGTGCCCGCTCACTGTGCCTGTCCACTGTGCCCGCTCACTGTGCCTGTCCACTGTGCCCGCTCACTGTGCGTGTCCACTGTGCCTGTCCACTGTGCCTGTCCACTGTTCCTGTCCACTGTGCCCGCTCACTGTGCCTGTCCACTGTGCCCGCTCACTGTGCCTGTCCACGGTGCCCGCTCACTGTGCCTGTACACTGTGCCTGTCCACTGTGCCCGCTCACTGTGCCCGCTCACTGTGCCTGTCCACTGTGCCTGTCCACTGTTCCCACTCACTGTGCCCGCTCACTGTGCCCGCTCAGTGTGCCTGTCCACTGTGCCTGTCCACTGTGCCTGTCCACTGTGCCCGCTCACTGTGCCTGTCCTCTGTGCCTGCTCACTGTGCCCGCTCACTGTGCCTGTCCACCTTGCCCGCTCACTGTGCCCGCTCAATGTGCCCACTCACTGTGCCCGCTCACTGTGCCCGCTCACTGTGCCCGCTAACTGTGCCTGCTCACTGTGCCCGCTCACTGTGCCTGTCCACTGTGGCCGCTCACTGTGCCTGTCCACTGTGCCCGCTCACTATGCCCGCTCACTGTGCCTGTCCACTGTGCCCACTCACTGTGCCTGCTCACTGTGCCTGTCCACTGTGCCCACTCACTGTGCCCGCTCACTGTGCCTGTCCACTGTGCCCACTCACTGTGCCTGCTCACTGTGCCTGTCCACTGTGCCTGTCCACTGTGCCCACTCACTGTGCCCGCTCACTGTGCCTGTCCACTGTGCCCGCTCACTGTGCCCTCTCACTGTGCCCGCTCACTGTGCCTGCTCACTGTGCCTGTCCACTTTGCCAGCTCACTGTGCCCGCTCACTGTGCTTGTCCACTGTGCCCACTCACTGTGCCCACTCACTGTGCCTGTCCACTGTGCCCGCTCACTGTGCCTGCTCACTGTGCCTGTCCACTGTGCCCGCTCACTGTGCCTGTCCACAATGCCTACCACTGTGCCTGTCCACTGTGCCCACTCACTGTGCCTGCTCACTGTGCCTGTCCACTCTGCCTGTTTACTGTGCCTGTCCACTGTGCCCACTCACTGTTCCTGTCCACTGTGCCTGTCCACTGTGCCCGCTCACTGTGCCTGCTCACTGTGCCCGCTCACAGTGCCCGCTCACTGTGCCCACTCACTGTGCCCGCTCACTGTGCCCGCTCACTGTGACTGTCCACTCTGCCCACTCACTGTGCCCACTCACTGTGCCCGCTCACTGTGCCTGCTCACTGTGCCTGTCCACTGTGCCCGCTCACTGTGCCCGCTCACTGTGCCTGTCCACTGTGCCCACTCACTGTGCCCGCTCACTGTGCCTGTCCACTGTGCCCGCTCACTGTGCCTGCTCACTGTGCCTGTCCACTGTGCCCGCTGACTGTGCCTGTCCACTGTGCCTGTCCACTGTGCCTGTCCACTGTGCCTGTCCACTGTGCCCACTCACTGTGCCTGCTCACTGTGCCTGTCCACTGTGCCTGTTTACTGTGCCTGTCCACGGTGCCCGCTCACTGTTCCTGTCCACTGTGCCTGTCCACTGAGCCCGCTCACTGTGCCTGCTCACTGTGCCCGCTCACAGTGCCCGGTCACTGTGCCCGCTCACTGTGCCTGCTCACTGTGCCCGCTCACTGTGCCTGTCCACTGTGCCTGTCCACTGTGCCCGCTCACTGTGCCTGCTCACTGTGCCTGTCCACTGTGCCTGTCCACTGTGCCCGGTCACTGTGCCCGCTCACCGTGCCTGCTCACTGTGCCCGCTCATTGTGCCCGCTCACTGTGCCTGTCCACTGTGCCTGTCCACTGTGCCCGCTCACTGTGCCCACTCACTGTGCCCGCTCACTGTGCCTGTCCACTGTGCCTGTCCACTGTGCCTGTCCACTGTGCCCGCTCACTGTGCCCGCTCACTGTTCCTGTCCACTGTGCCCGCTCACTGTGCCAGCTCACTGTGCCTGCACACTGTGCCCGCTCACTGTGCCTGCTCACTGTGCCCGCTCACTGTGCCCACTCACTGTGCCTGTCCACTGTGCCCGCTCACTGTGCCTGTCCACTGTGCTCGCTCACTGTGCCTGTCCACTGTGCCTGTCCACTGTGCCTGTCCACTGTTCCTGTCCACTCTGCCCGCTCACTGTGCCTGTCCACTGTGCCTGTCCACTGTGCCTGTCCACTGTGCCTGTCCACTGTGTCTGTACACTGTGCCCGCTCACTGTGCCTGTCCTCTGTGCCTGTCCACTGTGCCCACTCACTGTGCCTGTCCACTGTGCCCGCTCACTGTGCCTGTCCACTGAACCCGCTCTCTGTGCCCGCTCACTGTGCCTGTCCACTGTGCCTGTCCACTGTGCCTGTCCACTGTGCCCGCTCACTGTGCCCGCTCACTGTGCCTGTCCACTGTGCCTGCTGACTGTGCCCGCTCACTGTGCCTGTCCACTGTGCCCGCTCACTGTGCCTGTCCACTGTGCCCGCTCACTGTGCCTCTACACTGTGCCTGTCCTCTGTGCCTGTCCACTGTGCCCACTCACTGTGCCCGCTCATTGTGCCTGTCCACTGTGCCTGCTCACTGTGCCTGTCCACTGTGCCTGTCCTCTGTGCCTGTCCACTGTGCCCGCTCACTGTGCCCGCTCACTGTGCCTGTCCACTGTGCCCGCTCACTGTGTCTGTCCACTGTGCCGCTCACTGTGCCTGTCCACTGTGCCTGTCCTCTGTGCCTGTCCACTGTGCCCGCTCACTGTGCCCGCTCACTGTGCCTGTCCACTCTGCCCGCTCACTGTGCCTGTCCACTGTGCCCGCTCACTGTGCCCGCTCACTGTGGCTGTCCACTGTGCCCGCTCACTGTGCCTGTCCACTGTGCCCGCTCACTGTGCCTGTCCACTGTGCCCGCTCACTGTGCCTCTACACTGTGCCTGTCCTCTGTGCCTGTCCACTGTGCCCGCTCACTGTGCCCACTCATTGTGCCTGTCCACTGTGCCCGCTCACTGTGCCTGTCCACTGTGCCTGTCCTCTGTTCCTGTCCACTGTGCCCGCTCACTGTGCCCGCTCACTGTGCCTGTCCACTGTGCCCGCTCACTGTGTCTGTCCACTGTGCCCGCTCACTGTGCCTGTCCACTGTGCCTGTCCTCTGTGCCGGTCCACTGTGCCCGCTCACTGTGCCCGCTCACTGTGCCTGTCCACTGTGCCCGCTCACTGTGCCTGTCCACTGTGCCCGCTCACTGTGCCCGCTCACTGTGCCCGCTCTCTGTGCCTGTCCACTGTGTCTCTCCACTGTGCCCACTCACTGTGCCTGTCCACTGTGCCCGCTCATTGTGCCTGTCCACTGTGCCTGTCCACTGTGCCCACTCACTGTGCCTGTCCACTGTGCCCGCTCATTGTGCATGTCCACTGTGCCTGTCCACTGTGCCCACTCACTGTGCCTGTCCACTGTGCCCGCTCATTGTGCCTGTCCACTGTGCCTGTCCACTGTGCCCGCTCACTGTGCCTGTCCACTGTGCCTGCTCACTGTGCCTGTCCACTGTGCCCGCTCACTGTGCCTGTCCACTGCGCCCGCTCACTGTGCCTGCTCACTGTGCCTGTCCACTGTGCCTGTCCACTGTGCCTGTCCACTGTGCCCGCTCACTGTGCCTGTCCACTGTGCCGGCTCACTCTGCCCGCTCACTGTGCCCGCTCACTGTGCCCTCTCACTGTGCCCAATCACTGTGCCTGTCCACTGTGCCTGTCCACTGTGCCTGTCCACTGTGGCCGCTCACTGTGCCCGCTCACTGTGCCTGCTCACTATGCCTGTCCACTGTGCCTGTTTACTGTGCCTGTCCACTGTGCCCGCTCACTGTTCCTGTCCACTGTGCCTGTCCACTGTGCCCGCTCACTGTGCCCTCTCACTGTGCCCAATCACTGTGCCTGTCCACTGGGCCTGTCCACTTTGCCTGTCCACTGTGCCTGCTCACTGTGCCCGCTCACTGTTCCTGTCCACTGTGCCCGCTCACTGTGCCAGCTCACTGTGACTGCTCACTTTGCCCGCTCACTGTGCCTGCTCACTGTGCCCACTCACTGTGCCCGCTCACTGTGCCTGTCCACTGTGCCCGCTCACTGTGCCTGTCCACTGTGCCCGCTCACTGTGCCTGTCCACTGTGCCTGTCCACTGTGCCTGTCCACTGTTCCTGTCCACTGTGCCCGCTCACTGTGCCTGTCCACTGTGCCCGCTCACTGTGCCTGTCCACTGTGCCCGCTCACTGTGCCTGTACACTGTGCCTGTCCACTGTGCCCGCTCACTGTGCCCGCTCACTGTGCCTGTCCACTGTGCCCGCTCACTGTGCCTGTCCACTGTTCCCACTCACTGTGCCCGCTCACTGTGCCCGCTCAGTGTGCCTGTCCACTGTGCCTGTCCACTGTGCCTGTCCACTGTGCCCGCTCACTGTGCCTGTCCTCTGTGCCTGCTCACTGTGCCCGCTCACTGTGCCTGTCCACCTTGCCCGCTCACTGTGCCCGCTCAATGTGCCCACTCACTGTGCCTGCTCACTGTGCCCGCTCACTGTGCCCGCTAACTGTGCCTGCTCACTGTGCCCGCTCACTGTGCCTGTCCACTGTGGCCGCTCACTGTGCCTGTCCACTGTGCCCGCTCACCGTGCACGCTCACTGTGCCTGTCCACTGTGCCCACTCACTGTGCCTGCTCACTGTGCCTGTCCACTGTGCCCACTCACTGTGCCTGCTCACTGTGCCTGTCCACTGTTCCCACTC
Organism: Carcharodon carcharias; assembly: GCF_017639515.1. Classification (NCBI taxonomy): domain Eukaryota; kingdom Metazoa; phylum Chordata; class Chondrichthyes; order Lamniformes; family Lamnidae; genus Carcharodon; species Carcharodon carcharias. The sequence goes on along the minus strand of NC_054478.1, from coordinate 9,517,756 downwards.
ACTGTGCCTGCTCACTGTGCTGTCCACTGTGCCTGTCCACTGTGCCCACTCACTGTGCCCGCTCACTGTGCCTGTCCACTGTGCCCGCTCACTGTGCCCACTCACTGTGCCCGCTCACTGTGCCTGCTCACTGTGCCTGTCCACTTTGCCAGCTCACTGTGCCCGCTCACTGTGCCTGTCCACTGTGCCCACTCACTGTGCCCACTCACTGTGCCTGTCCACTGTGCCTGCTCACTGTGCCTGTCCACTGTGCCCGCTCACTGTGCCTGTCCACAATGCCTGCCACTGTGCCTGTCCACTGTGCCTGTTTACTGTGCCTGTCCACTGTGCCCGCTCACTGTTCCTGTCCACTGTGCCTGTCCACTGTGCCCGCTCACTGTGCCTGCTCACTGTGCCCGCTCACTGTGCCCGCTCACTTTGCCCACTCACTGTGCCCGCTCACTGTGCCTACTCACTGTGCCTGTCCACTGTGCCCACTCACTGTGCCCACTCACTGTGCCCGCTCACTGTGCCTGCTCACTGTGCCTGTCCACTGTGCCCGCTCACTGTGCCCGCTCACTGTGCCTGTCCACTGTGCCCACTCACTGTGCCCGCTCACTGTGCCTGTCCACTGTGCCCGCTCACTGTGCCTGCTCACTGTGCCTGTCCACTGTGCCCGCTGACTGTGCCTGTCCACTGTGCCTGTCCACTGTGCCTGTCCACTGTGCCTGTCCACTGTGCCTGTCCACTGTGCCCACTCACTGTGCCTGCTCACTGTGCCTGTCCACTGTGCCTGTTTACTGTGCCTGTCCACGGTGCCCGCTCACTGTTCCTGTCCACTGTGCCTGTCCACTGAGCCCGCTCACTGTGCCTGCTCACTGTGCCCGCTCACAGTGCCCGGTCACTGTGCCCGCTCACTGTGCCTGCTCACTGTGCCCGCTGACTGTGCCTGTCCACTGTGCCTGTCCACTGTGCCCGCTCACTGTGCCTGTCCACTGTGCCTGTCCACTGTGCCCGGTCACTGTGCCCGCTCACCGTGCCTGCTCACTGTGCCCGCTCACTGTGCCCGCTCACTGTGCCTGTCCACTGTGCCTGTCCACTGTGCCCGCTCACTGTGCCCACTCACTGTGCCCGCTCACTGTGCCTGTCCACTGTGCCTGTCCACTGTGCCTGTCCACTGTGCCCGCTCACTGTGCCCGTTCACTGTTCCTGTCCACTGTGCCCGCTCACTGTGCCAGCTCACTGTGCCTGCTCACTGTGCCCGCTCACTGTGCCTGCTCACTGTGCCCGCTCACTGTGCCCGCTCACTGTGCCTGTCCACTGTGCCCGCTCACTGTGCCTGTCCACTGTGCTCGCTCACTGTGCCTGTCCACTGTGCCTGTCCACTGTGCCTGTCCACTGTTCCTGTCCACTCTGCCCGCTCACTGTGCCTGTCCACTGTGCCTGTCCACTGTGCCTGTCCACTGTGCCTGTCCATTGTGTCTGTCCACTGTGCCCGCTCACTGTGCCTGTCCTCTGTGCCTGTCCACTGTGCCCACTCACTGTGCCTGTCCACTGTGCCCGCTCACTGTGCCTGTCCACTGAACCCGCTCACTGTGCCCGCTCACTGTGCCTGTCCACTGTGCCTGTCCACTGTGCCTGTCCACTGTGCCCGCTCACTGTGCCCGCTCACTGTGCCTGTCAACTGTGCCTGCTCACTGTGCCCGCTCACTGTGCCTGTCCACTGTGCCCGCTCACTGTGCCTGTCCACTGTGCCCGCTCACTGTGCCTCTACACTGTGCCTGTCCTCTGTGTCTGTCCACTGTGCCCGCTCACTGTGCCCGCTCATTGTGCCTGTCCACTGTGACTGCTCACTGTGCCTGTCCACTGTGCCTGTCCTCTGTGCCTGTCCACTGTGCCCGGTCACTGTGCCCGCTCACTGTGCCTGTCCACTGTGCCCGCTCACTGTGTCTGTCCACTGTGCCCGCTCACTGTGCCTGTCCACTGTGCCTGTCCTCTGTGCCTGTCCACTGTGCCCGCTCACTGTGCCCGCTCACTGTGCCTGTCCACTCTGCCCGCTCACTGTGCCTGTCCACTGTGCCCGCTCACTGTGCCTGTCCACTGTGCCCGCTCACTGTGCCTGTCCACTGTGCCCGCTCACTGTGCCTGTCCACTGTGCCCGCTCACTGTGCCTCTACACTGTGCCTGTCCTCTGTGCCTGTCCACTGTGCCCGCTCACTGTGCCCGCTCATTGTGCCTGTCCACTGTGCCCGCTCACTGTGCCTGTCCACTGTGCCTGTCCTCTGTGCCTGTCCACTGTGCCCGCTCACTGTGCCCGCTCACTGTGCCTGTCCACTGTGCCCGCTCACTGTGTCTGTCCACTGTGCCCGCTCACTGTGCCTGTCCACTGTGCCTGTCCTATGTGCCTGTCCACTGTGCCCGCTCACTGTGCCCGCTCACTGTGCCTGTCCACTGTGCCCGCTCACTGTGCCTGTCCACTGTGTCTCTCCACTGTGCCCACTCACTGTGCCCGCTCACTGTGCCCGCTCTCTGTGCCTGTCCACTGTGTCTCTCCACTGTGCCCACTCACTGTGCCTGTCCACTGTGCCCGCTCATTGTGCCTGTCCACTGTGCCTGTCCACTGTGCCCACTCACTGTGCCTGTCCACTGTGCCCGCTCATTGTGCATGTCCACTGTGCCTGTCCACTGTGCCCACTCACTGTGCCTGTCCACTGTGCCCGCTCATTGTGCCTGTCCACTGTGCCTGTCCACTGTGCCCGCTCACTGTGCCTGTCCACTGTGCCTGCTCACTGTGCCTGTCCACTGTGCCCGCTCACTGTGCCTGTCCACTGCGCCTGCTCACTGTGCCTGCTCACTGTGCCTGTCCACTGTGCCTGTCCACTGTGCCTGTCCACTGTGCCCGCTCACTGTGCCTGTCCACTGTGCCTGCTCACTCTGCCCGCTCACTGTGCCTGCTCACTGTGCCCTCTCACTGTGCCCAATCACTGTGCCTGTCCACTGTGCCTGTCCACTGTGCCTGTCCACTGTGCCCGCTCACTGTGCCCGCTCACTGTGCCTGCTCACTATGCCCGCTCACTGTTCCTGTCCACTGTGCCCGCTCACTGTGCCCGCTCACTGTGCCTGTCCACTGTGCCCACTCACTGTGCCCACTCACTGTGCCTGTCCACTGTGCCCGCTCACTGTGCCTGCTCACTGTGCCTGTCCACTGTGCCCGCTCACTGTGCCTGTCCACTGTGCCTGTCCACTGTGCCTGTCCACTGTGCCTGTCCACTGAGCCCACTCACTGTGCCTGCTCACTGTGCCTGTCCACTGTGCCTGTTTACTGTGCCTGTCCACTGTGCCCGCTCACTGTTCCTGTCCACTGTGCCTGTCCACTGTGCCCGCTCACTGTGCCTGCTCACTGTGCCCGCTCACTGTGCCCTCTCACTGTGCCCGCTCACTGTGCCTGCTCACTGTGCCCGCTCACTGTGCCTGTCCACTGTGCCTGTCCACTGTGCCCGCTCACTGTGCCTGCTCACTGTGCCTGTCCACTGTGCCTGTCCACTGTGCCCGGTCACTGTGCCCGCTCACTGTGCCTGTCCACTGTGCCTGTCCACTGTGCCCGCTCACTGTGCCCACTCACTGTGCCCGCTCACTGTGCCTGTCCACTGTGCCTGTCCACTTTGCCTGTCCACTGTGCCTGCTCACTGTGCCCGCTCACTGTTCCTGTCCACTGTGCCCGCTCACTGTGCCAGCTCACTGTGCCTGCTCACTTTGCCCGCTCACTGTGCCTGCCCACTGTGCCCACTCACTGTGCCCGCTCACTGTGCCTGTCCACTGTGCCCGCTCACTGTGCCTGTCCACTGTGCCCGCTCACTGTGCCTTTCCACTGTGCCTGTCCACTGTGCCTGTCCACTGTTCCTGTCCACTGTGCCCGCTCACTGTGCCTGTCCACTGTGCCCGCTCACTGTGCCTGTCCACTGTGCCAGCTCACTGTGCCTGTACACTGTGCCTGTCCACTGTGCCCGCTCACTGTGCCCGCTCACTGTGCCTGTCCACTGTGCCCGCTCACTGTGCCTGTCCACTGTTCCCACTCACTGTGCCCGCTCACTGTGCCCGCTCAGTGTGCCTGTCCATTGTGCCTGTCCACTGTGCCTGTCCACTGTGCCCGCTCACTGTGCCCGCTCACTGTGCCTGTCCACTGTGCCCGCTCACTGTGCCTGTCCACTGTGTCTCTCCACTGTGCCCACTCACTGTGCCCGCTCACTGTGCCCGCTCTCTGTGCCTGTCCACTGTGTCTCTCCACTGTGCCCACTCACTGTGCCTGTCCTCTGTGCCCGCTCATTGTGCCTGTCCACTGTGCCTGTCCACTGTGCCCACTCACTGTGCCTGTCCACTGTGCCCGCTCATTGTGCATGTCCACTGTGCCTGTCCACTGTGCCCACTCACTGTGCCTGTCCACTGTGCCCGCTCATTGTGCCTGTCCACTGTGCCTGTCCACTGTGCCCGCTCACTGTGCCAGCTCACTGTGCCTGCTCACTGTGCCCGCTCACTGTGCCTGCTCACTGTGCCCGCTCACTGTGCCCGCTCACTGTGCCTGTCCACTGTGCCCGCTCACTGTGCCTGTCCACTGTGCTCGCTCACTGTGCCTGTCCACTGTGCCTGTCCACTGTGCCTGTCCACTGTTCCTGTCCACTCTGCCCGCTCACTGTGCCTGTCCACTGTGCCTGTCCACTGTGCCTGTCCACTGTGCCTGTCCATTGTGTCTGTCCACTGTGCCCGCTCACTGTGCCTGTCCTCTGTGCCTGTCCACTGTGCCCACTCACTGTGCCTGTCCACTGTGCCCGCTCACTGTGCCTGTCCACTGAACCCGCTCACTGTGCCCGCTCACTGTGCCTGTCCACTGTGCCTGTCCACTGTGCCTGTCCACTGTGCCCGCTCACTGTGCCCGCTCACTGTGCCTGTCCACTGTGCCTGCTCACTGTGCCCGCTCACTGTGCCTGTCCACTGTGCCCGCTCACTGTGCCTGTCCACTGTGCCCGCTCACTGTGCCTCTACACTGTGCCTGTCCTCTGTGTCTGTCCACTGTGCCCGCTCACTGTGCCCGCTCATTGTGCCTGTCCACTGTGACTGCTCACTGTGCCTGTCCACTGTGCCTGTCCTCTGTGCCTGTCCACTGTGCCCGGTCACTGTGCCCGCTCACTGTGCCTGTCCACTGTGCCCGCTCACTGTGTCTGTCCACTGTGCCCGCTCACTGTGCCTGTCCACTGTGCCTGTCCTCTGTGCCTGTCCACTGTGCCCGCTCACTGTGCCCGCTCACTGTGCCTGTCCACTCTGCCCGCTCACTGTGCCTGTCCACTGTGCCCGCTCACTGTGCCTGTCCACTGTGCCCGCTCACTGTGCCTGTCCACTGTGCCCGCTCACTGTGCCTGTCCACTGTGCCCGCTCACTGTGCCTCTACACTGTGCCTGTCCTCTGTGCCTGTCCACTGTGCCCGCTCACTGTGCCCGCTCATTGTGCCTGTCCACTGTGCCCGCTCACTGTGCCTGTCCACTGTGCCTGTCCTCTGTGCCTGTCCACTGTGCCCGCTCACTGTGCCCGCTCACTGTGCCTGTCCACTGTGCCCGCTCACTGTGTCTGTCCACTGTGCCCGCTCACTGTGCCTGTCCACTGTGCCTGTCCTATGTGCCTGTCCACTGTGCCCGCTCACTGTGCCCGCTCACTGTGCCTGTCCACTGTGCCCGCTCACTGTGCCTGTCCACTGTGTCTCTCCACTGTGCCCACTCACTGTGCCCGCTCACTGTGCCCGCTCTCTGTGCCTGTCCACTGTGTCTCTCCACTGTGCCCACTCACTGTGCCTGTCCACTGTGCCCGCTCATTGTGCCTGTCCACTGTGCCTGTCCACTGTGCCCACTCACTGTGCCTGTCCACTGTGCCCGCTCATTGTGCATGTCCACTGTGCCTGTCCACTGTGCCCACTCACTGTGCCTGTCCACTGTGCCCGCTCATTGTGCCTGTCCACTGTGCCTGTCCACTGTGCCCGCTCACTGTGCCTGTCCACTGTGCCTGCTCACTGTGCCTGTCCACTGTGCCCGCTCACTGTGCCTGTCCACTGCGCCTGCTCACTGTGCCTGCTCACTGTGCCTGTCCACTGTGCCTGTCCACTGTGCCTGTCCACTGTGCCCGCTCACTGTGCCTGTCCACTGTGCCTGCTCACTCTGCCCGCTCACTGTGCCTGCTCACTGTGCCCTCTCACTGTGCCCAATCAGTGTGCCTGTCCACTGTGCCTGTCCACTGTGCCTGTCCACTGTGCCCGCTCACTGTGCCCGCTCACTGTGCCTGCTCACTATGCCCGCTCACTGTTCCTGTCCACTGTGCCCGCTCACTGTGCCCGCTCACTGTGCCTGTCCACTGTGCCCACTCACTGTGCCCACTCACTGTGCCAGTCCACTGTGCCCGCTCACTGTGCCTGCTCACTGTGCCTGTCCACTGTGCCCGCTCACTGTGCCTGTCCACTGTGCCTGTCCACTGTGCCTGTCCACTGTGCCTGTCCACTGAGCCCACTCACTGTGCCTGCTCACTGTGCCTGTCCACTGTGCCTGTTTGCTGTGCCTGTCCACTGTGCCCGCTCACTGTTCCTGTCCACTGTGCCTGTCCACTGTGCCCGCTCACTGTGCCTGCTCACTGTGCCCGCTCACTGTGCCCTCTCACTGTGCCCGCTCACTGTGCCTGCTCACTGTGCCCGCTCACTGTGCCTGTCCACTGTGCCTGTCCACTGTGCCCGCTCACTGTGCCTGCTCACTGTGCCTGTCCACTGTGCCTGTCCACTGTGCCCACTCACTGTGCCCGCTCACTGTGCCTGTCCACTGTGCCTGCTCACTGTGCCCACTCACTGTGCCCGCTCACTGTGCCCGCTCAGTGTGCCTGTCCATTGTGCCTGTCCACTGTGCCTGTCCACTGTGCCCGCTCACTGTGCCCGCTCACTGTGCCTGTCCACTGTGCCCGCTCACTGTGCCTGTCCACTGTGTCTCTCCACTGTGCCCACTCACTGTGCCCGCTCACTGTGCCCGCTCTCTGTGCCTGTCCACTGTGTCTCTCCACTGTGCCCACTCACTGTGCCTGTCCACTGTGCCCGCTCATTGTGCCTGTCCACTGTGCCTGTCCACTGTGCCCACTCACTGTGCCTGTCCACTGTGCCCGCTCATTGTGCATGTCCACTGTGCCTGTCCACTGTGCCCACTCACTGTGCCTGTCCACTGTGCCCGCTCATTGTGCCTGTCCACTGTGCCTGTCCACTGTGCCCGCTCACTGTGCCAGCTCACTGTGCCTGCTCACTGTGCCCGCTCACTGTGCCTGCTCACTGTGCCCGCTCACTGTGCCCGCTCACTGTGCCTGTCCACTGTGCCCGCTCACTGTGCCTGTCCACTGTGCTCGCTCACTGTGCCTGTCCACTGTGCCTGTCCACTGTGCCTGTCCACTGTTCCTGTCCACTCTGCCCGCTCACTGTGCCTGTCCACTGTGCCTGTCCACTGTGCCTGTCCACTGTGCCTGTCCATTGTGTCTGTCCACTGTGCCCGCTCACTGTGCCTGTCCTCTGTGCCTGTCCACTGTGCCCACTCACTGTGCCTGTCCACTGTGCCCGCTCACTGTGCCTGTCCACTGAACCCGCTCACTGTGCCCGCTCACTGTGCCTGTCCACTGTGCCTGTCCACTGTGCCTGTCCACTGTGCCCGCTCACTGTGCCCGCTCACTGTGCCTGTCCACTGTGCCTGCTCACTGTGCCCGCTCACTGTGCCTGTCCACTGTGCCCGCTCACTGTGCCTGTCCACTGTGCCCGCTCACTGTGCCTCTACACTGTGCCTGTCCTCTGTGTCTGTCCACTGTGCCCGCTCACTGTGCCCGCTCATTGTGCCTGTCCACTGTGACTGCTCACTGTGCCTGTCCACTGTGCCTGTCCTCTGTGCCTGTCCACTGTGCCCGGTCACTGTGCCCGCTCACTGTGCCTGTCCACTGTGCCCGCTCACTGTGTCTGTCCACTGTGCCCGCTCACTGTGCCTGTCCACTGTGCCTGTCCTCTGTGCCTGTCCACTGTGCCCGCTCACTGTGCCCGCTCACTGTGCCTGTCCACTCTGCCCGCTCACTGTGCCTGTCCACTGTGCCCGCTCACTGTGCCTGTCCACTGTGCCCGCTCACTGTGCCTCTACACTGTGCCTGTCCTCTGTGCCTGTCCACTGTGCCCGCTCACTGTGCCCGCTCATTGTGCCTGTCCACTGTGCCCGCTCACTGTGCCTGTCCACTGTGCCTGTCCTCTGTGCCTGTCCACTGTGCCCGCTCACTGTGCCCGCTCACTGTGCCTGTCCACTGTGCCCGCTCACTGTGTCTGTCCACTGTGCCCGCTCACTGTGCCTGTCCACTGTGCCTGTCCTATGTGCCTGTCCACTGTGCCCGCTCACTGTGCCCGCTCACTGTGCCTGTCCACTGTGCCCGCTCACTGTGCCTGTCCACTGTGTCTCTCCACTGTGCCCACTCACTGTGCCCGCTCACTGTGCCCGCTCTCTGTGCCTGTCCACTGTGTCTCTCCACTGTGCCCACTCACTGTGCCTGTCCACTGTGCCCGCTCATTGTGCCTGTCCACTGTGCCTGTCCACTGTGCCCACTCACTGTGCCTGTCCACTGTGCCCGCTCATTGTGCATGTCCACTGTGCCTGTCCACTGTGCCCACTCACTGTGCCTGTCCACTGTGCCCGCTCATTGTGCCTGTCCACTGTGCCTGTCCACTGTGCCCGCTCACTGTGCCTGTCCACTGTGCCTGCTCACTGTGCCTGTCCACTGTGCCCGCTCACTGTGCCTGTCCACTGCGCCTGCTCACTGTGCCTGCTCACTGTGCCTGTCCACTGTGCCTGTCCACTGTGCCTGTCCACTGTGCCCGCTCACTGTGCCTGTCCACTGTGCCTGCTCACTCTGCCCGCTCACTGTGCCTGCTCACTGTGCCCTCTCACTGTGCCCAATCACTGTGCCTGTCCACTGTGCCTGTCCACTGTGCCTGTCCACTGTGCCCGCTCACTGTGCCCGCTCACTGTGCCTGCTCACTATGCCCGCTCACTGTTCCTGTCCACTGTGCCCGCTCACTGTGCCCGCTCACTGTGCCTGTCCACTGTGCCCACTCACTGTGCCCACTCACTGTGCCTGTCCACTGTGCCCGCTCACTGTGCCTGCTCACTGTGCCTGTCCACTGTGCCCGCTCACTGTGCCTGTCCACTGTGCCTGTCCACTGTGCCTGTCCACTGTGCCTGTCCACTGAGCCCACTCACTGTGCCTGCTCACTGTGCCTGTCCACTGTGCCTGTTTGCTGTGCCTGTCCACTGTGCCCGCTCACTGTTCCTGTCCACTGTGCCTGTCCACTGTGCCCGCTCACTGTGCCTGCTCACTGTGCCCGCTCACTGTGCCCTCTCACTGTGCCCGCTCACTGTGCCTGCTCACTGTGCCCGCTCACTGTGCCTGTCCACTGTGCCTGTCCACTGTGCCCGCTCACTGTGCCTGCTCACTGTGCCTGTCCACTGTGCCTGTCCACTGTGCCCGGTCACTGTGCCCGCTCACTGTGCCTGTCCACTGTGCCTGTCCACTGTGCCCGCTCACTGTGCCCACTCACTGTGCCCGCTCACTGTGCCTGTCCACTGTGCCTGTCCACTTTGCCTGTCCACTGTGCCTGCTCACTGTGCCCGCTCACTGTTCCTGTCCACTGTGCCCGCTCACTGTGCCAGCTCACTGTGCCTGCTCAATTTGCCCGCTCACTGTGCCTGCCCACTGTGCCCACTCACTGTGCCCGCTCACTGTGCCTGTCCACTGTGCCCGCTCACTGTGCCTGTCCACTGTGCCCGCTCACTGTGCCTTTCCACTGTGCCTGTCCACTGTGCCTGTCCACTGTTCCTGTCCACTGTGCCCGCTCACTGTGCCTGTCCACTGTGCCCGCTCACTGTGCCTGTCCACTGTGCCAGCTCACTGTGCCTGTACACTGTGCCTGTCCACTGTGCCCGCTCACTGTGCCCGCTCACTGTGCCTGTCCACTGTGCCCGCTCACTGTGCCTGTCCACTGTTCCCACTCACTGTGCCCGCTCACTGTGCCCGCTCAGTGTGCCTGTCCATTGTGCCTGTCCACTGTGCCTGTCCACTGTGCCCGCTCACTGTGCCCGCTCACTGTGCCTGTCCACTGTGCCCGCTCACTGTGCCTGTCCACTGTGTCTCTCCACTGTGCCCACTCACTGTGCCCGCTCACTGTGCCCGCTCTCTGTGCCTGTCCACTGTGTCTCTCCACTGTGCCCACTCACTGTGCCTGTCCACTGTGCCCGCTCATTGTTCCTGTCCACTGTGCCTGTCCACTGTGCCCACTCACTGTGCCTGTCCACTGTGCCCGCTCATTGTGCATGTCCACTGTGCCTGTCCACTGTGCCCACTCACTGTGCCTGTCCACTGTGCCCGCTCATTGTGCCTGTCCACTGTGCCTGTCCACTGTGCCCGCTCACTGTGCCTGTCCACTGTGCCTGCTCACTGTGCCTGTCCACTGTGCCCGCTCACTGTGCCTGTCCACTGCGCCTGCTCACTGTGCCTGCTCACTGTGCCTGTCCACTGTGCCTGTCCACTGTGCCTGTCCACTGTGCCCGCTCACTGTGCCTGTCCACTGTGCCTGCTCACTCTGCCCGCTCACTGTGCCTGCTCACTGTGCCCTCTCACTGTGCCCAATCACTGTGCCTGTCCACTGTGCCTGTCCACTGTGCCTGTCCACTGTGCCCGCTCACTGTGCCCGCTCACTGTGCCTGCTCACTATGCCCGCTCACTGTTCCTGTCCACTGTGCCCGCTCACTGTGCCCGCTCACTGTGCCTGTCCACTGTGCCCACTCACTGTGCCCACTCACTGTGCCTGTCCACTGTGCCCGCTCACTGTGCCTGCTCACTGTGCCTGTCCACTGTGCCCGCTCACTGTGCCTGTCCACTGTGCCTGTCCACTGTGCCTGTCCACTGTGCCTGTCCACTGAGCCCACTCACTGTGCCTGCTCACTGTGCCTGTCCACTGTGCCTGTTTACTGTGCCTGTCCACTGTGCCCGCTCACTGTTCCTGTCCACTGTGCCTGTCCACTGTGCCCGCTCACTGTGCCTGCTCACTGTGCCCGCTCACTGTGCCCTCTCACTGTGCCCGCTCACTGTGCCTGCTCACTGTGCCCGCTCACTGTGCCTGTCCACTGTGCCTGTCCACTGTGCCCGCTCACTGTGCCTGCTCACTGTGCCTGTCCACTGTGCCTGTCCACTGTGCCCGGTCACTGTGCCTGCTCACTGTGCCTGTCCACTGTGCCTGTCCACTGTGCCCGCTCACTGTGCCCACTCACTGTGCCCGCTCACTGTGCCTGTCCACTGTGCCTGTCCACTTTGCCTGTCCACTGTGCCTGCTCACTGTGCCCGCTCACTGTTCCTGTCCACTGTGCCCGCTCACTGTGCCAGCTCACTGTGCCTGCTCAATTTGCCCGCTCACTGTGCCTGCTCACTGTGCCCACTCACTGTGCCCGCTCACTGTGCCTGTCCACTGTGCCCGCTCACTGTGCCTGTCCACTGTGCCCGCTCACTGTGCCTTTCCACTGTGCCTGTCCACTGTGCCTGTCCACTGTTCCTGTCCACTGTGCCCGCTCACTGTGCCTGTCCACTGTGCCCGCTCACTGTGCCTGTCCACTGTGCCAGCTCACTGTGCCTGTACACTGTGCCTGTCCACTGTGCCCGCTCACTGTGCCCGCTCACTGTGCCTGTCCACTGTGCCCGCTCACTGTGCCTGTCCACTGTTCCCACTCACTGTGCCCGCTCACTGTGCCCGCTCAGTGTGCCTGTCCATTGTGCCTGTCCACTGTGCCTGACCACTGTGCCCGCTCACTGTGCCTGTCCTCTGTGCCTGCTCACTGTGCCCGCTCACTGTGCCTGTCCACCGTGCCCGCTCACTGTGCCCGCTCAATGTGCCCACTCACTGTGCCCGCTCACTGTGCCCGCTCACTGTGCCCGCTAACTGTGCCTGCTCACTGTGCCTGTCCACAATGCCTGCCACTGTGCCTGTCCACTGTGCCCACTCACTGTGCCTGCTCACTGTGCCTGTCCACTGTGCCTGTCCACTGTGCCCGCTCACTGTGCCTGCTCACTGTGCCTGCTCACTGTGCCCGCTCACTGTGCCTGTCCACTGTGCCTGTCCACTGTGCCCGCTCACTGTGCCTGCTCACTGTGCCCTTCCACTGTGCCTGTCCACTGTGCCCGCTCACTGTGCCTGTCCACAATGCCTGCCACTGTGCCTGTCCACTGTGCCCACTCACTGTGCCTGCTCACTGTGCCTGTCCACTGTGCCTGTCCACTGTGCCCGCTCACTGTGCCTGCTCACTGTGCCTGCTCACTGTGCCCGCTCACTGTGCCTGTCCACTGTGCCTGTCCACTGTGCCCGCTCACTGTGCCTGCTCACTGTGCCCTTCCACTGTGCCTGTCCACTGTGCCCGGTCACTGTGCCCGCTCACTGTGCCCACTCACTGTGCCCGCTCACTGTGCCTGTCCACTGTGCCTGTCCACTTTGCCTGTCCACTGTGCCTGCTCACTGTGCCCGCTCACTGTTCCTGTCCACTGTGCCCGCTCACTGTGCCAGCTCACTGTGCCTGCTCACTTTGCCCGCTCACTGTGCCTGCTCACTGTGCCCACTCACTGTGCCCGCTCACTGTGCCTGTCCACTGTGCCCGCTCACTGTGCCTGTCCACTGTGCCCGCTCACTGTACCTGTCCTCTGTGCCTGTCCACTGTGCCTGTCCACTGTTCCTGTCCACTGTGCCCGCTCACTGTGCCTGTCCACTGTGCCCGCTCACTGTGCCTGTCCACTGTGCCCGCTCACTGTGCCTGTACACTGTGCCTGTCCACTGTGCCCGCTCACTGTGCCCACTCACTGTGCCTGTCCACTGTGCCCGCTCAGTATGCCTGCTCACTGTGCCTGTCCACTGTGCCCGCTCACTGTGCCTGTACACTGTGCCTGTCCACTGTGCCCGCTCACTGTGCCCACTCACTGTGCCTGTCCACTGTGCCCGCTCACTGTGCCTGCTCACTGTGCCTGTCCACTGTGCCCGCTCACTGTGCCTGTCCACAATGCCTGCCACTGTGCCTGTCCACTGTGCCCACTCACTGTGCCTGCTCACTGTGCCTGTCCACTGTGCCTGTCCACTGTGCCCGCTCACTGTGCCAGCTCACTGTGCCTGCTCACTGTGCCCGCTCACTGTGCCTGTCCACTGTGCCTGTCCACTGTGCCCGCTCACTGTGCCTGCTCACTGTGCCCTTCCACTGTGCCTGTCCACTGTGCCCGGTCACTGTGCCCGCTCACTGTGCCCACTCACTGTGCCCGCTCACTGTGCCTGTCCACTGTGCCTGTCCACTTTGCCTGTCCACTGTGCCTGCTCACTGTGCCCGCTCACTGTTCCTGTCCACTGTGCCCGCTCACTGTGCCAGCTCACTGTGCCTGCTCACTTTGCCCGCTCACTGTGCCTGCTCACTGTGCCCACTCACTGTGTCCGCTCACTGTGCCTGTCCACTGTGCCCGCTCACTGTGCCTGTCCACTGTGCCCGCTCACTGTGCCTGTCCACTGTGCCTGTCCACTGTGCCTGTCCACTGTTCCTGTCCACTGTGCCCGCTCACTGTGCCTGTCCACTGTGCCCGCTCACTGTGCCTGTCCACTGTGCCCGCTCACTGTGCCTGTACACTGTGCCTGTCCACTGTGCCCGCTCACTGTGCCCACTCACTGTGCCTGTCCACTGTGCCCGCTCAGTGTGCCTGTCCACTGTTCCCACTCACTGTGCCCGCTCACTGTGCCCGCTCAGAGTGCCTGTCCACTGTGCCTGTCCACTGTGCCTGTCCACTGTGCCCGCTCACTGTGCCTGTCCTCTGTGCCTGCTCACTGTGCCCGCTCACTGTGCCTGTCCACCATGCCCGCTCACTGTGCCCGCTCAATGTGCCCACTCACTGTGCCCGCTCACTGTGCCCGCTCACTGTGCCCGCTAACTGTGCCTGCTCACTGTGCCCGCTCACTGTGCCTGTCCACTGTGGCTGCTCACTGTGCCTGTCCACTGTGCCCGCTCACTGTGCCTGTACACTGTGCCTGTCCACTGTGCCCGCTCACTGTGCCCGCTCACTGTGCCTGTCCACTGTGCCCGCTCACTGTGCCTGTCCACTGGTCCCACTCACTGTGCCCGCTCACTGTGCCCGCTCAGTGTGCCTGTCCATTGTGCCTGTCCACTGTGCCTGTCCACTGTGCCCGCTCACTGTGCCCGCTCACTGTGCCTGTCCACTGTGCCCGCTCACTGTGCCTGTCCACTGTGTCTCTCCACTGTGCCCACTCACTGTGCCCGCTCACTGTGCCCGCTCTCTGTGCCTGTCCACTGTGTCTCTCCACTGTGCCCACTCACTGTGCCTGTCCACTGTGCCCGCTCATTGTGCCTGTCCACTGTGCCTGTCCACTGTGCCCACTCACTGTGCCTGTCCACTGTGCCCTCTCATTGTGCATGTCCACTGTGCCTGTCCACTGTGCCCACTCACTGTGCCTGTCCACTGTGCCCGCTCATTGTGCCTGTCCACTGTGCCTGTCCACTGTGCCCGCTCACTGTGCCTGTCCACTGTGCCTGCTCACTGTGCCTGTCCACTGTGCCCACTCACTGTGCCTGTCCACTGCGCCTGCTCACTGTGCCTGCTCACTGTGCCTGTCCACTGTGCCTGTCCACTGTGCCTGTCCACTGTGCCCGCTCACTGTGCCTGTCCACTGTGCCTGCTCACTCTGCCCGCTCACTGTGCCTGCTCACTGTGCCCTCTCACTGTGCCCAATCACTGTGCCTGTCCACTGTGCCTGTCCACTGTGCCTGTCCACTGTGCCCGCTCACTGTGCCCGCTCACTGTGCCTGCTCACTATGCCCGCTCACTGTTCCTGTCCACTGTGCCCGCTCACTGTGCCCGCTCACTGTGCCTGTCCACTGTGCCCACTCACTGTGCCCACTCACTGTGCCTGTCCACTGTGCCCGCTCACTGTGCCTGCTCACTGTGCCTGTCCACTGTGCCCGCTCACTGTGCCTGTCCACTGTGCCTGTCCACTGTGCCTGTCCACTGTGCCTGTCCACTGAGCCCACTCACTGTGCCTGCTCACTGTGCCTGTCCACTGTGCCTGTTTACTGTGCCTGTCCACTGTGCCCGCTCACTGTTCCTGTCCACTGTGCCTGTCCACTGTGCCCGCTCACTGTGCCTGCTCACTGTGCCCGCTCACTGTGCCCTCTCACTGTGCCCGCTCACTGTGCCTGCTCACTGTGCCCGCTCACTGTGCCTGTCCACTGTGCCTGTCCACTGTGCCCGCTCACTGTGCCTGCTCACTGTGCCTGTCCACTGTGCCTGTCCACTGTGCCCGGTCACTGTGCCTGCTCACTGTGCCTGTCCACTGTGCCTGTCCACTGTGCCCGCTCACTGTGCCCACTCACTGTGCCCGCTCACTGTGCCTGTCCACTGTGCCTGTCCACTTTGCCTGTCCACTGTGCCTGCTCACTGTGCCCGCTCACTGTTCCTGTCCACTGTGCCCGCTCACTGTGCCAGCTCACTGTGCCTGCTCAATTTGCCCGCTCACTGTGCCTGCTCACTGTGCCCACTCACTGTGCCCGCTCACTGTGCCTGTCCACTGTGCCCGCTCACTGTGCCTTTCCACTGTGCCTGTCCACTGTGCCTGTCCACTGTTCCTGTCCACTGTGCCCGCTCACTGTGCCTGTCCACTGTGCCCGCTCACTGTGCCTGTCCACTGTGCCAGCTCACTGTACCTGTACACTGTGCCTGTCCACTCTGCCCGCTCACTGTGCCCGCTCACTGTGCCTGTCCACTGTGCCCGCTCACTGTGCCTGTCCACTGTTCCCACTCACTGTGCCCGCTCACTGTGCCCGCTCAGTGTGCCTGTCCATTGTGCCTGTCCACTGTGCCTGACCACTGTGCCCGCTCACTGTGCCTTTCCTCTGTGCCTGCTCACTGTGCCCGCTCACTGTGCCTGTCCACCGTGCCCGCTCACTGTGCCCGCTCAATGTGCCCACTCACTGTGCCCGCTCACTGTGCCCGCTCACTGTGCCCGCTAACTGTGCCTGCTCACTGTGCCTGTCCACAATGCCTGCCACTGTGCCTGTCCACTGTGCCCACTCACTGTGCCTGCTCACTGTGCCTGTCCACTGTGCCTGTCCACTGTGCCCGCTCGCTGTGCCTGCTCACTGTGCCTGCTCACTGTGCCCGCTCACTGTGCCTGTCCACTGTGCCTGTCCACTGTGCCCGCTCACTGTGCCTGCTCACTGTGCCCTTCCACTGTGCCTGTCCACTGTGCCCGCTCACTGTGCCTGTCCACAATGCCTGCCACTGTGCCTGTCCACTGTGCCCACTCACTGTGCCTGCTCACTGTGCCTGTCCACTGTGCCTGTCCACTGTGCCCGCTCACTGTGCCTGCTCACTGTGCCTGCTCACTGTGCCCGCTCACTGTGCCTGTCCACTGTGCCTGTCCACTGTGCCCGCTCACTGTGCCTGCTCACTGTGCCCTTCCACTGTGCCTGTCCACTGTGCCCGGTCACTGTGCCCGCTCACTGTGCCCACTCACTGTGCCCGCTCACTGTGCCTGTCCACTGTGCCTGTCCACTTTGCCTGTCCACTGTGCCTGCTCACTGTGCCCGCTCACTGTTCCTGTCCACTGTGCCCGCTCACTGTGCCAGCTCACTGTGCCTGCTCACTTTGCCCGCTCACTGTGCCTGCTCACTGTGCCCACTCACTGTGCCCGCTCACTGTGCCTGTCCACTGTGCCCGCTCACTGTGCCTGTCCACTGTGCCCGCTCACTGTGCCTGTCCACTGTGCCTGTCCACTGTGCCTGTCCACTGTTCCTGTCCACTGTGCCCGCTCACTGTGCCTGTCCACTGTGCCCGCTCACTGTGCCTGTCCACTGTGCCCGCTCACTGTGCCTGTACACTGTGCCTGTCCACTGTGCCCGCTCACTGTGCCCACTCACTGTGCCTGTCCACTGTGCCCGCTCAGTATGCCTGCTCACTGTGCCTGTCCACTGTGCCCGCTCACTGTGCCTGTACACTGTGCCTGTCCACTGTGCCCGCTCACTGTGCCCACTCACTGTGCCTGTCCACTGTGCCCGCTCACTGTGCCTGCTCACTGTGCCTGTCCACTGTGCCCGCTCACTGTGCCTGTCCACAATGCCTGCCACTGTGCCTGTCCACTGTGCCCACTCACTGTGCCTGCTCACTGTGCCTGTCCACTGTGCCTGTCCACTGTGCCCGCTCACTGTGCCTGCTCACTGTGCCTGCTCACTGTGCCCGCTCACTGTGCCTGTCCACTGTGCCTGTCCACTGTGCCCGCTCACTGTGCCTGCTCACTGTGCCCTTCCACTGTGCCTGTCCACTGTGCCCGGTCACTGTGCCCGCTCACTGTGCCCACTCACTGTGCCCGCTCACTGTGCCTGTCCACTGTGCCTGTCCACTTTGCCTGTCCACTGTGCCTGCTCACTGTGCCCGCTCACTGTTCCTGTCCACTGTGCCCGCTCACTGTGCCAGCTCACTGTGCCTGCTCACTTTGCCCGCTCACTGTGCCTGCTCACTGTGCCCACTCACTGTGCCCGCTCACTGTGCCTGTCCACTGTGCCCGCTCACTGTGCCTGTCCACTGTGCCCGCTCACTGTGCCTGTCCACTGTGCCTGTCCACTGTGCCTGTCCACTGTTCCTGTCCACTGTGCCCGCTCACTGTGCCTGTCCACTGTGCCCGCTCACTGTGCCTGTCCACTGTGCCCGCTCACTGTGCCTGTACACTGTGCCTGTCCACTGTGCCCGCTCACTGTGCCCACTCACTGTGCCTGTCCACTGTGCCCGCTCAGTGTGCCTGTCCACTGTTCCCACTCACTGTGCCCGCTCACTGTGCCCGCTCAGAGTGCCTGTCCACTGTGCCTGTCCACTGTGCCTGTCCACTGTGCCCGCTCACTGTGCCTGTCCTCTGTGCCTGCTCACTGTGCCCGCTCACTGTGCCTGTCCACCATGCCCGCTCACTGTGCCCGCTCAATGTGCCCACTCACTGTGCCCGCTCACTGTGCCCGCTCACTGTGCCCGCTAACTGTGCCTGCTCACTGTGCCCGCTCACTGTGCCTGTCCACTGTGGCTGCTCACTGTGCCTGTCCACTGTGCCCGCTCACTGTGCCTGTACACTGTGCCTGTCCACTGTGCCCGCTCACTGTGCCCGCTCACTGTGCCTGTCCACTGTGCCCGCTCACTGTGCCTGTCCACTGTTCCCACTCACTGTGCCCGCTCACTGTGCCCGCTCAGTGTGCCTGTCCATTGTGCCTGTCCACTGTGCCTGTCCACTGTGCCCGCTCACTGTGCCCGCTCACTGTGCCTGTCCACTGTGCCCGCTCACTGTGCCTGTCCACTGTGTCTCTCCACTGTGCCCACTCACTGTGCCCGCTCACTGTGCCCGCTCTCTGTGCCTGTCCACTGTGTCTCTCCACTGTGCCCACTCACTGTGCCTGTCCACTGTGCCCGCTCATTGTGCCTGTCCACTGTGCCTGTCCACTGTGCCCACTCACTGTGCCTGTCCACTGTGCCCGCTCATTGTGCATGTCCACTGTGCCTGTCCACTGTGCCCACTCACTGTGCCTGTCCACTGTGCCCGCTCATTGTGCCTGTCCACTGTGCCTGTCCACTGTGCCCGCTCACTGTGCCTGTCCACTGTGCCTGCTCACTGTGCCTGTCCACTGTGCCCGCTCACTGTGCCTGTCCACTGCGCCTGCTCACTGTGCCTGCTCACTGTGCCTGTCCACTGTGCCTGTCCACTGTGCCTGTCCACTGTGCCCGCTCACTGTGCCTGTCCACTGTGCCTGCTCACTCTGCCCGCTCACTGTGCCTGCTCACTGTGCCCTCTCACTGTGCCCAATCACTGTGCCTGTCCACTGTGCCTGTCCACTGTGCCTGTCCACTGTGCCCGCTCACTGTGCCCGCTCACTGTGCCTGCTCACTATGCCCGCTCACTGTTCCTGTCCACTGTGCCCGCTCACTGTGCCCGCTCACTGTGCCTGTCCACTGTGCCCACTCACTGTGCCCACTCACTGTGCCTGTCCACTGTGCCCGCTCACTGTGCCTGCTCACTGTGCCTGTCCACTGTGCCCGCTCACTGTGCCTGTCCACTGTGCCTGTCCACTGTGCCTGTCCACTGTGCCTGTCCACTGAGCCCACTCACTGTGCCTGCTCACTGTGCCTGCTCAATTTGCCCGCTCACTGTGCCTGCTCACTGTGCCCACTCACTGTGCCCGCTCACTGTGCCTGTCCACTGTGCCCGCTCACTGTGCCTTTCCACTGTGCCTGTCCACTGTGCCTGTCCACTGTTCCTGTCCACTGTGCCCGCTCACTGTGCCTGTCCACTGTGCCCGCTCACTGTGCCTGTCCACTGTGCCAGCTCACTGTGCCTGTACACTGTGCCTGTCCACTCTGCCCGCTCACTGTGCCCGCTCACTGTGCCTGTCCACTGTGCCCGTTCACTGTGCCTGTCCACTGTTCCCACTCACTGTGCCCGCTCACTGTGCCCGCTCAGTGTGCCTGTCCATTGTGCCTGTCCACTGTGCCTGACCACTGTGCCCGCTCACTGTGCCTGTCCTCTGTGCCTGCTCACTGTGCCCGCTCACTGTGCCTGTCCACCGTGCCCGCTCACTGTGCCCGCTCAATGTGCCCACTCACTGTGCCCGCTCACTGTGCCCGCTCACTGTGCCCGCTAACTGTGCCTGCTCACTGTGCCTGTCCACAATGCCTGCCACTGTGCCTGTCCACTGTGCCCACTCACTGTGCCTGCTCACTGTGCCTGTCCACTGTGCCTGTCCACTGTGCCCGCTCACTGTGCCTGCTCACTGTGCCTGCTCACTGTGCCCGCTCACTGTGCCTGTCCACTGTGCCTGTCCACTGTGCCCGCTCACTGTGCCTGCTCACTGTGCCCTTCCACTGTGCCTGTCCACTGTGCCCGCTCACTGTGCCTGTCCACAATGCCTGCCACTGTGCCTGTCCACTGTGCCCACTCACTGTGCCTGCTCACTGTGCCTGTCCACTGTGCCTGTCCACTGTGCCCGCTCACTGTGCCTGCTCACTGTGCCTGCTCACTGTGCCCGCTCACTGTGCCTGTCCACTGTGCCTGTCCACTGTGCCCGCTCACTGTGCCTGCTCACTGTGCCCTTCCACTGTGCCTGTCCACTGTGCCCGGTCACTGTGCCCGCTCACTGTGCCCACTCACTGTGCCCGCTCACTGTGCCTGTCCACTGTGCCTGTCCACTTTGCCTGTCCACTGTGCCTGCTCACTGTGCCCGCTCACTGTTCCTGTCCACTGTGCCCGCTCACTGTGCCAGCTCACTGTGCCTGCTCACTTTGCCCGCTCACTGTGCCTGCTCACTGTGCCCACTCACTGTGCCCGCTCACTGTGCCTGTCCACTGTGCCCGCTCACTGTGCCTGTCCACTGTGCCCGCTCACTGTGCCTGTCCACTGTGCCTGTCCACTGTGCCTGTCCACTGTTCCTGTCCACTGTGCCCGCTCACTGTGCCTGTCCACTGTGCCCGCTCACTGTGCCTGTCCACTGTGCCCGCTCACTGTGCCTGTACACTGTGCCTGTCCACTGTGCCCGCTCACTGTGCCCACTCACTGTGCCTGTCCACTGTGCCCGCTCAGTATGCCTGCTCACTGTGCCTGTCCACTGTGCCCGCTCACTGTGCCTGTACACTGTGCCTGTCCACTGTGCCCGCTCACTGTGCCCACTCACTGTGCCTGTCCACTGTGCCCGCTCACTGTGCCTGCTCACTGTGCCTGTCCACTGTGCCCGCTCACTGTGCCTGTCCACAATGCCTGCCACTGTGCCTGTCCACTGTGCCCACTCACTGTGCCTGCTCACTGTGCCTGTCCACTGTGCCTGTCCACTGTGCCCGCTCACTGTGCCTGCTCACTGTGCCTGCTCACTGTGCCCGCTCACTGTGCCTGTCCACTGTGCCTGTCCACTGTGCCCGCTCACTGTGCCTGCTCACAGTGCCCTTCCACTGTGCCTGTCCACTGTGCCCGGTCACTGTGCCCGCTCACTGTGCCCACTCACTGTGCCCGCTCACTGTGCCTGTCCACTGTGCCTGTCCACTTTGCCTGTCCACTGTGCCTGCTCACTGTGCCCGCTCACTGTTCCTGTCCACTGTGCCCGCTCACTGTGCCAGCTCACTGTGCCTGCTCACTTTGCCCGCTCACTGTGCCTGCTCACTGTGCCCACTCACTGTGCCCGCTCACTGTGCCTGTCCACTGTGCCCGCTCACTGTGCCTGTCCACTGTGCCCGCTCACTGTGCCTGTCCACTGTGCCTGTCCACTGTGCCTGTCCACTGTTCCTGTCCACTGTGCCCGCTCACTGTGCCTGTCCACTGTGCCCGCTCACTGTGCCTGTCCACTGTGCCCGCTCACTGTGCCTGTACACTGTG
Organism: Carcharodon carcharias; assembly: GCF_017639515.1. NCBI lineage: Eukaryota > Metazoa > Chordata > Chondrichthyes > Lamniformes > Lamnidae > Carcharodon > Carcharodon carcharias. The sequence goes on along the minus strand of NC_054478.1, from coordinate 9,496,272 downwards.
CCTGTCCACTGTGCCCGCTCACTGTGCCCACTCACTGTGCCTGTCCACTGTGCCCGCTCAGTGTGCCTGTCCACTGTTCCCACTCACTGTGCCCGCTCACTGTGCCCGCTCAGAGTGCCTGTCCACTGTGCCTGTCCACTGTGCCTGTCCACTGTGCCCGCTCACTGTGCCTGTCCTCTGTGCCTGCTCACTGTGCCCGCTCACTGTGCCTGTCCACCATGCCCGCTCACTGTGCCCGCTCAATGTGCCCACTCACTGTGCCCGCTCACTGTGCCCGCTCACTGTGCCCGCTAACTGTGCCTGCTCACTGTGCCCGCTCACTGTGCCTGTCCACTGTGGCTGCTCACTGTGCCTGTCCACTGTGCCCGCTCACCGTGCCCGCTCACTGTGCCTGTCCACTGTGCCCACTCACTGTGCCTGCTCACTGTGCCTGTCCACTGTGCCCACTCACTGTGCCCGCTCACTGTGCCTGTCCACTGTGCCCGCTCACTGTTCCTGTCCACTGTGCCTGTCCACTGTGCCCGCACACTGTGCCTGCTCACTGTGCCCGCTCACTGTGCCCGCTCACTGTGCCCACTCACTGTGCCCACTCACTGTGCCCACTCACTGTGCCTGTCCACTGTGCCCACTCACTGTGCCCACTCACTGTGCCCGCTCACTGTGCCTGCTCACTGTGCCTGTCCACTGTGCCCGCTCACTGTGCCCGCTCACTGTGCCTGTCCACTGTGCCCACTCACTGTGCCCGCTCACTGTGCCTGTCCACTGTGCCCGCTCACTGTGCCTGCTCACTGTGCCTGTCCACTGTGCCCGCTGACTGTGCCTGTCCACTGTGCCTGTCCACTGTGCCTGTCCACTGTGCCCACTCACTGTGCCTGCTCACTGTGCCTGTCCACTGTGCCTGTTTGCTGTGCCTGTCCACGGTGCCCGCTCACTGTTCCTGTCCACTGTGCCTGTCCACTGAGCCCGCTCACTGTGCCTGCTCACTGTGCCCGCTCACAGTGCCCGGTCACTGTGCCCGCTCACTGTGCCTGCTCACTGTGCCCGCTGACTGTGCCTGTCCACTGTGCCTGTCCACTGTGCCCGCTCACTGTGCCTGCTCACTGTGCCTGTCCACTGTGCCTGTCCACTGTGCCCGGTCACTGTGCCCGCTCACCGTGCCTGCTCACTGTGCCCGCTCACTGTGCCCGCTCACTGTGCCTGTCCACTGTGCCTGTCCACTGTGCCGGCTCACTGTGCCCACTCACTGTGCCCGCTCACTGTGCCTGTCCACTGTGCCTGTCCACTGTGCCTGTCCACTGTGCCCGCTCACTGTGCCCGCTCACTGTTCCTGTCCACTGTGCCCGCTCACTGTGCCAGGTCACTGTGCCTGCTCACTGTGCCCGCTCACTGTGCCTGCTCACTGTGCCCGCTCACTGTGCCCGCTCACTGTGCCTGTCCACTGTGCCCGCTCACTGTGCCTGTCCACTGTGCTCGCTCACTGTGCCTGTCCACTGTGCCTGTCCACTGTGCCTGTCCTCTGTGCCTGTCCACTGTGCCCGCTCACTGTGCCTGTCCACTGTGCCCGCTCACTGTGCCTGTCCACTGAACCCGCTCACTGTGCCCGCTCACTGTGCCTGTCCACTGTGCCTGTCCACTGTGCCTGTCCACTGTGCCCGCTCACTGTGCCCGCTCACTGTGCCTGTCCACTGTGCCTGCTCACTGTGCCCGCTCACTGTGCCTGTCCACTGTGCCCGCTCATTGTGCCTGTCCACTGTGCCCGCTCACTGTGCCTGTCCACTGTGCCTGTCCTCTGTGCCTGTCCACTGTGCCCGCTCACTGTGCCCGCTCACTGTGCCTGTCCACTGTGCCCGCTCACTGTGTCTGTCCACTGTGCCCGCTCACTGTGCCTGTCCTCTGTACCTGCTCACTGTGCCCGCTCACTGTGCCTGTCCACCGTGCCCGCTCACTGTGCCCGCTCAATGTGCCCACTCACTGTGCCTGCTCACTGTGCCCGCTCACTGTGCCCGCTAACTGTGCCTGCTCACTGTGCCCGCTCACTGTGCCTGTCCACCGTGCCCGCTCACTGTGCCTGTCCACTGTGCCCGCTCACCGTGCCCACTCACTGTGCCTGCTCACTGTGCCTGTCCACTGTGCCCACTCACTGTGCCCGCTCACTGTGCCTGTCCACTGTGCCCACTCACTGTGCCTGCTCACTGTGCCTGTCCACTGTGCCTGTCCACTGTGCCCACTCACTGTGCCCGCTCACTGTGCCTGTCCACTGTGCCTGCTCACTGTGCCCACTCACTGTGTCTGCCAACTGTGCCTGCTCACTGTGCCCGCTCACTGTGCCTGTCCACTGTGCCCACTCACTGTGCCCGCTCACTGTGCCTGTCCACTGTGCCCGCTCACTGTGCCTGCTCACTGTGCCTGTCCAATGTGCACGCTCACTGTGCCTGTCCACTGTGCCTGTCCACTGTGCCTGTCCGCTGTACCTGTCCAGTTTGCCTGTCTACTGTGCCTGTCCACTGTGCCCGCTCACTGTGCTCGCTCACTGTGCCTGTCCACTGTGCCTGTCCACTGTGCCCGCTCACTGTGCCTGCTCACTGTGCCCACTCACTGTGCCCACTCACTGTGCCCACTCACTGTGCCCGCTCACTGTGCCCGCTCACTGTGCCTGTCCACTGTGCCTGTCCACTGTGCCCGGTCACTGTGCCCGCTCACCGTGCCTGCTCACTGTGCCCGCTCACTGTGCCTGTCCACTGTGCCTGTCCACTGTGCCCGCTCACTGTGCCCACTCACTGTGCCTGTCCAGTTTGCCTGTCCACTGTGCCCGCTCACTGTGCCCGCTCCCTGTGCCTGTCCACTGTGCCTGTCCACCGTGCCCGCTCACTGTGCCTGTCCACTGTGCCCGCTCACCATGCCCACTCACTGTGCCTGCTCACTGTGCCTGTCCACTGTGCCCACTCACTGTGCCCGCTCACTGTGCCTGTCCACTGTGCCCACTCACTGTGCCTGCTCACTGTGCCTGTCCACTGTGCCTGTCCACTGTGCCCACTCACTGTGCCCGCTCACTGTGCCTGTCCACTGTGCCCACTCACTGTGCCCACTCACTGTGCCCGCTCACTGTGCCTGCTCACTGTTCCTGTCCACTGTGCCCGCTCACTGTGCCTGTCCACTGTGCCCACTCACTGTGCCCGCTCACTGTGCCTGTCCACTGTGCCCACTCACTGTGCCTGCTCACTGTGCCTGTCCACTGTGCCCGCTCACTGTGCCTGTCCACTGTGCCTGTCCACTGTGCCTGTCCACTGTGCCTGTCCACTGTGCCCGCTAACTGTGCCTGTCCACTGTGCCTGTCCACTGTGACTGTCCACTGTTCCTGTCCACTGTGCCCGCTCACTGTGCCTGTCCACTGTGCCCGCTCACTGTGCCTGTCCACTGTGCCCGCTCACTGTGCCTGTAAACTGTGCCTGTCCAATGTGCCTGTCCACTGTGCCTGTCCACTGTGCCCGCTCACTGTGCCCGCTCACTGTGCCCGCTCACTGTGCCTGTCCACTGTGCCCGCTCACTGTGCCTGTCCACTGTTCCCGCTCACTGTGCCCGCTCACTGTGCCCGCTCAGTGTGCCTGTCCACTGTGCCTGTCCACTGTGCCTGTCCACTGTGCCCGCTCACTGTGCCTGTCCTCTGTGCCTGCTCACTGTGCCCGCTCACTGTGCCTGTCCCCCGTGCCCGCTCACTGTGCCCGCTCAATGTGCCCACTCACTGTGCCTGTCCACTGTGCCCGCTCACCGTGCCCACTCACTGTGCCTGCTCACTGTGCCTGTCCACTGTGCCCACTCACTGTGCCCGCTCACTGTGCCTGTCCACTGTGCCCACTCACTGTGCCTGCTCACTGTGCCTGTCCACTGTGCCTGTCCACTGTGCCCACTCACTGTGCCCGGTCACTGTGACTGTCCACTGTGCCTGCTCACTGTGCCCACTCACTGTGCCCGCTCACTGTGCCTGCTCACTGTGCCTGCCAACTGTGCCTGCTCACTGTGCCCGCTCACTGTGCCTGTCCACTGTGCCCACTCACTGTGCCCGCTCACTGTGCCTGTCCACTGTGCCCGCTCACTGTGCCTGCTCACTGTGCCTGTCCACTGTGCCCGCTCACTGTGCCTGTCCACTGTGCCTGTCCACTGTGCCTGTCCACTGTGCCCACTCACTGTGCCTGCTCACTGGGCCTGTCCACTGTGCCTGTTTACTGCGCCTGTCCACTGTGCCCGCTCACTGTTCCTGTCCACTGTGCCTTTCCACTGTGCCCGCTCACTGTGCCTGCTCACTGTGCCCGCTCACTGTGCCCGCTCACTGTGCCCACTCACTGTGCCCGCTCACTGTGCCTGCTCACTGTGCCTGTCCACTGTGCCCGCTCACTGTGCCCACTCACTGTGCCCGCTCACTGTGCCTGCTCACTGTGCCTGTCCACTGTGCACGCTCACTGTGCCCGCTCACTGTGCCTGTCCACTGTGCCCACTCACTGTGCCCGCTCACTGTGCCTGTCCACTGTGCCCGCTCGCTGTGCCTGCTCACTGTGCCTGTCCACTGTGCCCGCTCACTGTGCCTGTCCACTGTGCCTGTCCACTGTGCCTGTCCACTGTGCCTGTCCACTGTGCCCACTCACTGTGCCTGTTCACTGTGCCTGTCCACTGTGCCTGTTTACTGTGCCTGTCCATGGTGCCCGCTCACTGTTCCTGTCCACTGTGCCTGTCCACTGTGCCCGCTCACTGTGCCTGCTCACTGTGCCCGCTCACAGTGCCCGGTCACTGTGCCCGCTCACTGTGCCTGCTCACTGTGCCCGCTGACTGTGCCTGTCCACTGTGCCTGTCCACTGTGCCCGCTCACTGTGCCTGCTCACTGTGCCTGTCCACTGTGCCTGTCCACTGTGCCCGGTCACTGTGCCCGCTCACCGTGCCTGCTCACTGTGCCTGCTCACTGTGCCCGCTCACTGTGCCTGTCCACTGTGCCTGTCCACTGTGCCCGCTCACTGTGCCCACTCACTGTGCCCGCTCACTGTGCCTGTCCACTGTGCCTGTCCACTGTGCCTGTCCACTGTGCCCGCTCACTGTGCCCGCTCACTGTTCCTGGCCACTGTGCCCGCTCACTGTGACCGCTCACTGTGCCTGCTCACTGTGCCCGCTCACTGTGCCTGCTCACTGTGTCCGCTCACTGTGCCCGCTCACTGTGCCTGTCCACTGTGCCCGCTCACTGTGCCTGTCCACTGTGCCCGCTCACTGTGCCTGTCCACTGTGGCTGCTCACTGTGCCTGTCCACTGTGCCCGCTCACCATGCCCGCTCACTGTGCCTGTCCACTGTGCCCACTCACTGTGCCTGCTCACTGTGCCTGTCCACTGTGCCCACTCACTGTGCCCGCTCACTGTGCCTGTCCACTGTGCCCACTCACTGTGCCTGCTCACTGTGCCTGTCCACTGTGCCTGTCCACTGTGCCCACTCACTGTGCCCGCTCACTGTGCCTGTCCACTATGCCCGCTCACTGTGCCCACTCACTGTGCCCGCTCACTGTGCCTGCTCACTGTTCCTGTCCACTGTGCCCGCTCACTGTGCCCGCTCACTGTGCCTGTCCACTGTGCCCACTCACTGTGCCCGCTCACTGTGCCTGTCCACTGTGCCCACTCACTGTGCCTGCTCACTGTGCCTGTCCACTGTGCCCGCTCACTGTGCCTGTCCACTGTGCCTGTCCACTGTGCCTGTCCACTGTGCCTGTCCACTGTGCCCGCTAACTGTGCCTGTCCACTGTGCCTGTCCACTGTGACTGTCCACTGTTCCTGTCCACTGTGCCCGCTCACTGTGCCTGTCCACTGTGCCCGCTCACTGTGCCTGTCCACTGTGCCCGCTCACTGTGCCTGTAAACTGTGCCTGTCCACTGTGCCTGTCCACTGTGCCTGTCCACTGTGCCCGCTCACTGTGCCCGCTCACTGTGCCTGTCCACTGTGCCCGCTCACTGTGCCTGTCCACTGTTCCCGCTCACTGTGCCCGCTCACTGTGCCCGCTCAGTGTGCCTGTCCACAGTGCCTGTCCACTGTGCCTGTCCACTGTGCCCGCTCACTGTGCCTGTCCTCTGTACCTGCTCACTGTGCCCGCTCACTGTGCCTGTCCACCGTGCCCGCTCACTGTGCCCGCTCAATGTGCCCACTCACTGTGCCTGCTCACTGTGCCCGCTCACTGTGCCCGCTAACTGTGCCTGCTCACTGTGCCCGCTCACTGTGCCTGTCCACCGTGCCCGCTCACTGTGCCTGTCCACTGTGCCCGCTCACCGTGCCCACTCACTGTGCCTGCTCACTGTGCCTGTCCACTGTGCCCACTCACTGTGCCCGCTCACTGTGCCTGTCCACTGTGCCCACTCACTGTGCCTGCTCACTGTGCCTGTCCACTGTGCCTGTCCACTGTGCCCACTCACTGTGCCCGCTCACTGTGCCTGTCCACTGTGCCTGCTCACTGTGCCCACTCACTGTGTCTGCCAACTGTGCCTGCTCACTGTGCCCGCTCACTGTGCCTGTCCACTGTGCCCACTCACTGTGCCCGCTCACTGTGCCTGTCCACTGTGCCCGCTCACTGTGCCTGCTCACTGTGCCTGTCCAATGTGCACGCTCACTGTGCCTGTCCACTGTGCCTGTCCACTGTGCCTGTCCGCTGTACCTGTCCAGTTTGCCTGTCTACTGTGCCTGTCCACTGTGCCCGCTCACTGTGCTCGCTCACTGTGCCTGTCCACTGTGCCTGTCCACTGTGCCCGCTCACTGTGCCTGCTCACTGTGCCCACTCACTGTGCCCACTCACTGTGCCCACTCACTGTGCCCGCTCACTGTGCCCGCTCACTGTGCCTGTCCACTGTGCCTGTCCACTGTGCCCGGTCACTGTGCCCGCTCACCGTGCCTGCTCACTGTGCCCGCTCACTGTGCCTGTCCACTGTGCCTGTCCACTGTGCCCGCTCACTGTGCCCACTCACTGTGCCTGTCCAGTTTGCCTGTCCACTGTGCCCGCTCACTGTGCCCGCTCCCTGTGCCTGTCCACTGTGCCTGTCCACCGTGCCCGCTCACTGTGCCTGTCCACTGTGCCCGCTCACCATGCCCACTCACTGTGCCTGCTCACTGTGCCTGTCCACTGTGCCCACTCACTGTGCCCGCTCACTGTGCCTGTCCACTGTGCCCACTCACTGTGCCTGCTCACTGTGCCTGTCCACTGTGCCTGTCCACTGTGCCCACTCACTGTGCCCGCTCACTGTGCCTGTCCACTGTGCCCACTCACTGTGCCCACTCACTGTGCCCGCTCACTGTGCCTGCTCACTGTTCCTGTCCACTGTGCCCGCTCACTGTGCCTGTCCACTGTGCCCACTCACTGTGCCCGCTCACTGTGCCTGTCCACTGTGCCCACTCACTGTGCCTGCTCACTGTGCCTGTCCACTGTGCCCGCTCACTGTGCCTGTCCACTGTGCCTGTCCACTGTGCCTGTCCACTGTGCCTGTCCACTGTGCCCGCTAACTGTGCCTGTCCACTGTGCCTGTCCACTGTGACTGTCCACTGTTCCTGTCCACTGTGCCCGCTCACTGTGCCTGTCCACTGTGCCCGCTCACTGTGCCTGTCCACTGTGCCCGCTCACTGTGCCTGTAAACTGTGCCTGTCCAATGTGCCTGTCCACTGTGCCTGTCCACTGTGCCCGCTCACTGTGCCCGCTCACTGTGCCCGCTCACTGTGCCTGTCCACTGTGCCCGCTCACTGTGCCTGTCCACTGTTCCCGCTCACTGTGCCCGCTCACTGTGCCCGCTCAGTGTGCCTGTCCACTGTGCCTGTCCACTGTGCCTGTCCACTGTGCCCGCTCACTGTGCCTGTCCTCTGTGCCTGCTCACTGTGCCCGCTCACTGTGCCTGTCCCCCGTGCCCGCTCACTGTGCCCGCTCAATGTGCCCACTCACTGTGCCTGTCCACTGTGCCCGCTCACCGTGCCCACTCACTGTGCCTGCTCACTGTGCCTGTCCACTGTGCCCACTCACTGTGCCCGCTCACTGTGCCTGTCCACTGTGCCCACTCACTGTGCCTGCTCACTGTGCCTGTCCACTGTGCCTGTCCACTGTGCCCACTCACTGTGCCCGGTCACTGTGACTGTCCACTGTGCCTGCTCACTGTGCCCACTCACTGTGCCCGCTCACTGTGCCTGCTCACTGTGCCTGCCAACTGTGCCTGCTCACTGTGCCCGCTCACTGTGCCTGTCCACTGTGCCCACTCACTGTGCCCGCTCACTGTGCCTGTCCACTGTGCCCGCTCACTGTGCCTGCTCACTGTGCCTGTCCACTGTGCCCGCTCACTGTGCCTGTCCACTGTGCCTGTCCACTGTGCCTGTCCACTGTGCCCACTCACTGTGCCTGCTCACTGGGCCTGTCCACTGTGCCTGTTTACTGCGCCTGTCCACTGTGCCCGCTCACTGTTCCTGTCCACTGTGCCTTTCCACTGTGCCCGCTCACTGTGCCTGCTCACTGTGCCCGCTCACTGTGCCCGCTCACTGTGCCCACTCACTGTGCCCGCTCACTGTGCCTGCTCACTGTGCCTGTCCACTGTGCCCGCTCACTGTGCCCACTCACTGTGCCCGCTCACTGTGCCTGCTCACTGTGCCTGTCCACTGTGCCCGCTCACTGTGCCCGCTCACTGTGCCTGTCCACTGTGCCCACTCACTGTGCCCGCTCACTGTGCCTGTCCACTGTGCCCGCTCGCTGTGCCTGCTCACTGTGCCTGTCCACTGTGCCCGCTCACTGTGCCTGTCCACTGTGCCTGTCCACTGTGCCTGTCCACTGTGCCTGTCCACTGTGCCCACTCACTGTGCCTGTTCACTGTGCCTGTCCACTGTGCCTGTTTACTGTGCCTGTCCATGGTGCCCGCTCACTGTTCCTGTCCACTGTGCCTGTCCACTGTGCCCGCTCACTGTGCCTGCTCACTGTGCCCGCTCACAGTGCCCGGTCACTGTGCCCGCTCACTGTGCCTGCTCACTGTGCCCGCTGACTGTGCCTGTCCACTGTGCCTGTCCACTGTGCCCGCTCACTGTGCCTGCTCACTGTGCCTGTCCACTGTGCCTGTCCACTGTGCCCGGTCACTGTGCCCGCTCACCGTGCCTGCTCACTGTGCCTGCTCACTGTGCCCGCTCACTGTGCCTGTCCACTGTGCCTGTCCACTGTGCCCGCTCACTGTGCCCACTCACTGTGCCCGCTCACTGTGCCTGTCCACTGTGCCTGTCCACTGTGCCTGTCCACTGTGCCCGCTCACTGTGCCCGCTCACTGTTCCTGGCCACTGTGCCCGCTCACTGTGACCGCTCACTGTGCCTGCTCACTGTGCCCGCTCACTGTGCCTGCTCACTGTGTCCGCTCACTGTGCCCGCTCACTGTGCCTGTCCACTGTGCCCGCTCACTGTGCCTGTCCACTGTGCCCGCTCACTGTGCCTGTCCACTGTGCCTGTCCACTGTGCCTGTCCACTGTTCCTGTCCACTCTGCCCGCTCACTGTGCCTTTCCACTGTGCCTGTCCACTGTGCCTGTCCACTGTGCCTGTCCACTGTGTCTGTCCACTGTGCCCGCTCACTGTGCCTGTCCTCTGTGCCTGTCCACTGTGCCCGCTCACTGTGCCTGTCCACTGTGCCCGCTCACTGTGCCTGTCCACTGAACCCGCTCACTGTGCCCGCTCACTGTGCCTGTCCACTGTGCCTGTCCACTGTGCCTGTCCACTGTGCCCGCTCACGGTGCCCGCTCACTGTGCCTGTCCACTGTGCCTGCTCACTGTGCCCGCTCACTGTGCCTGTCCACTGTGCCCGTTCACTGTGCCTGTCCACTGTGCCCGCTCACTGTGCCTCTACACTGTGCCTGTCCTCTGTGCCTGTCCACTGTGCCCGCTCACTGTGCCCGCTCACTGTGCCTGTCCACTGTGCCCGTTCACTGTGCCTGTCCACTGTGCCTGTCCTCTGTGCCTGTCCACTGTGCCCGCTCACTGTGTCTGTCCACTGTGCCCGCTCACTGTGCCTGTCCACTGTCCCTGTCCTCTGTGCCTGTCCACTGTGCCCACTCACTGTGCCCGCTCACTGTGCCTGTCCACTGTGCCCGCTCACTGTGCCTGTCCACTGTGCCCGGTCACTGTGCCCGCTCACTGTGCCCGCTCTCTGTGCCTGTCCACTGTGTCTGTCCACTGTGCCCACTCACTGTGCCTGTCCACTGTGCCCGCTCATTGTGCCTGTCCACTGTGCCCACTCACTTTGCCTGTCCACTGTGCCCGCTCATTGTGCCTGTCCACTGTGCCTGTCCACTGTGCCCACTCACTGTGCCTGTCCACTGTGCCCGCTCATTGTGCCTGTCCACTGTGCCTGTCCACTGTGCCCGCTCACTGTGCCCGCTCACTGTGCCCGCTCACTGTTCCTGTCCACTGTGCCCACTCACTGTGCCCGCTCACTGTGCCTGTCCAATGTGCCCACTCACTGTGCCTGCTCACTGTGCCTGTCCACTGTGCCTGTCCACTGTGCCCACTCACTGTGCCCGGTCACTGTGCCTGTCCACTGTGCCTGCTCACTGTGCCCACTCACTGTGCCCGCTCACTGTGCCTGCTCACTGTGCCTGCCAACTGTGCCTGCTCACTGTGCCCGCTCACTGTGCCTGTCCACTGTGCCCACTCACTGTGCCCGCTCACTGTGCCTGTCCACTATGCCCGCTCACTGTGCCTGCTCACTGTGCCTGTCCACTGTGCCCGCTCACTGTACCTGTCCACTGTGCCTGTCCACTGTGCCTGTCCACTGTGCCCACTCACTGTGCCTGCTCACTGGGCCTGTCCACTGTGCCTGTTTACTGCGCCTGTCCACTGTGCCCGCTCACTGTTCCTGTCCACTGTGCCTTTCCACTGTGCCCGCTCACTGTGCCTGCTCACTGTGCCCGCTCACTGTGCCCGCTCACTGTGCCCACTCACTGTGCCCGCTCACTGTGCCTGCTCACTGTGCCTGTCCACTGTGCCCGCTCACTGTGCCCACTCACTGTGCCCGCTCACTGTGCCTGCTCACTTTGCCTGTCCACTTTGCCCGCTCACTGTGCCCGCTCACTGTGCCTGTCCACTGTGCCCACTCACTGTGCCCGCTCACTGTGCCTGTCCACTGTGCCCGCTCGCTGTGCCTGCTCACTGTGCCTGTCCACTGTGCCCGCTCACTGTGCCTGTCCACTGTGCCCGAAGACTGTGCCTGTCCACTGTGCCCGCTCATTGTGCCTGTCCACTGTGCCTGTCCACTGTGCCCACTCACTGTGCCTGTCCACTGTGCCCGCTCATTGTGCCTGTCCACTGTGCCTGTCCACTGTGCCCACTCACTGTGCCTGTCCACTGTGCCCGCTCATTGTGCCTGTCCACTGTGTCTGTCCACTGTGCCCGCTCACTGTGCCTGTCCTCTGTGCCTGTCCACTGTGCCCGCTCACTGTGCCTGTCCACTGTGCCCACTCACTGTGCCCGCTCACTGTGCCTGTCCACTGTGCCCACTCACTGTGCCTGCTCACTGTGCCTGTCCACTGTGCCCGCTCACTGTGCCTGTCCACTGTGCCTGTCCACTGTGCCTGTCCACTGTGCCTGTCCACTGTGCCCGCTAACTGTGCCTGTCCACTGTGCCTGTCCACTGTGACTGTCCACTGTTCCTGTCCACTGTGCCCGCTCACTGTGCCTGTCCACTGTGCCCGCTCACTGTGCCTGTCCACTGTGCCCGCTCACTGTGCCTGTAAACTGTGCCTGTCCACTGTGCCTGTCCACTGTGCCTGTCCACTGTGCCCGCTCACTGTGCCCGCTCACTGTGCCTGTCCACTGTGCCCGCTCACTGTGCCTGTCCACTGTTCCCGCTCACTGTGCCCGCTCACTGTGCCCGCTCAGTGTGCCTGTCCACAGTGCCTGTCCACTGTGCCTGTCCACTGTGCCCGCTCACTGTGCCTGTCCTCTGTACCTGCTCACTGTGCCCGCTCACTGTGCCTGTCCACCGTGCCCGCTTACTGTGCCCGCTCAATGTGCCCACTCACTGTGCCTGCTCACTGTGCCCGCTCACTGTGCCCGCTAACTGTGCCTACTCACTGTGCCTGTCCACTGTGCCTGTCCACTGTGCCCGCTCACTGTGCCCGCTCACTGTGCCTGTCCACTGTGCCTGCTCACTGTGCCCACTCACTGTGTCTGCCAACTGTGCCTGCTCACTGTGCCCGCTCACTGTGCCTGTCCACTGTGCCCACTCACTGTGCCCGCTCACTGTGCCTGTCCACTGTGCCCGCTCACTGTGCCTGCTCACTGTGCCTGTCCACTGTGCACGCTCACTCTGCCTGTCCACTGTGCCTGTCCACTGTGCCTGTCCACTGTGCCTGTCCAGTTTGCCTGTCCACTGTGCCCGCTCACTGTGCCCGCTCCCTGTGCCTGTCCACTGTGCCTGTCTACTGTGCCTGTCCACTGTGCCCGCTCACTGTGCCCGCTCACTGTGCCTGTCCACTGTGCCTGTCCACTGTGCCCGCTCACTGTGCCTGCTCACTGTGCCCACTCACTGTGCCCGCTCACTGTGCCCACTCACTGTGCCCGCTCACTGTGCCCGCTCACTGTGCCTGTCCACTGTGCCTGTCCACTGTGCCTGGTCACTGTGCCCGCTCACCGTGCCTGCTCACTGTGCCCGCTCACTGTGCCTGTCCACTGTGCCTGTCCACTGTGCCCGCTCACTGTGCCCACTCACTGTGCCTGTCCAGTTTGCCTGTCCACTGTGCCCGCTCACTGTGCCCGCTCCCTGTGCCTGTCCACTGTGCCTGTCCACCGTGCCCGCTCACTGTGCCTGTCCACTGTGCCCGCTCACCATGCCCACTCACTGTGCCTGCTCACTGTGCCTGTCCACTGTGCCCACTCACTGTGCCCGCTCACTGTGCCTGTCCACTGTGCCCACTCACTGTGCCTGCTCACTGTGCCTGTCCACTGTGCCTGTCCACTGTGCCCACTCACTGTGCCCGCTCACTGTGCCTGTCCACTGTGCCCACTCACTGTGCCCACTCACTGTGCCCGCTCACTGTGCCTGCTCACTGTTCCTGTCCACTGTGCCCGCTCACTGTGCCTGTCCACTGTGCCCACTCACTGTGCCCGCTCACTGTGCCTGTCCACTGTGCCCACTCACTGTGCCTGCTCACTGTGCCTGTCCACTGTGCCCGCTCACTGTGCCTGTCCACTGTGCCTGTCCACTGTGCCTGTCCACTGTGCCTGTCCACTGTGCCCGCTAACTGTGCCTGTCCACTGTGCCTGTCCACTGTGACTGTCCACTGTGCCCGCTCACTGTGCCTGTCCACTGTGCCCGCTCACTGTGCCTGTCCACTGTGCCCGCTCACTGTGCCTGTAAACTGTGCCTGTCCAATGTGCCTGTCCACTGTGCCTGTCCACTGTGCCCGCTCACTGTGCCCGCTCACTGTGCCCGCTCACTGTGCCTGTCCACTGTGCCCGCTCACTGTGCCTGTCCACTGTTCCCGCTCACTGTGCCCGCTCACTGTGCCCGCTCAGTGTGCCTGTCCACTGTGCCTGTCCACTGTGCCCGCTCACTGTGCCTGTCCTCTGTGCCTGCTCACTGTGCCCGCTCACTGTGCCTGTCCCCCGTGCCCGCTCACTGTGCCCGCTCAATGTGCCCACTCACTGTGCCTGTCCACTGTGCCCGCTCACCGTGCCCACTCACTGTGCCTGCTCACTGTGCCTGTCCACTGTGCCCACTCACTGTGCCCGCTCACTGTGCCTGTCCACTGTGCCCACTCACTGTGCCTGCTCACTGTGCCTGTCCACTGTGCCTGTCCACTGTGCCCACTCACTGTGCCCGGTCACTGTGACTGTCCACTGTGCCTGCTCACTGTGCCCACTCACTGTGCCCGCTCACTGTGCCTGCTCACTGTGCCTGCCAACTGTGCCTGCTCACTGTGCCCGCTCACTGTGCCTGTCCACTGTGCCCACTCACTGTGCCCGCTCACTGTGCCTGTCCACTGTGCCCGCTCACTGTGCCTGCTCACTGTGCCTGTCCACTGTGCCCGCTCACTGTGCCTGTCCACTGTGCCTGTCCACTGTGCCTGTCCACTGTGCCCACTCACTGTGCCTGCTCACTGGGCCTGTCCACTGTGCCTGTTTACTGCGCCTGTCCACTGTGCCCGCTCACTGTTCCTGTCCACTGTGCCTTTCCACTGTGCCCGCTCACTGTGCCTGCTCACTGTGCCCGCTCACTGTGCCCGCTCACTGTGCCCACTCACTGTGCCCGCTCACTGTGCCTGCTCACTGTGCCTGTCCACTGTGCCCGCTCACTGTGCCCACTCACTGTGCCCGCTCACTGTGCCTGCTCAC